>NC_079148.1:56991118-57312170 GCF_945859685.1 Eupeodes corollae | reverse complement strand
GATTGTAACTAAAAAGTGTGAATGCCACTTTCTTACTCACACTTCAAGGATTCCAGGAAGGTATAAACCATTCCTGTAGGTACATTATTGTACCAAGGACACGACCGAATGAGTTCGAATGTTTGCATTTTTAAACATTTTTGATAGAAAAATACAAATTTTGGAACTCACTTGGACGTGTTCTTATAAGTTTTTTTGATTGTAACTAAAAAGTGTGAATGCCACTTTCTTACTCACACTTCAAGGATTCCAGGAAGGTATAAACCATTCCTGTAGGTACATTATTGTACCAAGGACACGACCGAATGAGTTCGAATGTTTGCATTTTTAAACATTTTTGACAGAAAAATACAAATTTTGGAACTCACTTGGACGTGTTCTTATAAGTTTTTTTGATTGTAACTAAAAAGTGTGAATGCCACTTTCTTACTCACACTTCAAGGATTCCAGGAAGGTATAAACCATTCCTGTAGGTACATTATTGTACCAAGGACACGACCGAATGAGTTCGAATGTTTGCATTTTTAAACATTTTTGATAGAAAAATACCAATTTTGGAACTCACTTGGACGTGTTCTTATAAGTTTTTTTGATTGTAACTAAAAAGTGTGAATGCCACTTTCTTACTCACACTTCAAGGATTCCAGGAAGGTATAAACCATTCCTGTAGGTACATTATTGTACCAAGGACACGACCGAATGAGTTCGAATGTTTGCATTTTTAAACATTTTTGATAGAAAAATACAAATTTTGGAACTCACTTGGACGTGTTCTTATAAGTTTTTTTGATTGTAACTAAAAAGTGTGAATGCCACTTTCTTACTCACACTTCAAGGATTCCAGGAAGGTATAAACCATTCCTGTAGGTACATTATTGTACCAAGGACACGACCGAATGAGTTCGAATGTTTGCATTTTTAAACATTTTTGATAGAAAAATACAAATTTTGGAACTCACTTGGACGTGTTCTTATTAGTTTTTTTGATTGTAACTAAAAAGTGTGAATGCCACTTTCTTACTCACACTTCAAGGATTCCAGGAAGGTATAAACCATTCCTGTAGGTACATTATTGTACCAAGGACACGACCGAATGAGTTCGAATGTTTGCATTTTTAAACATTTTTGATAGAAAAATACAAATTTTGGAACTCACTTGGACGTGTTCTTATTAGTTTTTTTGATTGTAACTAAAAAGTGTGAATGCCACTTTCTTACTCACACTTCAAGGATTCCAGGAAGGTATAAAACATTCCTGTAGGTACATTATTGTACCAAGGACACGACCGAATGAGTTCGAATGTTTGCATTTTTAAACATTTTTGATAGAAAAATACAAATTTTGGAACTCACTTGGACGTGTTCTTATTAGTTTTTTTGATTGTAACTAAAAAGTGTGAATGCCACTTTCTTACTCACACTTCAAGGATTCCAGGAAGGTATAAAACATTCCTGTAGGTACATTATTGTACCAAGGACACGACCGAATTTCTTTTATTAAAAAATAATTTGCTTTGTTAACTTTGTTTTTTTTTTCTTAAATAATATATGTCTGTATGTTGCGAAGTTGAACTATTCGCCATTAAACAAATTTTTTGGATGTTTTATTAATCTTCAAAAAGTTGGAGTGAAGAAGAAGAGTTTTGGTTTTTCTGTATTTGATTGGTATTGTTCTTATTAATTAATTTCCTAAAGCAAAAACGCTTCATATAAACATCTTTTACATTTATTGAGCATATATTTGATTTTTAAGGGTATATTATAAGCGCTTAAAACTAGTTTTTTAGGACATATTTTTTGTTGCCCTAATTATGATGTATCCGTTTTAAAAGTTTAAAAGAATGTATGGATATGGCATTAAAAAATGAATATTTTGTCCATTAGTATAATAAATTAAATTTCGACATAGGTCCGATTTATGTTGTTATTCCTTTTTGCCACAGAAATCATTTGTTTATAGTTCATTTGGGTAAAAGATATTTTATCGTTTCAGGAACAACACCATCGTCACTCTCAATACAGATGTTGGACTTGTATTGCTGTGACCAGCTGAAGTGCAAGATGAAGCAGCAAATGTACTGCATGAAGGTGATTTTCTGGGTTGAGACGATGGTGTTGTTCCTCAAACGATAAAATATCTTTTACCCAAATGAACTATAAACAAATGATTTCTGTGGCAAAAAGGAATAACAACATAAATCGGACCTATGTCGAAATTTAATTTATTATAGGTACTAATGGACAAAATATTCATTTTTTTATTAAAGCGAACAAAAACATAAGTCGTCTTTATAAAAACTACAAAAAGTCACTTATTTTGTTATTCCTTTTTGACACAGATTTAACAATATGATATAATAAATGTTGAAGGGCAGCGCAGAGCAGATGAGCAGCAGACGTCACAGACACAGAAACGAACATCAGGCGAATAATGTTTTAACAAGGTTTCAACCTGAACCTGAATAAAGCTGTTAAAGAAATAATTTATTAATTCATTTTGTCTTGTTAATTTACAATACTCACTTAATTAAAAAGAATATTTTTGTTTTATCCTGAATGTAACAAAAGACAAAACCCTTAACACCTAGCCCATGATGTTTCTGCATTAAGAACAATTTCACCTTCACCACTTCACAAAAAATACACCAAATGAAATGCATGTTTAGGTGAATTCAACAAAACAAAAGGTCTGTTTACGTTCTGACTCCAAAGGCAATAAATTATAAATTTTATCAGTGCGTTACTGAAAAGGGAAAGAATCGCTTTTCGTTTAATTTTTATGAAATAGGTAAATATGTTTTGCTTTTTTTCACGATTGTAAAGCTTTTACTGCACTGGCGCATTTTTTCTAAATTACAAAAGTAAAATATTCATTTTTTAATCAAAATATAACCTTTCTATCATTTTTAGAACTTTTAAAGTCAGAATCACTATCCCAAAATAAGTGTGAAAATGTTAATTTTTGAACTTTTTCACTTTTTTGGACAATATAGTAAGTCGTTTTAACCATCGCTAATAATCCACATTGCTCTTTTACGATTTCATTGTAATTTTTGTATGGGATTTTTCGTTTGGTGTTGATTGGGGAGCGTTTATTTGCACACCACAATTCGTGCATGTGAAAGTGGCCTTAATTTTCAGATTTGTTCGTTAGTAATTCATACATAAATCGTAGGAATGAATACGTATAGTGCATGTATCTTAGAACTAGAAAATTAAATTCATGTATAATATGTATTTCATACATAAATCGAAAGATCGAGAACATACATTATATGAATGCTAAATATATGCATTCAAGAAATAAATGGTTTTTATCGTTTAGTTTATGTATGAAATACATATTTTGCATGAATTTAATTTTCTAGTTCCAAGATACATGCACTATATGTATTCATTCCTACGATTTATGTATGAATTACTAACGAACAAGTCTGAAAATGAAGGCCACTTTCACATGCACGCATGAATAAGTGAAATTAAATAGAAAAGGAAATAAGTACTGCGTGACGCGTAGCAGAAAGATTCTTATTTGGAAAATGTAAATAACGCTAAAATGTACACAAAAATAATAATAACGTATGTAAAATTTATAATATATGTGTATATTATGTGGTTTTTTTTTGTGTGTTTAAGAAACTGTCAATATAGTTTTTTCACTGTGGTTTCCATAACCCTGAGGCTCCACAAGAATAAAATCCAATCCAACTTCTCTTCCGCAATCTCATCCGCAATCCAGTGTTTTTTTTTTTGACTGGGCATATTATGTCTTGCCATGAGCAACCTCAAGTGTCACATTTGACACAACGGTTAATCTGTTGTTTACTTTTTTGTCGGTAGTTGTGGTTTTTTAAAAATTTAAATTTCAAACAAATTATATAAAAGTTGAAGCAATTTTTAGATGGAAATTTTTTGAAATAATTTTTTGAATTTAATAGAGTTTACGGAATCAGTTAGCAGTTTTGAAATGACAGTGGGTTGTATGTAACACTTAAGAATTTTGTATGATTTTCTCTCGAAATTCTTGGAAGTGTTACATACAAACCACTGTCATTTCAAAACTACTCTCTTGATTGGGATGGTTCAAACGGTTCTGAGTTCTAATTTATGTCACCTAAGTGTTTCTTAAAACCATTTTCAATTTAAAGAATTATTTCAAAAAATTCCCATGTAAAAGTGTTTATAAAATTTTTTGATTCTCAAAAAAAAAAATCGAACAATTTTTAGATGGAAATTTTTTGAAATAATTTTTTGAATTTAATAGAGTTTACGGAATCAGTTAGCAGACATAAATTAAAACTCCGAACCGTTTGAACCATCCCAATCAAGAGAGTAGTTATGAAATGACGGTGGGTTGTATGACAAGATTTTGATCCGCTCGAAAAATCCAAAATGCGATGACCGGATCATGGACTGGATGTTGGATTGTTGGTCTCCATTGGCCGATAGTCCTGTCATCGGAAATGTCCAATGGAGACCCCAGGTAAGCATTTCGTTGACGTGTTGGAAAATTGCAAAACACAGGAAAAGGAAGGATTATTACATTTTTCACGAATATAATTGTGGACTCTATGTGAATGGGGCCTTAAAGCAGAGAGAAAAAACTAAATGAGAGAGCCAAATTTCCTCGTCTCCGTCCCTTTGGAACCTCTTACTCTCATTTTTTATAGCGTGTTGAATTCGTATCGGTGTATACATGTTTTCACCTCGAAGAGCAGAGAGAATCGAGACATTTGATATTTCTTTCTCTCTCTGGTTTTCACAAATTAATTCTAGCAAACAATTTTCGTTTGTCAATGAATTACGGTTAACGTTAAAACGGAAGATTGAGGTGAATTTGTTTTTCTTTTCTCTTTCATTGAGTTACAGATAGATGGCATTAACAACCAAAACGAGAAAAGATGTGTTCAGAAAGAGTGTATAACAAAGTTAAGGTTTTTTAGACTAGACTTTATTTGTTATGAACAAGTACATGTTTTTCAATAGTAATACCTTTACTAATAACTTAACTGCTGTTTTATCTACAATACACTGCATTGAATTATTTAACATCGAATTAATTATAATAGGTGGAAATAATAAAGGTCTACAGTTTACCGGGAATATTAATATAAAATATCCATATCTTCTGTAATTGCGGTTTCAATCGATATTTTCTGGAACTTAGTGTTAACGTAACATTTATTTGTCATGAATTAGTCTTTCAGCTGTTTTATACACCAACAAAATTAATTATGAAATTTGGCTGCGATAATAATTACTTGAACACAGCATTTTCTATGTTTATAGTTATTCAGGTTTAGCCCTTAACTTAGATTTATTTATGAATAGCCTAAAAAGTTTAGCAAACATCTATAAATAACCCACAATGCACTTTCAAAAAAAATGTAGTTAGAACTTACCCTCACAGATTTTTCCTTGTCGCTATATAACTGAAAGATAAGATATAAATAAATAGTAGAACTGGAAAACTTATAAAAATGATGCATAAGACTTAAATTTTGGTTGAAGAACAAAATTGGTATATTCTCTTCACAAAACCACTGACCTAGCGAGAATACAAATACTTTTACTTTTGTACAAAAGTACTTTTCGGCTTACATATGTAGTTAAGCCTTTAAAAACAGCACACTAGCTTAGTGGAAAGCATAGCTAATCGCCAATTCACAAATCTTATGCATTGAAAATTGGCAACAGAAGTTTACGATTTTTATTTAGTCTCTACTTCAATCACTTATTTTCAGCATTTTGGAAATGTCGGTAACTTAAAGAAAATAAACAACGAGTACACACAAATAAAATAGGAATTTAAAAAAGAAATGAGTATATAAAAATGTCTTCAATGTTCCTGCGTTGTTTTATTTTAATGATCCATGTTTACATTCTTCAACTCTCGTTTTCAATGTTCCAGCAACTCTCGCAGCCAAAATTAAGTCGATGAACTCTGAAAACTGAAACAAATCTGAGTTTGTTTTTGCTTTTTTTAACGCTCTGAGCGAAAATTAAACACATAAACGCAGCTAATAATAAAAAAATAATAGTTGTAGTGCTTTCAGAGTTTTATGTTTCTAGGTCCTAATTCTCATTGGACTGTTGTACCACCTAATTTATTTTTCTTACTTAATGATTAAAACTGGCTTCAAACAACTAACTAAAATTTCTCTAAATATGTAATATAGAATTGTTTCTAAATCGTCATTGTTATGGCACCTAACAAGAGTAATTAATTTCACTTCATATTCGAATTATATTACTCCCAAACGAACACAATGAGAGTACCACAAAATTGTTCATCCACAATTTTGAATATTCTTTGAACACCTCTGAACAGCTGACTGCATCCGCCATTTTTCAAAGGTGGATGCCATTTTTCAAAGATGGACGCCAATTTTTGCAATGTGGGGAGTATGCACATCTTCTTGCATAAGTATTCGTTCCCCACATTTTTTTTATATGGAGTTAATACATATGCAAGTTTATGTGCAAATCGCAGCTTGTAGGCAAAAAGAGAGCAACCGTCGAAGTTGGTTCTCTCGTTTAGTTTTTTTCTCTCTGCCTTAAAGATTCAAGAAATCAAAAATACCATTTTACTTTTCTCTTTTATAAACTTCTAAAAATATGTAAATCGTAAGGCAAAATGCGTAAGGTTTCTTATTAATTATGAAAAAATTATGCGTGAATGGAATTCTTCATAAAATCAAACCCTTAATCATATAATATCAGAATGCCTTCATATTTTCTATGGATTTGATCAACAAATTAATGTGAACAAGATTATGAGAAGAAAATACAATTTACTTTATAAACATTTTTTTTTTTTAGGAAAATACATAACTATAACATTTCTAGTACAATATTGGAAATGAGTTATATTTATTAGTTTTAATATGCAGTCTCAGTAACAGGAGCTTTTTTCATGATTCAAGGTATAAAACTATGATATCTATTGATATTTATTCTCATATTCAATTTGATGAAGTGCCTCGGGAGCACATAATTTTCCCTATGAAAGTAAAAATGAATGTTATATTGCTCGATTTATGAACATCTTGGAAAAATACTCATGCCCAAGTAGTAAAATTACTCAAATCATGATTGTTTAATGGATTGGACATTTTTAGTGAGTAGCCACCATTTAAACAGAGTCCAATAAACAAAAAAATTAATGTTTCTGAACAGGCCCAATTCCCTGTGGTGAGTTTAGAATTTGTGTGAAGAGTATGTATCTCATACATAGAACGTAAGATCGCATACCTACACTCTTATGTTCCAGTCTTAAACCATAGGAATAGAACATTGAGTGTAGGAATGCATACATAGAAAAAATTTCGTGTATGTATGGATACATACTTTGTAGGAATACGTGCATATTTTACATGTATTATTATGAAACTACCGTTGTTTTTAGGTAACGCCATCGAATTATTTCCAGATTGTTCCAATTTACCGTTTTATTTTCTTCAATCGCGTCGGATAAATATTTCGGTAGCAATGTAGCATTAGCTTGGCATTTTCATTTGGTCAAGAGTAGAAAGTGGTTCGTTTGCGTTTCGACCTCGTGGATTTAAAAATTAATTGTGAATTGTGAATTAGAAACGAAAATTAAAATAAGAAAAGAAATTAACAAGGCGGAATTAATATATTCAGGTAATTTATTTAGAAAAAACAGATATTTTATTGCATTTAGAGTAGGTAACAAATATTCATATTTCATTTTTTTTACTTCATTTAGAACGAAAAATAAATTGTGAATTGTGAACTGGAAAATCAAAATTAGAAAAAGGAACTCCCCAAATAAGAAATTGTGAACTGGAAAATCAAAATTAGAAAAAGGAACTCCCCAAATAAATAAGCGGAATTAATATATTCATGTAAGTTAATTAAAAAAACATATTTTATTGCATTTAGAGTAGGTTACAAATATTCATATTTCAATTTTTTTACTTCATTTTGAATTTGTTTGAATTTACTAATCAGAATCTAGGGCTCCACAAAAGGAGATTATGCGAAACAGAATACAATTTATTTGAAATATTGTATTTTGTGATCATTATTTTGAAAACAGATATTTTATGGCATTTAGAGTAGGTTACAAATATTCATATTTGAATTTTTCTTACTTCATTTGGAATTAAAAGTTAATTGTGAATTGTGAACTGGAATTTTTTTACTTCATTTAGAATTTGCTTGAATTTGCTAATCAGAATCTAGGGCTCCACAAAAGGAGATTTTGCGAAACAGAATACAATTTATTTGAAATATTGTATTTTGTGATCATTATTTTGAAAAGAGATATTTTAATGCATTTAGAGTAGGTTACAAATATTCATTTTTCAATTTTTCTTACTTCATTTTGAATTTGTTTGAATTTACTTATCAGAATCTAGGGCTCCACAAAAGGAGATTATGCGAAACAGAATACAATTTATTTGAAATATTGTATTTTGTGATCATTATTTTGAAAACAGATATTTTAATGCATTTAGAGTAGGTTACAAATATTCATTTTTCAATTTTTCTTACTTCATTTAGAATTTGTTTGAATTTTACTAATCAGAATCTAGGGCTCCACAAAAGGAGATTATGCGAAACAGAATACAATTTATTTGAAATATTGTATTTTGTGATCATTATTTTGAAAACAGATATTTTAATGCATTTAGAGTAGGTAACAAATATTCATATTTCAATTTTTTTACTTCATTTTGAATTTGTTTGAATTTACTAATCAGAATCTAGGGCTCCACAAAAGGAGATTATGCGAAACAGAATACAATTTATTTGAAATATTGTATTTTGTGATCATTATTTTGAAAACAGATATTTTATGGCATTTAGAGTAGGTTACAAATATTCATATTTGAATTTTTCTTACTTCATTTGGAATTAAAAGTTAATTGTGAATTGTGAATTGGAATTTTTTTACTTCATTTAGAATTTGCTTGAATTTGCTAATCAGAATCTAGGGCTCCACAAAAGGAGATTTTGCGAAACAGAATACAATTTATTTGAAATATTGTATTTTGTGATCATTATTTTGAAAACAGATATTTTATGGCATTTAGAGTAGGTTACAAATATTCATTTTTCAATTTTTCTTACTTCATTTAGAATTTGTTTGAATTTTACTAATCAGAATCTAGGGCTCCACAAAAGGAGATTATATGCGAAACAGAATACACTTTACTTATTTACATTTGGTCACGAGAAGTAAGTGGTTCGTCCTCGCCCTTGTAATAAAAGTTAATTGTGAATTGTGAATTGGAAAATTAAAATTAGTAAAAGGAAATACATAAGCGGAATTAATATATTCAGGTAAATTATTTGAAAAAAAAACTACGGCTCCACAAAAGGAGATTATGCGAAACAGAATACAATTTATTTGAAATATTGTATTTTGTGATAATTATTTTGAAAACAGATATTTTAATGCATTTAGAGTAGGTAACAATTATTCATAAAACAAAATGCTGATGTTCCAAAATACCCTTACATTTTCCCTTTTTTAACAGGTTGTTGCTTTAATTATTGGTAACTTTAAGGTTCTACCAGGCTGTTGTTTTTGTTAGTTGGGAGCTGTTGATTAATTTAAGGTAAATTGCACACGTATGTACATATGCATGGATATATTTTCCAAAAAAATCAATAACCTTAAAAAATAGAGATGCTTTAAAATTCGCTTATATTTTCTCTATTCTAACAGGTTGTGGCTTTAATTAGTTGGGAACTTCAATTAAGTTCATTAGCTATATCAAACCGTCAGAAACTTCAGGAATCTTTTTATCTTTTAGTTAATATTCATAATATTATATTTCTTTAGCTTCTTCGCCAAAATGCTTTGTTTTGTCTGCAACAATAAGTGTACAAATTTTTCATTACTCATGCATCACCTTAAAAAGAGACATAATCTTAATTGCTCTAGTACTTATCGTTGCCTTGAATGTAATTTATTGTTTGATAACTCCTCAAGTTATAAAAGACATATGCTACGATTACATTCCACTTTAAACATTTCAAATTCTAACGAATTTCAAGCACAGGCGTGTAGTATTAAACCGGAAGATTCAAATAGAGTAACTACTTCCTCAGAACAATCTAGTTGTATCAACGTAAAAGGTATAAGCGTCGAAGAGAAACTAGTTCTTCCATCCTCATTGTCATCATGTCAAAAGTCCAAAAAAGAGAATTTCGACGAAGAAATAAAAAATATGCGCGAAAGTGCGTTTAAATTTTCTTTATCATTACATACAAATGACAATTTCTCTAGAAAAGCTGTAGTAAACATTCAAAAAAGTGTATCCACTCAAATTGTCGCACCCTTGCTCCAAATCTTTGATAGCTTTTCTAAAACTAGAATTTGTCATGACCATGAGGCTTTAAATGAAATTTCAACTTTAATTAGTTCTTGTAAACACCTGTTTGATGACTGTGCATCCGATTATCTCTTATTACAAAAACTTAAAAAGAGTGGATACATGAATGATGTTGAAGAGTTTGTTATAAATAACGAAATGGAAACGGTTTTTCATTGCGGAGAGTTATCTTTGGACGAAAACTTAACTAAAGGCGTCGTTCTTCCATTAAGATCCCAGTTTAAACTTTTGTTTGAGACAAACAATTTTCTTAAAGCCATGTTACAGTACATGGAAATGTTGGAAAAAAGTGATAGAATTAGAAGCTTTATCAATGGGGAGTTATGGAAAGAAAAGGTCAAAATGTACCCAAAGAAGTTATTAGTTCCTTACTTCTTATATGGGGATGATTTTGAAATTAATAATCCTCTTGGATCCCATTCTTCAGTTCATTCAGTATGTAACTTTTATTATTCCTTTCCGTGTATGCCTATTAAAGAGTCTGAATTGGATAATGTATTTTTAGCTGCTGTAATAAGAACAAGAGATATGAAAAAATTTGGTAATAGTAAATGCTTAGTCCCTTTAGTAAATGAGTTGAAATTTCTTGAACAAGAAGGGCTTTCTATTGAGGCATCTGATGGTCAAGTATATCGCATTCATTTTATTTTAGGCTTGGTTTTAGGTGATAACTTAGGACTTAACTCAATAATGGGTTTTAACAAATCGTTCTCTGGCATATTTTGCAGGTTTTGTCGATTAGATAAAGATAAATGTAAAACAATGTGTTTTGAGGATCCCAATAAAATGCGAAATATACTTAATTATAATGAAGATGTCCTACAAAATAATAACCAATTAACTGGCATATCAAGCTTTTGTCCATTTAATGCAATCCCTTCATTTCATGCCATTGAAAACTACAGTGTTGATGTAATGCATGACTTGTTTGAGGGTATATGCCACTATGATCTTTGCCATATCTTATTAAATTTTATACAAATAAAGAAATACTTTTCGTTGCAAGTTTTAAACAAACGGAAACAAACGTTTGAATATGGTCCTCATGAAATAGGCAATATATCAAATGAAATATCACAGACACATCTCCAAAAGCGACATTTACGCATGTCTGCAAGGGAAATGCTTTGTTTTATTCAATACCTTCCAATCATGATTGGTGATCTAGTTCCAATAGATGATGATGTTTGGCATTTTTTGTTGAATTTAATAGAAATAATTGATTTAACGTTATGCTTTGAAATAAATGACTTTTCTATTTCTTCTTTAAAGAACAAAATACAACTACACCATGAGCAGTACCTTTTACTTTTCAAAGATAGTTTAAAACCTAAGTTTCATATTCTCACTCATTATCCTACGATTTTAAAAAAATCAGGTCCACCTAGAAATTTTTGGTGCTTTAAATATGAGGCCAAACATAAAAATTTCAAAATTTACTCACGTGCTATTACTTCCAGAAAAAATATTTGTCTAACATTGGCCAAAAAATTTCAACTGGGTTTTGCAAACAAGATTTTAAATTCTAATGATGATGACGACAAACATGAATTTTTTAAAGAAAACAAAATTAAAACTGGTTTTTCTTCTTTAATAAGCAAAAAAATGGGTATCCAGGAAGAAAACTTAGAATATTTAAGTAAGACTGAAATCAATGGCTATAAATTTCAAACTGGTTATTACGTATCCAAACTCTTAAATGATTATAAAATTTTCGTCATAGTAGCTTTAGTCCAACATCTAAAAAAAATTGTTCTTTTTTGTCAGGAAGTAAGTGAAGTACTCTATGATCCCCATTTTACTGCATATGATATAAATCCTTCTATATTAGGAAAATATTCTATTATTGATCCCGATGAAATTGTTGGGCCGCCAATAACAGCTATAAAAACAGCTAAAGGTAGAATTATGATTCGAATAAAAGATTACACTTTACAAGAGATAGACAAATATAAAGCAACTGACGAGTTTGATACTGAAATTAAATCCAGATGCAGTTGAATCTTTTTAGAACAACAATTCTATTGTGCATACAAGCCAATCATTTTCAAAAGGTTCGGAAGCACTCTACATGAATATCAAACTGTAAGGATGCTTATCAGTGGTACCACTTTAAACTTAATATAACATATCGTGATATGTATGCCACCTAAATGCAAGGACCAGCTGACTCCATTTTCTTAATTTGAGATAACTGGGTTTTCTGGAAAAAAGGAAGTCTGAGAAAAATGTGAATATGTTTTTTGCATTTTTTTTTAAATTACGAAAATCAAGTTAACTGGTTCTTGCATTCAGGTGACGATATGTATATTCCCCTGCTTAGTTGTTCTTTTAAATAAAAAAAATAAATAAAAAATAGAGAATGTTTTCAAATTTAATGCAATTCTACGAAGATTAATTGAACTACAAAAAAGGGGATATACACTAATTATACAGTTCTATATTATTAGTTCTGAATATTTTCTAAAAAAAACTTTAGGTTTCAGAATGGATACAAACAATTATATATCATTGGAACAACCCTCAACTTCTGCGGAGGCCGGGGAAGAACAAATAATTTATACAATTGTTCATGAAACAGCAACTATGTCAGATGAGTCGCAGTCCCAGTTGGAAATAAAAGAACTTCTGGGCAGTTGGAATCTTGGACACCTGTCAGATTTGTTTATCTGTAAGTCAAATTATTTTTTTCAATTATCAATTATAGCCTAGTTAGTAGTTCCTTTTCAAAAAAAACTAAAATTGTAAATACCGATTTTCTATCTGTTTTATGCGTTATATTATAAATATGATAACCAATGCCAAAAAGGCTTTCCTTGGGAACTATTAAATAAACTGGAGGCCTTAAAAGTTTTGCAATTTTTCGATCCGAAATTGTAAGAAAAATACTTACATACATTCACATTTATTTGATTTATTATGATCCTGATCAATTTTTCAATAGATCTTGTGCAATGCATAAGATATAATTTAAAAGATGCTATGGAAAGGCACAAAAAAATAATATTTTGACCCATGTACATTGACCTGTGTTATTGTTGTCTAGTAGCACAATCACATGTGTTTTCATGTAGCACATCAATATTTGGTCGAATTTCGATTACATATTGAATTTTTTAATAGCATATGCTTAAACAAACTGAATGACTTATTCATTTTTCAACAGCTGAGCGCATAACAGTTGAAGTGCTTAAAATTTTAAAGGAAAAACATTTTCCTATGCTTTTCAAAAACAGTTCAGTTGGAGATCTGGCAATGTTTGAACACAAGTTAATGGAGTGGAGATCCTCTCTAGGTATCGGAGAGCAGCAAATTGATATGTTTACCTTGCGGGAAAATTCATGCAGCTCATCATTTTCATCTTCGCCAACGTCGTCAATAAGAGAAGATCCATCTGCGCCTGCTATATCTCTTTCTTTAATTTTAAAAAACTCACCAAAGGCGAGAGACATAGAAAAATTCTATGAACAAAACTTCAAGCTTCAGGATATACATCGACAGGCGTTGATCACATTAATATGTGAATATTTTATCGACAACCATCTTCATTTGAATTTATACACTAGCTACATGCTAGAGGAACAAATATTGCAAAGATTCAAAGGGGAAAAGCTTGAGTTTTACCGCACTGGTAAAAGAGGTAAAATATATGCCAAGTTTTGCAATTCGAAGACCTCCTCTAGATTGGCTGTTAAAAGATCTATCTTTCCTAAAGCTGAAAATGCTGAAGTAACTGAGAAATCAAAGAAAAAACATTTGATGGAATTCAGTAAGTTTTTTTTATTTCTTTTTAAGAAATTAACATTTCAAAAAATTTAAAAACGGTCTTATACAGTGATGGATTAAACAATAGGAACATTTTTATAGTTCTCAATTATTTAAAAAAAAAAACTATTTTTTAAATATTTTTTCATATTTTTTTTTTATTGTACGACTTATTTTAACGAGTTCATCTCTATTTTCTGATTTTTCACCAGAGCCAGAGATTTTTTTACAATTGTCATAAGCACCAGTTTGATGATAGTTTTCCTCAAAGTTTGGGAACAATGTACTTTGCGACCTACATAATATGTTGTGTTAATTCTTGAGAATTCTTGAAAATTATAATTATTTAATTTCCAAAAAAATAGAGACTAATTGTTAAGGTATCCCTACTGGTCTTATGGCTTTGTCCTTCACTGTATATTTAAGTTGTATCAACTCCGGAACTCTCTTAAGGTTTTGGGATGATTTTAAAATCATACCGGAATCGAATATTACACCTTCACCTCCACATAAATTTAAAGCTAGCCTAAAATGTAACAGATATTATTTACAATTTTTTAAATTATCTTTCTTCACCTTCATTTTGCCATCAGCTCCGGAAGTTGATGCAGAAGAGTGTATTAGGAGCATCAAATATGATAACTTGTCAACTTCAGAGTTCGACAGCTGTTGGCAAGCTTGTAGCCAATTTAGACTGGATCAAATATATAAAGAGACAACTTTACACACCATTTTTGAGGAATGGCCGGATTACAAGAAGCCAGGAGGTTATCGTTTGGTAAGCTTTAATTTCAAGAAATTATATTGAAACTATGAACCTAAAAAAAATATTATCTTAAGATTGACAAGGATTTTGGGGTTGTTTTTCGAAATTCCCCAGGAGTTCTTTTGAAGTATCCAGAGCAGGCTGGCAATCTGAGAAAGTTTTTACTAGATGAAGATCACCTGCGAGACAAAAATTTACGAAATATGGTGAACCAAATTGACGAAAATGATATTAAAACTGGTAAGATTTTTAGAGTTTTATAGGTATTTAACAACAATGGTAGTATGTACTTGAAATTTCATGTTTTACTTTTTCGTAAAGCGAGACATTTCATCTTTTAGTTGTTTTTTTTTTTTTTATATTTCGGTTTGAAACATAATGCTGTATGTGTTTGGGGATTTCCAATCAAATCCCGGTAACTAAGGAATTCATTTCTCTGAGCTGCGGTGAGCTGGCAGATAATGGATTGAGATACTGATAGATACGCACATTTCTGTAAATTAAAAGTTCCTAACCTTACCTTCCTTTGAATTCTAACTCAGAAATATTTTTTCAAGTAATTTTTTATAATTACTTATCACACCACTAACGTTTTCATAAATTAAAATTTAATTCAATAAAATCCTTAAAATCTTTGCCCTTGGTTTAAGATTTAATGTGTTTTTTTCGTTTTCTTATAGATAGTGCAGCAGTAAAATTATTTTGGTGTCTCCACGGCTATTTGATACCAACACAAAAGGGCAGCCGGAAAGATAACTCTGGAAAAAGTAGTACTGTAAGGTTTACTATTAAAAGCTCTCAAGAGGCTTTCCTTTTTATTGGGTCCAGCGTACAAGAACTCGATGACCATATAGCATTTTTGAAAAGCAAGTCAGAAAATATACAACCATTTATACTTGCCGTTGGGGATAAGGATTTTGAAAACTTTTCGAACTACTACGTTTACCTTGATGGTATTAAGTTCGTGTTTTCAAATTTTTTGAGAGCAATTGATATATGTTTCAAGTGCTTCAACTTGTTTAATTTGGAGTATCCGTTAGCGTGCTCACAATTATGGACATTTATTGAGCACTACTTCTACGAGCTCAACATTTCTAAAACAAAATCCCCTAAAATGTATTTACTCATCGAAGCGTTAAGAAAAAGGTGATTAATTTATTTATAAATTCATTTTTCACTTCATGATTATGAGCGATTTTTTATATTTGTAATATGTATGCTTTTAATTCTTTTTTTGTTAATGATAATTTAAATAAAACAACTTCAAAAAAATAACTATTTAAAATACAAATTTAATTCTTTTGTTTTTCTTTTCATTATAACAGCGCTCTGACTCAAGATGATGAAGTTGCAGATTCAGAAGCCGGCCTCGGATATATTTAATTAAGTTTTATATACATATGTACACATATTAATTTTTGTTAATTGTTTAATTAGAATCAATTATAAATTATTTTATTTAAAATGTTAAATTTTAAGTGTTAAATACTTTCTTTCTATTATAAATTATTTTAATATAAAATATATTATGGGCTTGTATAAGTTTAAAATGTTAAATTAATTCTTTTTATTGAACTAAATTTATTTGAGAAAATGTTTCAGGTGTGGCACGAATTTCAATTATATACGTATACCTACTGAATGACGTAAGGTATAAATTATATTTATTTGGGGAACAAAAGTAAGTATAGTTTTGGAAGAAATCCACTTTAGATTTCAAAAACCTTGAGCTATTTATTTATTATACATTTCGACAATGCTCTTTGAAATAATTTTATAGTTTATTAAAAATGGAACAAAATTCTGCTTTCAATTTTAGATGACTTCAGCTTCCTTCTTGATACGAGTACAAAACTTTAAGGAGATATAGGAACATTTGATGCATCCATTGAGGCTATGTAAGTTGAATGAATAATATAATTTTTGCTTTATTTTTATAAATATTTAGCCATAATACGTATGCATTTTTTAAAAATTTTATGAAACTTATAACTTTTATGAAACCTAAAATATTTTTTCTAAGCTTTTGTGTCGGCAGTCATTATTCCTATGTAAGCATTTTATGAATAATATAATCTTTCTTTATTTTCATAAATATTTAGTCATAAAACTTAAGCTTTATGCAAACATTTTATGACAAGATATTCAGAAAAATAATGACCGATTTATATTTTTCATGAAGGCAGCACATAGTTTTAAGGAATGCAGTCATAAAATCTAGGGACATAATTTTGGGTTTTATGTAAAGGATTCATAAATTTTATGAAAAATTCATGCGTTTTCTGAATAGGTATTTATAAAATTAAAGACTGATTCATATTTTTCATGAATGCTATACATAGTTCTTAGGGATGCATTCATAAAATCTAGGGACAGAATTTCGGGTTTTATGTATAGATTCATCTTTTTCATGTATGATATACATACATTTTAGGAATGCATTCATAAAATCTAGGGACAGAATTTTGGGTTTTATGTATAGATTCATATTTTTCATGTATGCTATACATAGATTTTAGGAATGCATTCATAAAATCTAGGGACAGAATTTTGGGTTTTATGTATAGATTCATATTTTTCATGTATGGTGTACATAGATTTTAGGAATGCATTCATAAAATCTAGGGACAGAATTTCGGGTTTTATGTATAAATTCATATTTTTCATGTATGATATACATACATTTTAGGAATGCATTCATAAAATCTAGGGACAGAATTTTGGGTTTTATGTATAGATTCATATTTTTCATGTATGCTATACATAGATTTTAGGAATGCATTCATAAAACCTAGGGACAGAATTTTGGATTTTATGTATAGATTCATATTTTTTATGTATGGTGTACATAGATTTTAGGAATGCATTCATAAAATCTAGGGACAGAATTTTGGGTTTTATGTATAAATTCATATTTTTCATGTATGATATACATACATTTTAGGAATGCATTCATAAAATCTAGGGACAGAATTTTGGGTTTTATGTATAGATACATATTTTTCATGTTTGCTATACATAGATTTTAGGAATGCATTCATAAAATCTAGGCACATATTCATAAGTTCTATGTATAGCAATTGCATAAAAATCACATTGCATGAACGTAATTCCTGTAACTTAAGTATGCAAACATTGGATTTAGGAATATCAAATACCTACATTTTATGAATGAATCCTACATCGTAAGAATCGTTCCTACTCGTAGGAATGAATTCATACAATTATACCTAAATTACATGAACGCGATGTTTAGCTCGTTTTTTATGTATTTTTACATGAAAAACAGGCACATATTCATGAAAATCATGTACCTTTTTGGTTCAGTGTAGAAAGTTAGTCAAGAAAAATCTATCTAACTATTAAGTCAAGTCTACTTCTATCAAAATGACCGTTGATCATGTTTTTTCATTCAACTGTAAGCTGAACTTTATTATTCTATGATTTATTTTTTTCTTGCACAACTTCATTTAATGCTTTCGGTAAAAGGGTTCCTTTTCAATTTGGAAAAGAAATAATCAATATTTCTTTACTATACAAAATACAAATCGTGATGGACTTGTAGCTTGCATGAGGAGTGTTTTGTAAACAATTATTTGGTTGGTACTTTTTGTACTATGAACTTAAAGTAGAGGTTAGAGAAGTAAAGTTCTGAACATGAATTTCATTACACTTGATAAACTAACTATTTACCTTGGCCGAAATTAACGTTCAAAGAATGAAGTTGACTGCAAATGAAGTCCCTTTCGTTTCCTGAACCTGATTTATATGATTTATATAAAGCAAAAGATTGATGGATGCAAAAAGATGGTAAGGATGGTACTATCATCGGGAAAGTCTCTGAGGGCGGCACCTAGTGGCTACGGCTATATTAGCTCATGCTGAATTTTTTTTTCACTTAACCTTTGTATATAAAATATTTGTATATGAAAACTATATTTTATATGCAAAGATAAAATCTCCAAAGCCACATTGCGGCTACGGCGAGCATAAAAACAAAGTCTTCGGTAGCCATAAATTGCTGATTAAGGAGTGCCTTCTAAGTGTGCGTCAAAGACTCAGTAAAAAACTTGCTAAAAACTGTTGTTGGAATTCACATCCTTACAGTGACATTGCGAATACAACAATGTAAACAAATGGATTTTAGAGGGTGATATTTTCAAAGGACTGTTATAAAATATTTTAGATTCGCTATCTGTCATTTTACTGGTAACTATTACTGGTCCCTAAGTTGTGTTTTCGTTTTCGAATTCAGAAAGTCAACAAAATGAGGTAAAGGGAAGCAAACCGAACCAAAATAGTGCGGGCTCATTCTTACATTTTTAGTTACATATCCGTTGTTATAGTATATCCTTTTTTAGATACACTGCAACATAAAATTCAAAGGGTGTATCGGTAACATTTGTAAAATGGGAAAGATAAGGCGAAATGTCCAAATAATTAATTCATGAAATTTTATGATTTGTATCTACGTAGGATGACACTTCAAAAGTTCTATAAAATCTACCTATTGCCTCTTTGTAAAATTACATTTTAAGGGTGCTTGATGGGGGAGGTGTAGGTAAAACAAACTAAAATATACACTTTAAAAGAACCAAAATATATGAAACATGATTTCAGGGCAGTTTTTATTGCCGAACCTAATAAAAATAACTTTAACCAAAGAAGTTGAGCCACCCCTTAAAAAGTTGTAGCCGTTTCCTTGTATGTTTTTTTTTAAGAACAACTTTTGAGATATTATGGAAACTACCTTTAAAATAATATTATCTAATAAAATTTGGAGCAGATGTATTGAATTGTCGTTCCTAAATTATTCTAAAAAAAACCCAATGACACTTATACAATTTTGTGTTGACATAACAACTATGGTGTTACAAATTGGCAGATTCAGACAACATAAGGGACTTCATTATTTTTTAGTCTCATAACCTTAAAACTCGGAACCCTACTTCATTTACCTCTACCTTCAGTTAATCATGAAAAAAGTATCAAAAATATAATTGTCTTCAAAACGCTCCTCAGGAAGAAAAGCTGAGCAGTCATTTCAACGTAAGTGGAATTGACTTGATAGGGATATTTTTATTGACTTGCTTTCCAGTCAACTTTCCAATAAAATTGCCATTTTTTAATTTTTTGATCAATCCGATACTAGAAACCTGCCTTAACTTCAACGTAAGTGGAATTGACTTGGTAGCGATATTTTTCTTGACTTGCTTTCCAGTCAACTTTCCAATAAAATTGCCTTAATTGGAAGGCCATTTTTTAATTTTTTGGTCAATCCGATACTAGAAACCTGCCTTATGTGATTTGTCGTCTGAACCTGATTACAACCATGAGCTGTCCCTTTATTCGGATTTTAAGATTAGTTAAAAAAAATTCGAAACTTAGTATTTATGTGAATGACAAATAAAATCTAAAGTTTATTTAGATTATTTCAAAATTCCTTGGCACAAATATTTCCCTAGCATCTTTTGATGTGCAGAGTTGTGGACAGCATTTGAAACGATCTTTCTTTCTATATGGTAAACGATAACATCTTAAGTCAATAAACATATTGTTCGGTTACTCTTTTTTTTTCAATTTGTAACGGTTTTTGCGATTTTTGGAATAATTTAATAAACTTACTCTTACCGGCTTTGTATTAAATCTCAGGGGCCCTACTCTGTAATGCGTTTCGAAAGCAAATATTTTGTACTCTCTATTTCTAATGGGGATAAGAAATCTAGTTCTTACGGAATGCCAAATCCGTATTCGGATTTTTCGTACCTGGCAATGCGTTACCGAATGTCATTAGCGTTCGAAAACGAAAATTTTGTTTCTACACTAAGAGAGGTAACGAATTGCAATACGAAGGTCGTTTTTAAAGGAAAATTGTGTTAAGTTGTGTGAAATAGATAAAATATAGTCAAGGAAATAATATTTTTTTTCAAAATTTAAGTAAATAAATTGAATTACATGGAATGAGCAGCAAAAAATGTGCATACCAAAGAAAAGCAATTTGAAATTATGGTGGAATTCGTATGACTTGAAGGAAAAAAGTATACCTTTGCAAGCCTAGTACGCTGCTGATGCGAAACGAAATTTCCCATACAAAAATGACATGACGAAATCATAAACGAAAAATTTCGCTGTGCTTTTCGTTTTTCAGTACGCTGCTGAACAACGAAATGTGTCATTTTAGTGGATAGCTGTACTAGATTTTTTAGTACAATTCTCCACTCTTTTCGTTCTCAATTTAATTGCCCGGTATATTAATTGCTTGCGAAATTTTGACGTTTAATTTATTTATTGGAAAAAATTGTTTACAAATCAAAATTGAAAATTGTTTACTCGTGACTTTCGGTGTTTTTGTTTTTTGTTTTCCACAGCTGACAGAACTCTACACAAATATTTTTCCGTTGTGGTTTTCGTTTTAATTTCGCTCTATAATTGGAGACCGCATCAGCAGCGTACTAGGCTGCAAAAGACAAATTTCAACACAAAAAACGAAATGACTATGAAAAAAATCGGCTTAAACTTTCTAAGCATGAATTAAAAGAGAGATGTGGCAATTGCAAAGCAGTTTCAATTACTGAATTTTAATTTACATTTTTTCCTTATCTTCTTTGTTATTTGTTTTAATTTTTTTTTTGTATTTTTGCTTTGACAAATCTCATAAGAAATACTTCGAAACTTGGCAAATCTATTCCATAAATCGAAAAAGTACTAGATGATTGTTTTATTGGATTCGAACATTTTACAGAGTACGAATTCATAAACGAATCGAATATCAGATTCGAATCGGATTGGCTTTCGAAACGAATTACAGAGTAGGGCCCCGGGTAAATTGTTAACCCTTAAGTAGAAAGCACTAATTATTCTTGTTTAGATATAATACAAAAATCAAGAATCAGTTGATATTAGTTAAGTTGGAGCCATTTTAAAAAAGGATTCCAAAAATCATAAAAACCGATATAACTTTGAATGACAGCGGAAATTGAAACGATACCCCATAAGTTTGTCTGCTTCATTTGACCTCCGGAACCAAGGTTGTCTTCTGTCGCGGGGACTGTTAGAAACCCTTTATATATATTAAATAGCCTGGACCTACTTACGATTGCTACTCGGGCAATCTTCAGGGATATTTGGAAATTTAATTTTCCACGGAAAGTTTTATTCCCAAGAAATATTTTCAGTCACCTTAAACTTCTTTCGGAATAATTTTTCCCAACGAAAAAAACTACCAACGTTGAAAAAAACAAAACTTTGCAAAAAACAAAATTATTTTCGGGGATCAAATTCGATTTGTGTATACATTTGCCTATCTTCGATACCACCCTAGGGTGAACAACAAACAAAATAATTTAGTTTTGTGATGTTGCCAATAAGAAGTTTGCATTTGAAAAATGTGTTAAATGTTGCAGCCCTCAATATAACCGAAAATCAAACAAAATCCATCCACCTCAAAACACTGTTTCAACAGTAACGTTTCTAGTTTTATGAACAAATTTTTAACTTCCCATAGGAAGTTATTGTAATGGGTCCGATTTGTCAAATTGAAAATTTTGACATTTCTCGACGTTTCAAGGTCCCTAGAGTCGAAATAAAAGATTTTTAGAAAGATGTCTGTGCGTGCGTGTGTACGTACGTTTGTACGTCCGTACGTCCGTACGTCCGTACGTCCGTACGTCCGTACGTTCGCGACGTTTTTTTCGTGGTCCATAGCTCAAGAACCAGAAGAGATATCGACTTCAAATAAATTTTGTTATACAGATAATAAGGCAGAAAGATGCAGAAAGGGCTCTCAACAAAATTGCGTGGGTGGTTTTTTTACTATAGCAGTTTGAAAAAAAGGTGAAAATTTTGGTTAACCCTAAATATCTTACGAACCAAAAACGCTAGAGACTTGAATTAAATTTTATATAATAGATTGTAACGTGATACCAAACACGTATATTTTTTGAAAAAAATCAATATAACGGTTTTTTTTTTAAATCAATAAAACTGAAAAAAAAAATTTGTCACCTCCAAAATTTTACGACTAAAATATGATTTTATCTCTAAAACAATTTTGTGCAACGAAGAATAATGTTTTTGACATCTGATAAAATTTTGAGAAAAATCTAATTGACAGTTTTTTTTATAAAAAATAAAAATCGAAAAAAAAAACATTACTCGAAGTTCGTAAAAATTGAATATCGATTCAAATATCTTTTCAAAAACTTGAAATTAAGGCTTCAATTTTATTTTAGCTTATAAGAAATATTGTTTTCAACATTCTGAAAAATTTTGAGAAAAATCAAATTGACAGTTTTTTTTACAAAAAATAAAAACCTAAGAAAAAAATTTATAAAAGTTGGTAAAAATTGATTTTCGACTCGAATATTTTTTCAAAGCTTTGAGATATTGGCTTTAATTTACTTTTATCTTTCAAAAAATATTGTTGTCAACATACAGTTTAAGTTTGAAAAAAATCGAATTGACAGTTTTTTTTACAAAAAATAAAAACCTAAACAAAAAATTTATAAAAGTTGCTAAAAATTGATTTTCGACTCAAATATCTTTTCAAAACTTTGAGATATTGGCTTTTATTTACTTTTGTCTTTCAAAAAATCTTGTTGTCAACATTCAGTTAAAGTTTGAAAAAAAATCGAATTGACAGTTTTTTTACATAAAATAAAAACCTAAAAAAAAATTTATAAAAGTTGGTAAAAATTGATTTTCGACTCAAATATCTTTTCAAAACTTTGAGATATTGGCTTTTATTTACTTTTATCTTTCAAAAAATCTTGTTGTCAACATTCAGTTAAAGTTTGAAAAAAATCGAATTGACAGTTTTTTTACAAAAAATAAAAACCTAAAAAAAAAATTATTAAAATTGGTAAAAATTGATTTTCGACTCAAATATCTTTTCAAAACTTAGAGATATTGGCTTTAGTTATCTTTTATCTTTCAAAAAATCTTGTTGTCAACATACAATTAAAGTTTGAAAAAAATCGAATTGACAGTTTTTTTACAAAAAATAAAAACCTAAAAAAAATAATTTATAAAAGTTGGTAAAAATTTACTTTCGGCTCAAATAGCTTTTCAAAACTTAAAAATATTGGCTTGAAACTTATTTTATTTCACAGAAAATATTGTTTTCGATATTCAGTAATTTTTATATAAAAATCCAACAGTCCCTTTTTTCATATAAAAAATAAAATCTACAAAAAATAGTACGCAAATTTGGTAAAAATTGATACGAGTACATAAAGACAAACTTTTAAGCAAGACAAATCGACAGACGGGATGGGAAGTTATCAGTGTGGGTCGCATCCCAGCCTCTTTTTGTTTTTTTTTTTGAGCAAGTGGACGAGGTTCTGAAACGATATCGCAGCTTCTTTTTTTTTCACCAGCATAAATTCGACAACAAATTTCCCATACAAACATTGTTCACAAACGCAATAAATTTCGCGATAGGACCCAATGTCATTCGACCTTGAATAAATAAACCTAGCATAAATACTTAATATCATTCAACTTCTTGTTGAACAAACACTAGTGGTCCCGTAAGGGAATGCATAGCGAATTGTTTTAGTTGGCAAAAAGGAGTTTTTGGTTGCGAATTAATAAACGACTACGCGACGTGAAAAAGTGAATAGTACCAAATTGTTGTTAAACTAAAAACAAAAAAATTATGGATTCACGTAAGAGAAAAAAAGAGAATAAATTTCTTCAAATAAACGTTGAGGGTGTTTCAGGCAACATTAAAGTTTCCCAATAGTACATATGTACTATATTCTGTGAGCTGATAAAAGTTAAATTCTGGTTATTTATTATGTGTCATAGATAAATTAAATTTCCCTAGAATTGGTCCTATCTCCTATGTTCGAAAATTGGAACGTACATATTTTTAATCGGTAATTAAGTTCCTAGTTCCTCTTGTTGCAATACCCCAAACCAATTACTAATTCCTACTTGGCTCGAGTGTCTACAGGGGCCTGGTTATGAGGTTCGATGCGGATCGTTTTCAATTCGACCTTTCAAATTCGACTCGCTTCGTATTTCCTTATTAACGAACTCGCGGCGAAGCGAAAGAAGTTCTTCCTATATTCCAGTGATTTGACACTTTGGTTTGACTTTTTCTCTCTATGTTCCAGTGATTTGACACTTTTGGTTTGACAGCTTTCCACAAATTTTGTTTTGTTTTAATTGAATTTGTGAAATTTGCGGTGATTTATTTAATAAACAATATTAAAATTAAAAAATGGAATCAATTATGGTGTATATTTATTCTGAAAGTGAGGAATTTGAGGAATCCCAGGAATCCTCAAGATTACGGGTGTCCAGGAGACTACTAAGGAGCAAATCTTCTCCTCTGGATCTCCCTTCAACTGAGTAAGTATTGTTTCCTTTTAGTTTTAGTCAAGAAGCTTTATTATGTATTCTTCACGGGGAGAAAACGCGTGTTGAGTATTTGACCCACCACCTGTTACACGGATGCATTTGGTGTTGTGACGAAGTTTTTTTCTTATGTAGTATTTGAAATCCTTCCAAACCTAGAAAAAAATAATAGCATGATAGGGTTAAAAGAACAAAATGTATGCATACATTCTTCCAGCTTTCAACATTTTTTCGAGGGGGTCCTAGGCTATTTAAAACTTTTGAAATATTGTCCCACAGTTCATTTGTTTTAGCCCGATATTCAGGACAGACGAGTGCTCCCGTTGCAATGCCCTTATTTTTGTTCATAAACTCAACGAGAGCCAAAAATTGATGTCGATTTGTTTCCTTGTTTTTATCGTTCCTTGAATGAATTTTAAAATTATATAATTTATTGTGGATAAATTATAAGAAAATTAAAATAAAGCTAACTCACATTTTTAAATTAAAATAAAGAAATAATCCACGAAATCGAACACTGAATAATAATAAACACTCTTTCGGCTGTGAATCCGCCAAAAAAAGCTATCGGATTCAACTCGCCAACAAACATTACGACATTTCAAACTCGCCTTCGAATTCGTTAATTGGTCGAATTCAAAACGAAAAAGGCGAAAGCAATAATTGAAAAGTGGCCAACTCGCTAGCAAAACGATTCGCTGCGAACCTCATAATCAGGCCCCTGTCGGACCTGAACTCGCCATTAAGGCGAAAGCAATACTTGAAAAATAGCAAACTCTTTAGCAAAACGATTCGCACCAAGAAAAACAGAAAGAAAAAAAAACAGTTTAATTTGTATGTATAATATTAAGCCTTAGCTTCTTCTCTGTTTTTATTGAAGTTCTTAAAAGTAATTATCATTTTAAATTTTATAATATTAAATGTTGAACGACATAATGTTTTTCTTCGTATCCGTTTTAAAATTTCGTAAATTTACATTGTCTTACAAAAACTACGAAATTATACCATAATATACCTAATGATACTTTGTTTTTCCTTTTAAATGCATTGCATTTATAAACTAAATTAAATGTTAAACTATGATAAGCAAAGGTCGATTGCTGAATTAATCATAAATAGACTTTTTTGTTTGTTTAATTTTAGAATAAAAATATATCGAAATGAAACTAACACTTCTCCCTAACTCTTGAGCAATTATATAATACTATTTACATCCCGGATATAATAACTTTTTAGCGGTAGAATAAATAATAATAAAAAAAAAACAATAAAACTATACAACAACATTTGCTTCTTATTTACAAGTATCCTAGAAGGACGGTGGTGGCGGAGTTTATTGCTGTTCCTTTTCAGCACCAGTTGTTTCCTTCATGGACTCAACTTTAGCGACAATTTTCAGTGCCGGTCCTAGTTTCATGCCCATGGCATTCACCAAATGATTCTCTTTCAGCAGCAGTAGAGCTTGGCCATCGATTTCTTGCTGTTCGAAGTCATCGACATAGTCGCTGCAGCCAGGCAGACTCTTGATAAATTCACACACATCGGACACTGTCCAATTGACCATCTGTGGTGGTTCCTCCGCCGCAGCCGCTTCCAGGGCGGAAACTGTAGGAGTAACTGCATTATTGGGAATTGGGTAACTTATTTCCATTGGTAGCGGTTTCTCCACACTCGGCGCACATTCTATTCCTAATTTAACAGAAGTGTTCAATTCGGAATTCGGACTGGGCAAGGCTGGCATTGAAGCAACATCGGAATTTTGTTCGCTGAGTGATGACTTTCGTTGTCTGGCACAGTTTGGTGAACAGAAACGTTTCTTTTTCAGCTTGGATTTGTGTTCGGGCTTGCCGCAAGTTTCGCATTCGATCATATCTGCTGGAAGACAGTTTGACGATTGGATAGACTCTTCCATAGCTTGTTTTTTTTCTAAAAAAAATAAATAAAAATTAAATAAATTTAGAGCATATTCATGATGAATAGGAGTAAAAAAAAAAACTTACTTGGAGGTTCGTCAGATTGATCCTTGTCTGAGTATCGTTGACGTGTTACTGCAAACGGTTCATTAGCCTCCTGAATTATAAAACCTTCGATGACGTGAGTTAGAACATTCGGTTTGATCATTGCTTTGGGTAGATCTTTCTCGGCTTTGATTGTAGTCGCTCCGGCAGCAGCTTTCGGTGTGTTAACTGGAGTTGATTTTGTTGTAACAGTTTCATCTGGTGTTGTTGGCTGTGGTTTAGTTAAATCAGTGTCTTGTTTCTTATCGTTGACACTTGGAGATTTCATGCCTAAAATTTAAACAGAAAAAATGATGAATTAGTAAGGAATAATTTACATTTTGAGGCAGTTTCTTTGTTATATGGAGTTTTAAACATTTAAATTACTCTAAACTACTAGAAGATATTTGAATCTAACCCCAAGCTAAATAACGCAAAGCCTTTCAACAAGAACGGCTGAAAAACGATTAACAAAAAAGTTCTGTCCTTCGAAAAAATGCTTAAGCGTCAGATAACGAAGTTGCCACACCTCAAAATAAGGTGTTTAACTCATCGACAACAGTCTTTAAGGACTACTCCAAAGTTTCAGCAAGGCTGAGCTAAGGTCTTTTTTTTAAGGAGTCTTGCTTGAATGCATAGTCGAGAAAATAGACAAATCACCAAAACCGATTAACCTAACTTATTGTGAGAAACTTAAGACAGTGAACTTGGAACAGAGCTGCCTGAAATCCAATAAAGATTTATTGAAATTCAAAAGTGAACGTTTTAAAACAAACATCAAGAATGGAACAACGTAGATATAACTTTAGTCTCAAGGATAGGTTGAAACCTTTAGAAAAATTGACTTACTTCTTTGATAAAAGTGAGCTACTCTAACTCTAGCCATAAATTGAACACACAATAAAATCAAAAGATAGTCTTACCTGCAGAAGCTTTCGTAGGTGTTTTCTCGCCAGGTTGTATCGATGGTGTTGTATCCATTGGAATAGATTCGCCATTAACCGATTCAGCAGGCGCTGCGTTTAGGGCTTCGCTATTCACAGGAGATTTTAATAGTTCATCTTTGACGCCCTCTTTACTTTCAACAGCGCTACTTTGTGGTGTACTTAGTTGTGTTGCAGCATCGGTATGGGTAGTAGTAGATTGTGTTGTACTAGGTGTGGACGGTGAACTACCGTTAGTTTGATGTTGTGGTGTCTTGGAGGATTCTGCACCAGTTGGCGAGGATTGTTTTGTTGGTGTACTGGGTGGAATGGGCGATGAAAGACCAGATGTTGCTGATGCAACTGCAGATGGCATTAGGCTGGGATTCATGGATGCCATTGCAAGAATCGGATTCTGCGATGGAGATGTGGCAATTTGCTGATGTGATGGCGATGGAACACTGGTAACTACCATGCCAGATTGAAGTGATGTTGACATTGCATTCACAGACATTGGAGATGTCTGGGCTAAGCCCACTGTACTCGAGACAACGGGTCCGGCTTGGGTGGAAATTGTTACAACTGCAGTTGATGGCAAGGACGTCGTCTTGGATTGGTACGTAACATGTTGGACATTATTAGATGTCGACGATGACACTGAAAAGGGTACTGCTGTAATCTGCTGTTGAACGTTTGCGTGATGTTGCTGTTGAGCTTGTTGCTGGGCTTGTTGTTGGGCTTGTTGTTGCGCTTGTTGTTGTGCTAGCTGCTGCTGTGCATGTTGTTGCTGAGCTTGTTGTTGCTGCTGCTGCTGAGCCTGTTGTTGCTGCTGCTGAGCCTGCTGTTGCTGTTGTTGCTGAGCTTGTTGTTGTTGCTGCTGAGCTTGTTGTTGTTGCTGCTGCTGAGCTTGCTGGTGCGCAGCTTGAGACTGCTGATGTTGGTGTGCAGCTTGAACTTGTTGTTGGTGTTGTTGCTGTTGTTGGTGCTGGGCTTGTTGTTGTTGCTGCTGCTGCTGTTGTTGTGTTTGTTGTTGTTGCTGCTGCTGTTGTTGTTGTTGAGAATTCGGGGACTGTTGAACAACAATTTGATGAATTATTCCCGCCGAATGCTGCTCTCGTTGCTGTTGCTGTTGTTGCTGCTGCTGTTGTTGTTGCTGCTGAAGCTGTTGTTGGTGTTGTTGCTGTATCAACTGGTTTTGAATTTGTTGCTGTTGTTGTTGCTGTGTTATATAGGGCTGGGATACTTGTAGTTGGATTTGCTGTTGGCCCGATTGCACTTGTTGCTGCTGCTGTTGCAGTTGAATTTGCTGGGCAATTTGTTGTTGAAGTAATTGCTGATTTGAGTTCTGTTGCATAATCAACTGTTGTTGGAGAAGAGCTTGTTGCTGCTGCTGCTGTTGCTGCTGTTGTTGTTGCTGCTTGATTTGCTGCATCTGCAATTGCTGTTGTTTATCGACTTGCTGTTGTGCAGCTTGTTGTTGAGCAGCCTGTGCCAATGTCTGTCCATTTTGTATTGTTATTGGTGTACCGCTCATCACAACCATTCTGAAAAAAAACATACAAATTAGTTGACAATTTTGCTAATATTTCCTAACAGTCTTGAACATACTTATTGCCCGCTGAAGTAACAACTTGATGCATCTGCTGTGGTGCGAGCTGATGCATGCCGGTAGTCTTATTCTGGGTGCCTACTTCTGTTTTCATTGCCGGCAATGCTGGTCGAACGGGCTGTTGTTTGTTTCGTATCTTTTGCTTGATAAGGTTTTGATTTTGTGCAGTTTGAGTGGATACCGAACTAGCTGGCCGTATTTGTGGACCATTTTGTGGTAGGATCTGTTGGGCCCTTTGCACTTGTTGTTGGTGTTGTTGTTGTTGCTGTTGTTGCTGGCTTTGAGTTGTTTGCTGCTGTTGTTGTTGTTTGGGTTTGTTTTGAGTTTGAGTAACATTACATTGAAGTGTTAGGGTTTCTGTAAAATAATTAAAATTGTTTTTTTATTTTGATATTTAAGTATATTCAAAAAAACTACATTCCAAAATTGGAAAAAGTCAGGGTGGGCTTTATGCAAAAAAGAAAAATTCGAAAATTCTAAACTTACGATTGGGTTGTTGAGTTTGTATTGTCTGGTGCGTTGTTGGTTGCTGGATAAACATTCCCTGTGTGCCGTCTGGCTGAGTGCCCCGAATTATTATCGGATTCTGTGCCAGCAGGGCAGGTTGTTGAAGGCCATTGCTCCATGTGTAGGGTGGCATGCTTTGCATCCAAGGGGCGGCTATTTGCATTTGTTGACCTCCGGCATGATGCAATGGCCCAATTATCTGTGTCGTTGACATTGGCTGCGATACTTGAACACATTGTTGGGAAGACTGTTGGTTTCCGTTGCCCTGTCCAGTCATGCCTTGTCCTCCTTGTACAGAATTAGTTGTAGTCACTTTTTGCACAACTTTCTGTTGCAAATTTTTCTGTCCATCTTGCTGCTGTTGTTTATTGCCCTGTGTCGTCATTGTTTGTATTATATTTTGTTGTTGTTGCTGCGGCTGTGAACTGATAACATTGACAGGGCTAAAAAGCAGTGTCTGAGGTGATTGGCTAGCCGGCATGTAGGTTCCACTGAAACCAGTATTACCGCCCAGCATTTGTTTATTCTGGGCGGTGGCAGTTATCATTTGGGGGCCACCACCTGGGAAGGGCTTACTTGCTGCAATCAGTTGAATCGGCTGTTGGCCCAATCCCGAATGTATCAAGCTACCGGACATCAGCACCTGGGGTGGATAGAGTTGCTGAAGAAAGCCCGAATTGGATAGTGATGGCTGCATCAGTTGAACAGTGCGACCATGCCCCCAATCAGACACTTGTCCGGCTGAAAGCTGCATCGGTGACATTGTACTTATTGTAGTAGAATGTTGCTGATTTGCCATCGAGGACGGAGGCTGATGCGGACTGCTGGGTGATCCCTCTATGACTTGCATTTGTTGCATCTGTCCTTGGCTGGCTTGTTCCATCATTTGATGTTTCAACTCGGAATTATTGTGGGTGGGAAATTCTTGTTTGACTTGGATGAACGAAGAGGCATGCTGTAGTTGCAGCTGTTGTAATTGCTGCAACTGCTCGGGTGATATTTGAAGGGGTCCCGAGACTTGGGCTGGGCTCTGAGATTTTTCCATCGTAATGATAGTCTGTTGATGATGATGATTATGTTGTTGTTGTTGTTGAAGATGTTGCTGTTGTTGTTGATGATGATGCTGTTGTTGTTGGTGTTGCTGCTGCTGCTGCAGTTGTTGTTGTTGCTGCTGTTGTTGTTGCTGCTGTTGTTGTGGTTGTTGCTGCTGGGATGTTGTTGGTGGCAAATCGTATTTTTCATCAAATGTTATTCCAGCCTTTTGCGCCAACGTTTCCAGACACTTTAGAGGTCTCTCTGGTGTTTTCTGATTAAGTTGTGATTGCTGCGGTTGCTGGGTTTGTTGTTGCTGTTGTTGGATTTGTTGATCCTGCTGTTGTTGCTGTTGAGTTTTTGTTTCTCCTAATGAGTTTTCTGTTAAATAAAAACTTATTAATATACAAGAAAATTAAATTATTTTGTTTTGTTTATAATTTACCTACTGATGTATGAGTTGTCTCTGAATTGACAATTTTTATGATACGTATATTTGAGTTATCTTTGAGAGGCTGCGAAGGTAAATAGGTATTGGCTGTGTTCGGTTCTGTCTCAATATCCGTTCTGAAAGTTAAAAAATATAACATTTTTAGTAAAGTTTCAATAAAAAGTGATTTTATTTGTGTTCTGTATGATAAGGGATATTTGTGGAGAGTAAAGTGGTAAGAGGAAAAAAAGTTAAAAGTTAAAAAAACATTATTTGTGTTTAAAAAAACTTAAATCAAGCTTTAAAACGAAAACAAAACTGCCTGAATTTTTCCTGAAGTTATAAGGAATAATGTTTGAAAGGAATGATTAAACTATGATATGATTTATCAAAGCTTTTAAAGTTAAAAATCATGAAAGGATCCGTGCATGCAGTGATTAGAAAAATGTGCTTATAATGTTCGTGTTAACGTTTTGGAATAAGAAAAGCGATAATGGATTTTTTAAATGCAGCTTATTTTCTGCAGCGCAAATGCAAAAAAATATGAAAGAGGTTAACTGCTGAATAAAGTGCTTTGTTTTAGTTTGGACAGTGAATTAGTGTAGTTTTTTTTACCATCAACATTAAGAGAAAAAAATCCTTAGAATAAATTGACAATTTTTAAGTGTTATTGAAATATAGGTAGGAGGTAGCATTTATAACGATTGGTTCTTGATTAAAACAAAATTCATAGTAAATCTTTCAACCATAACCTTAAGAGTTGGAACATTTATTCTATTTAAGTAAGTTCTTTACAAGACTCAATCAAACGTGACTAAATGTTTGCAGAATCATTAGTTTGATTTTATTCCAAAAATTAATCAGAGTTAATTTCCTTTTTTTTTGTAGAATCATTGACTCTGATTAGTCAAGTCGATAACCTTACTCGAGTTTAATTAACGCCTCATCGATCCATCGATTTTAATTTCATAGATAAACAAATTTCAAATATTTTTTAACAGTGAGAGTTCACTTAGAATTATTCTGTTAGATTTCAGTGGTATCAGCTATTTCATTGATCAACCGTCGGATTTTAATCCCACAAAACTTATGCGATTTAAGTAAGCCCAGAAAAAAAGAACACCCCATGCCCGTCATGATAATGTCGTCTTCGCATAGTTAAATTCTCTACAATTTTCCTATCACAATATAATAGCTTACGGCGTTTTTGGATTTGGGCAGTAAAAAAATTGATTGTTATGGCGAATGAAAAAGGTTGAAAATTGACTTTCATAAAAAAGTCTTGGCGCAATGAAATTTAAATCTCTCAAAAGATTGAGCTCTGCAAACTTGGCTTTAAATTCCCAATAAATCATATTCTCTTGTTACCCCTCCTATCACCTATGATAATTTCATAAAAATTTGTATTACACCGGGTGGATTTTTTAGACGTGTGGTTTTCAATCTGGTTATCCTTTTTTTTTGGAGGAGGTCTTTTTGATAGCTGTCACTTTATTTATGCTCAGTTTAAATTATCAATTTCATAATGAATAGAACTACTCCTGAAAACCGTTTTTCAAATCGTGAACATTTATGCACGTTTGGAGCGATACACCAAACCAATCAAAGTAATCTAGTTGTCAGTGGATGTCTTGACCTCTCCGATTGACTATTTTTAAAGGGTTATTTGAAGTCGTTTGTCTATGCAGATACGTAATTCTAAGTCGAATGACGCCTTGGAAGAGAATGTTCGGCGCGTTATTGCTGACATACGGTTACAATTGATGCAAAATTTTACTAAAATTAACTGCGCCAGTCATTTGCCCCTAAATCATTTCTAAAACATGAGGACGGACCCTTATATTTATGATAAAGCTAATTTCTTGGCCATGACATTGAATTATATGTGTTTTATTTTTCTTTGTCACCTCCTTATTTGGAACTGAACCGAGCTTATACTAAGGAACTCCACAGACCAAGCTTCAAAAAATGGATATCGTAAGTTATAACTGAAATGACATATTTTTAAGGTTGTTTTATTTCACAAATTTAAAACTTTAGTAGTTTTAATATAAAGGGTGTCCCAAAATTAACGCAAGATTTGAATTTGCCGCCATTTGTGCAGTGAAGTGTTGGCAACCCTGAAAAAAAGCAATTTGACAGCTAACAGTATAGGGTTTTTAAAATTGGAGCGTTACACGATAGAACAACGTGTCTTCATTATTAAAGAATATTTCAAAAAAAGCTTGGCGGCTGCAGTTCGAAAATTTCATACAAAATATGGTCGGAATAGTGTTTTAACTTTGTCAACTGTGAAGAGATTAATTGAAAAATTCATGGAGACTGGATCCGTTGGAGACGCCAAACACACTGGTCGTCCAAAAACAAGCCGTTCAAATGTGAATGTCGAAGCAGTGCGTGAGAGTGTTGCTGACAATCCAGGAACCTCAATTCGACGTCGTGGACAAGAATTGCAAATTTCAAGAACCTCTCTACAGCGTATACTCACCAAAGATCTGTGTCTTCATGCTTACAAAATTCAATTAACACAACAATTAAAGCCTAATGAACATGGACAGAGAAGAGAGTTCGTTGAATGGATTATTGAACATCAACAAATGGACCCTGATTTTTCGAGCAAAATCATCCTAAGCGATGAAGCACAATTTCATCTTGATGGCTTTGTCAATCGCCAAAATTGCCGCATTTGGGGTTCGGAGAACACACAGGTCATTGTCGAAAAACAAATCCATACACAACGCGTGACTGTATGGTGTGGATTTTGGGCTGGAGGCATAATGGCTGAAACACAAACACGCTTCAGCTTCGGCTTCGCCTGACGTTTACGAGTTCAGCCATAGGAATTCAATGCATGCTATCACAATGGAGCTTCGACCTCACGTTTCGTTTGACAATCGTAAGGAAAAGAACGTAATGTAACGTAATGTGACTCCGAACGAAAGCTCTAGTTCAATTATCTGAACATTTGTTTTGTCTGACAGCTCAACAGCTGTACAAAAATGTCAACAAACAAAATATTTGCTCTTTGGAGGGATGAAATAATAGAAATGTCAATCAAAGCAACCTCGAAGCAAGCCCAGCGTAACGCAGACGAAGCCGAAGCTGAAGCGTGTTTGTGATTTAGGCATAATTGGGCCAAATTTTTTTTTGAAAATGATGCTGGTCAAGCAGTGACTGTTACTGGTGCTCGATATCGCGACATGATTACACAGTTCTTTCTGCCAAAATTGGATGATATTGATGTGTCCAATATGTGCTTTCAACAAGACGGTGCCGCATGTCATACAGCCCGTGAAACAATTCAATTACTGCATGAGACATTTCCAGGTCGTGTACTCTCTCGTTTCGGTGATCAAAATTGGCCTCCTAGATCGTGTGATTTAACACCATTAGACTTCTATTTATGGGGTTATTTGAAATCACAAGTCTATGTCAACAAGACCACAACAACCCGTGTATTAAAGGAGGAGATTCAACGCTGCATCAACGAAATTCAGCCACAATTATGCAGAATGGTCATGGAAAATTTCAACAAAAGAGTGCGCATGTGCATGCAAAGCGGTGGAGGCCATTTGTCCGATGTGTTATTCCATACATAATCCTATCCTATGTACTTTACGAATCAATAAAAATATAACTATCAAAAGACTTAAAACGGCGTTTTCTATTTAATTCAAATCTTGCGATAATTTTGGGACACCCTTTATCTTCCGAGACATTTAACAAAGCTGTAATGCAACTGTTTTTTTTTCGAAAGTCTGATTGCTTGGGGGTTAATAGACTGAACAGATTAAGAAACTAATTCATTTGTTTTTGTATAATTTTCTAAAAAACTTTTAATAAAAATGAGATTGGCCTAAATTCGTCTCTTTTTGAAGTTTTTGGAATGGGTAAAACTTTTGCCCTTTTAAATTGTGTTGGGAATTCATTTTGTATCAAGATGGACATTAAAAATATGGGTAATAACAGGCAAGAGCGTTGGTAAAATAATTTTCAAAAACGAAGGGTGCATATTATCAAGGCCTATAGCATAGGATAGGATATTCTTTAAATTTTTCCAAATTTGCTTACTTCCTAAAGACGCGTTGATGAGAGTTGCACACAAAGCGGACTTTGCCCTACGAACTTTTTGAACAGTTTTGTTGCGAAAAGAGGTACATTTTTGGTAAAAGCTGTCAAGACGAAAGAGTTTCCACCGTCTATAGGCAACAGGATGTTACCAAAACCAATTCGATGGTGACAAGAACGCTGAAATTGCATAGCAAACCATGACAAAAATACTTGCCGAAGTTTTAGCCTCAATCGAAAAATCTCTGATAATGAATTTTGAAATCAATGAGGAGAGAAACGAAAGTTAAAACGCTATTTTTGGAAAATCACGAATTCCAGGTGTAATTGGGGTGGTAGATGGAACTTATATTTAGCATTTGACTTACACCTTGACAAATAAAAACTTCGCTCGCAAGCACATTTGTTGTAGAGTGATTATTTTCGATTTTGCCTTGTTTTGAATTCTACTTTCGAGTTACGTAGTTCCTCATTTATTCGCAAGTTCATAAAAATATAGTTGGCACTACTAGAACTATTCGATTCTCGTATGTTCGAAAGTAGTCAAATAGATACATAGTACCAATTTTTCGAATTCGAGCAATTTCTTTGTAGAATCGAGTTACATAGTCAGGTTGCTGGGTCCCAGAACGATATATGCGTTTTAACATTCAAAACCAAACCAGTTTGCTTAGGTACCTGCCTATACCTTGTTTTTATCTCTAATTTTATATCCATGAATAGATGTACCTTCCAAGAACAATATTTAATTCTGTGGTCAGAGGATCATTCGTTGTTTTATAAGCAGGTTTTTCTCCGTTCCTTATCATACTCTTTTGGATTTATTTAATAAAAAGAAAACTGGTTTTATTTTGGAATATAATATAAAAGTAGGATATTTCGAAAACTTGAATAAATGAAGCTATACAAATTTTACAAGTGTGATATTTGTTGATTGATATTTTAGATTTACATTTACTTCCCAAAATGTAGGTCAATTTTACAAACATGAGTTTTTGATTGAGGATGTTTTTATTACTTTGTAAATTGTCTTGAATTTTGAACACATTTTGATATGTTCAGAATTACTTGACGGTTATAAAATAAATGTCAAAATTTCTAAATCAATGTTTGTATTATTCATCTCTCCGTTATATTAGAAGAATTTTAATCAAGATCAAAACGAACGAGTTGAATGGCACTTTTTCTGATAAATGCGGTACTTTCGTTAATTCTCAAAAGGTGTACTTAGCTTAAGCTTAACGAGTGTCAAGTCCTTTATTTACAAGAGAAAACTTGCTGAAGGATTAAACAAGAAGATTTTTTCAAAGTCTTTGTTTATTTTATTGCAAAAAAACTCTGGACACATTGGAGTGAGAATTTTACTAAAAGAAATCTTATGACAGATTTTATTATAGCCTTCCATTACTTTGAACCCTACAAAAGCAAATTTTTGACTTGTCAATTTTAGAACACTATAAATCATGGTCATTATCTTCCTTCGTCATTTATGAAAAAAAATTACTGAGAAGCGAATTTCAAAATACTTGAGGAAAGATACTAGACGTAAATATAGAAGTAAATAGGATGCAAGTGTCTATAACGACAACCTTTACAGTGGAATTCTGAGAAAAGCGGAATTGGGTGGAGCTGCATAGTAATTAAAATCTACATTTGGCAGAATACTTTGCCTTGGTCCCTAATGCGTATAAATAAATAACATTGACCAACAGTAGATAGGTACTAAAGGAAAACTTATACTTTTAAAATTAATACTTATAAAGTGACACGACACTAAATAGGTTTTTAACGCTACCATTCTAAATTTTATATAGACCCATATAGATTAATATCATAGAAGTGACGCCTTTCTAATAAACTAATTAATTAATAAAACAAAAAGAAGCGTTTAGGTGTTAAACTTGAATATTTTTTTTGGAAAAGGTACCTACATACAATCGTTTAACATTATAGAGCTAAACGAATTAAATTTGTTAGCACCTTTTTCTAAAGTTAGACAATCGAACTAATATTGTCTGCATAGGACTTTCCACATTCATATTCCTGTTTAAAACGTGAAGTTGGTAATTTAATTTCTAAATGAATAGGTTAGCTAGACACGAATTTATTTTTCATACATATTTAAATAATTCTAACAATAATTAAATTCCCCATTAAGGTACAATTTTAACCTTCGGAAGGCAAGGCTTATTTGCCTTAGTGAATTACATTTGCTGTTGTTCATGGTCCCATCACCTTTTATAAAAAAAAAAACAGTAATGCAACTGAAAATCAATCATTATAATATATTGAAGATCGAGAATTTACATAAAAAGAAACTGAGAAAAGTATTCTTTTGAGGTTTTATAAAAAAGTAGTGGGATGATGGGTAACCCCACTATCGGAAGGTTAAATTTAAAAACCACATAAAATATACCTACAACTACATTGTGGTACATAGATTTAAATATGAACAAGTTCTAAGTCATTGACTTATGTATGTCTTTGATTTTCTGTGAAGCATTTATCAACGCTTAAATGTTAATAGGTAAACCAAATGATAAACCTACCTAGGTCACGGTCACTAGTTTGTTATAGGTTTTACAAGCGAGTAGATCTGTAGTTGCAACAGTAAGTCAAAAGCTGACTCGATTTTGAATAAGTACGTTTTGCATTTCTTATTATAGGTACCTAACTTCATCACTGAATGCCATGTGCTTGTGCATTCAGTTTAAACTGTCCATTGTTCCAATGTCCATCTATACATAAAAGATTCCAATATTCCTAACCCAAATGTACCAAAGGAAAAAAAAAATCAATGATATAGCAGCAAATTTTAGAAGTAAGGGGATTGAACAAAATCATCGCCCCTGTCCTGCCTACCAACCTGGTATGTATTCATTTTTTCATTTTGTCTGAATAACTGGCGAGTTTATTTTATGGATGTAGGTACATAGCTACTAGGTAGGTTTATCATTTTTAGAAGAAAATGGGGTTTTCTTGAAATTACTTTGTCTTTTCCTTTGAACAGAGTTTATCATGAACAAGAATTCCAAGTATCAATATCAAAGAAACAACTAATGATCTTTTTAACCCTTAAACACCTACACTATACTTTAGTCAATTAAGCACCTTTATGCGGTCTCTGAAACCGCTTTAAATTTCAAATTAATTTTGTTTGTAAGTAAATGAAAATTCTATGCGGTTTTAAGGAATGCAAGTACAAGAAGGTGTTAATGAAAATGACATTTCGAATTTGTATTTTTGGTTTTATTCGTAGTAATTTTGGAAATTTCATATTAGTTTATATTACTTTATAAAATCAATTTGAAGTGCTCAGAAGAGCAGCTACCAAAAATTAAGCAGTAGTTTAACATGAGTTTGTCTAATTTATGTGATTTTAGGGACGACATATGTTTGCAATTGGTTGTTTCTCATATCTCAGGTTTTGAGAAGAGTTCATTTTTCTTTAAGTGTCATGTTTCAAATTATGAAACTGGCCAAAACTATCCGGATTAGAACTTATCTAGGGGCGACTTTCCATTACCGCAGCACGAATTTCCTTCTGATTTTTTTTTTACAGTTAGGTAGGGGCCTCAATAGAACATGTTTTAAATATTAGGGCGAGGAAACAACTTTAAGTCATAAAAAAAAATATTTTCTTTTTCGGACTTAACCCTACTTTTTTGTATTGCATTTTTTGAGCCTAAAACACGTTTTTTTTAATTGATAGCACGGCGTACTAAGAGCTAGGTATGTAAGGGGGGGCATGCTGCCCCCCTGCAACCCCCCTACTTGGGGTCACTATAGGATTTGGGGTGGGTGCGAGTTTGGGTATATGCAAAGTACTTTTCCATTTGAGCACTAAAATAAAAGAAATTACAAAGAAAAAAAAACAAGTATGGCAACACTGAACATAAAACAGGGAAGAAAATAATGTCAAAATCAACCATTTTTGAGTGTTTTGTATGGAAAAAAGTGAACTTTAAAAATTAATTAAAAATAGAAATAAATGTTTCCTCGCTCTTAAATTGCTATAGTTATTATTTATTTGCACATATCTATCGAATAAAAAAAAACGCGAGTCGAAATTCGTGCTGCGGTAATGGAAAGTTGAGCCCTTATCTAGTCTAAATAAGTGAAACATTAAAAACATTATTGATATGGACACTCAAACTTTTTAAAGGCTTACAAAGACTTAAACCCAGCTAACCTTACAGAAATACCTACTAGCGAGAATTGGATGGAGAACAGGATTACAAAAAAAAAAATTATGTATCAGTATTTAACAGGGGAGGGGTTAAGGTCTGGTATCGCTTCGGAAATCTACCCCTATAGAGATCAATAAAGCTACGGGACAACTGTAGTGTTTTTCAAGCTGAAGTAGGTAGCTATCTACTTGCGGTTCTTTCTTCCCTAAATTACGACAACAAAAACAGACATATTTTTCAAGAACATATCCATCAATGTTACGAAGCTAAACTAGTAAAGCAATGATGTAGAAAGCTTCGTTTACTCAGCGAAGCCAAGAGTAAACCCTCTTCCTAGTCCGAGGGCATTTTGACAAACAGGGAAATGAAAATGCCAAAAAATGGATAGCTGCTTAAGCCGAGTCAATGATTTACAAGCCACTAGAGTAATTAAATAATCTAATCAAAAAAAAAACAGGCAGTCGGCTATTGAAACACGTAGGGTTTCGAGGAATCTTTGGCTGAATATTTCCAAAACTAAAACGAAATCTCCGCCAAATGGGTATCTATTTACAGAAGGGGTTTAGAACCATATCACATACCATTTCATAGACAAGCCTTGTACCCCAATATTCTTTTAAATAGGTAGAGAAGTATAATATCCGTGGCTTTATGATGCATAGAACTTTCATGCCAAACTCTTGCCTTCAATCCCTATCTGTGACACCTATTTTTTGTACGGGTAGTTATATATTGCCACCCACTTACGAGGATTTGACACATCTCAATCTTTCAAGTCAAATTCGGTAAAAAACCTTCCATCCCTGAAATTACTCCCACAAAGGAGTGGTTGAGATATACCTATATATGTGTAAGTAACTAGGCCCTGGTTCTTTACGAGCTACTACGCTGGTGCAATCAGTTTCAAATAATAAAATATGAACCTGTCTAGTGTTAGGTTTTATATTGGTCAACCTACTCATTTGTTTCAAGGTATAGGATATGTAGATACCTTCCTACTCAGGAACATGTAGGTACTGTTTTTTGGTTTAACAGATATAATTTCAAGGAAAACAACAATACAAAAAACTTTGAGTAAAACCTATCTAAATTTAATGGACCCTATTCATAGTCCATTGATAAGTTCTGATTTTGTCTTTGCTAAACTAAACTTCAGTTTATGTTATTCATACCTATTTTAAAATGATAACCTGGAGTCTAAAAATAAACACAACGGAACATATGTTTAAACTTTTTTTAAATCTATAAAACGTCAAAAATAAACAAACTGATTGAGAAAATTACGTTGCTAGAAACTTTAAAAACAAAAACTAAAATGTCAAAAGACTTAAGCGTGTACATACATATATCTACAAAGGTGTATCAATATTTTGATATTTTGCTGGATGTTGGAATATTACCATCCAACCAACAGAAAATGAAAGCTCTACTAAGCCCTAATGGACCTCTTTGAAATAGATGAGAATGATTTGTATGAAAGGTATCAATTTGAGAAAAAAAAACTTTCAAGTTTACGATTGACCTTCTAAATATTGAAAATCGAAATTCAACGAAATAAATAAATAAATTGGGTGGCCCAACAGTGTCTTTGAGAACTAAGGCCTAGTGACTGACAACTCTCAACAATTCCTGTGTGCGAGTACTGTTGTCAGGGATGGAAGGGACCTACAGTATTAAGCCGAATCCGAACGGCAAATTTGAGAAAGCACTTTTCATGACAAGAATTATTCTTGGAGAATTTGTCAATTCCTCTTAAAAGACACTACCCGTGAAAAAAACTTTAGGTGGCATAGGCAGTGATCGAACCCAAGACCTCTCGCATGACAGTCCATCGCACTAACCATCATGCCACGGGTACTACTAAATTCAATGAAAGGTTTGCTAATATCTGCGTGCCTCCAAGACTAATAAGCACCATCGCGATTTCATAAAATCTCTCAACTTACAGTAAATAGAATAATTTAAAAGATTTCAAAAATTGTGGCTGTCCCAGCTAACTCAATTTATTTTGTTCCCCTCTGCAAGCCATTTTGCACAGTTTTAAGTTAAATTTGACTAGAATTGTAGTAGAATATACCTTTAAGCTGTTTCTAACTTAGCAGAGCTTCCAAATTCTTTATGAATATCAGCTGTGTCTAACTTACATACATACATATGTATGTAAATATAAGTTAAATTTAGACTCCAATTAAAATAGACTCGGGTTTAAAATATGACTGTGAATATGCCCAATGTGTTTCACATAACCTACATAAATACGTGAAGGTTTTTGGATTTTTGCTTATAGCTTATTTTTAAACGCAAAAGGATGTACCTATGTAACAAAATGTATTGTTTGTGTAAATCATTTATCAACTTTTTACTAAAATACTTAATAAATCTAGTCGATATGAGAATCCAGTTTAGGTACCTACCTAATCCCACTGCATATACTCCTATACAAAAATCTAACTCATTCCTCATTTAACAAAACAGGTAGTTAGAAATCTATAAGGATTAAGGGATAGCACATCGTTTCCATTTCAAAAACATTAATCAAATAACCAAACCTTGACTTGACTTGAACAAAAAAAAAAGGATGACGAAGGTATAATTAAATCTCCCTGACATAAAATTTGAAACAAGACTCTTCTCGCACCCGCTGCGTCCCTCCCACACAACAAAAAATAAAAATAATAAACAAAAAACAATCTACCTATAGCTACTCCTCCACCAAACAACAAGTCTAGTCCCTGGTGATTCAAATTGGCACGAAAATTAATATTTCACACACACCCCTCACAGTAAATTAACAAAATATTGCAATAAGTAGGTGGGCACGGTAGATATGTATGTAGCTAAAGGTATGTACAAATAGTATCTTCGCCATCGCCAGAAGCAAAAATACAAAATTTAATCACATTAACTAGCTCCATCCCTTTCAAGTTGATTCCCCGCCATCCTATTAGCTATGTACGAGTATTAATGTACATATATATATTTTATAAAGAAAACACACTTCATTACAATTATTAACAATTTCTTTGGCCGATAAGAGCACTAATCAAAAATTAGTTTTGATAAAAATAAAAAAGGAAAAAGACCGCATCACACGCACTGAAACAAAAGTGACAAGAATAATACTTTTACACATTTAACATGGCCAACAAGAGAAACAGAAAAACGAGATAACTTAAAAAAACTATTAACTGAAGACATCTAGTTTCTCTTTTACCAGCAGAGGGAGAAAGATCAGCACAGGCACACAACCATTATGAACACAAAAACCATTGATTAGGCAGACACTTTGCATAATAATTTCCCACATTAACTTTGGTTCGTCTTTGTAGCGTCCCGTGGCCCGTGCGCCGTATACCGTGCGTTGTCGTTCGAAACAACCGATTTCAAGTTCTCAATCTCAATCACACAAGAATTAATAAAATATGGCGGTGTTTCTTTTTGTTAAACCTTAAACGTCGCTGTCGTCGTCCCGTTTCGTTTCGTCCCCCGTCTTTCTTCTTTTCTTTTCGACAACACTTTGACAGCAAAAGCAATGGCAGCAGCGCCAAGCCAAACCAAACGAAACGCCAACCAAGGCAAGACCCCGAACCGAAGAAAAAACAAACATGAATTCAACGTTCAAAAGTATCCATGTTGCGAAAGCTGATGATAATGATGTTTTTTTTTTTCTTTTGCCTTGTTCTTGTCCGTCTCCGTCTAACGTTTTTTTAAACAACACGAGAAAACTCAAAGGGAAAAAGTTTGAAAACGAAAATGTCGTTCGGCGGGGGGCTGACAGAGTAACAGAACAGAGGGTAGAGAAGGCACAACGACAGCCTGACAGCGCGCATTCAAATTGCGCCATTTCAACAAACATCCATTTTCTACATGACCCAAAACGAGATGCAAGATATTGATTATTTTCACAAACAATAAAAGATGAAGATCACGACAAAATACAAAAAAAAAACGAAATGAAACGAGAAATACGACGGCGACCGACTATGGGACTGTATTTTTTTCTTGTGTATAAGTATAAAATAATGTGTGCTGTACTGTGCTGGGTCTTTGCTGGATACGAGACTGAAAGAACAAATGTCATGCATGGCAGAGAAACAGAGAGGGGAAATGAAGCATTAAAAAAACAGTCTCCCTTCTGTTTGGATGTGGTTCGATTTTTGTTTTGTGTTGTTTTTGTTGGTCTTGCCCTCCTGAACATATTTCAGTTTCGGTTCTCCCCCATCGTAATTATTTTAACGTCTCTATGCTTCTACTTCTTCCACTTTTTATCTACAATAACCGGTTGTTTCGATTTTCGAGAATAAGAGAACAAGAACGAGAAGACAGCAAAACACGTATGAGCAAAAATAAAACAAATTACAAAAACAACTAAACTACGCTATGCATATGTATAGATAGGTTGTAGGTATAAGCACTTTTTGCTGTAGAATTTTGAAGCATAAAACAAAAGCGAAAAGAAAAGATAATAATGAAAGCAAAGAAGAAAAGGAGAATAAGCAAAATGAAAAATTAAATAGAAAAAAAAAATGAAACAAAAAAAATTAAGAAATACCTTTTCGAAATGAATTTATAGGCACGACGATCCATCATTAAAGAAAATAATTAACAAACTAAAATCATACATTAACACAAGAATGCAGTGCAAAACAAAATAACGAATAAGAAAACAACAACGACCACGACACACATCAGAACTGAAGTCATAAATCATTAAACAAAAATTATGTGTATGTTGTAGGTAGAGTGGGAGGTTTTTTTTTCTTCTTAAGTAGGTATTCCTCTTTTATCTTTTCAATTTTTGGTTAAATTTTTCGTTACAAGTTACAACAATCAAATCAAAAGAAAAAAGGACCAGTGTAAGTTTTTATTTCTTTTTGTTTTTGTTTCAAACAAATAAACGCCACCTTTGAATTGAGATTTACAAGATTATGTCACTTCAGTTCACTTTTCGTCCATTTTCGCGAATTGTATTTACAGAAATTATGCATTTTCACCGTTTATTCTTTCTTTTTTGTTTTAGTCAAGTTGTTATAAGTTTTGACTAAACTTCACTTAAACAAGGGGATTTTATATATCATAAGGGGGGAGAGGAAGATGATGCACTCTGGCGGCGAACGATGCCACTTCTTTAGGCTATTCTTTTTTATATCCACTTCTATGGCGCGCACATATACACATCCATGTACAAAACTGTATCACTATCTATCACCGAACGACGAGCTCTATCCTTTTTAGCACAACCAAACTCTCCTACAATTTTTGTCAGACTGAGACCGAGACTGTGAAGGAGACGACACAAAAGGAGCCGTCGTCGTCGTCGTCGTCGTGGTCGTGCTCGTGCAAGCAGCAGTGGTTCTGTTTTTTGGTATGATTTGAAGTGTAAAAACCCGTTTTACAGTCGACGAACAACAGTGGTGTACAAAATTCAAACAACCTCTCCAGAGGCAAATGCCTAAGACTGCAAGTAAGAGCAGCACAAAAAATGCTTCTCACTTTGTCTCATTTTCGCTTACACAATTTTCTATAACATGGAATTCAATTTCTGCCTGGATTTAGCCATGTTTCTTTTCCCAACAACAATTTAATGGGAAATTATGACAATATTACACATCTGGCACGCCACAGCGCGTCGGATTCGAAAACCCAAGCCCTGGGGGGATTATTCTTTATTTTTACTACTACTACTAATACCACCTCATAACACATCACACATTCACAGCTTGACAAAGAAAATGAAAAGAAAAAAAAAAACACCACCATTCCAATAATCCCTCTTTCAACCCTCTTCAAACGTCCCGCAAAAAAAAAGAAATGAAAGTACCCGTCCATACAACAAATACACCACAGGCATTTATTATCCCCGCCATATTGTGTTTTGTTTCTTTTTTTCCTTTTCTTCCTCTACTCTTACCTACAGGCAATATGGAAATGCGTGTGTTGGTTATTATATCTTTCAAACACAGGCAGCGTGTTTATGAGATTCACGATCTCTTATTCGTTCTCTCTCCTCTTGACGCATGTGCCGAGACACAAGAAACATGAATGTTTTCCTTTTCTATTTTTATTGTAATTTGTTTTTTTCTTTTTTTCCTATTTTTCTCTTATCTCTTTTATATTATGGCATAGCAATATGGCATGACAATGAACGAACGCAAACGAAATGAATATAATAAATTACCTCTGCTTCACTTCGGTTGGAATGCGACAACAAAAACTTGGTTTGAGAAGTAAATTAAACAAAAAAAAAAAACACACACAAAATCAAATAAAATTTATTACCATGGGAGTCGATGGATGATAAAAAAGAAAAATGAAGTGTACCTACACGAAAGGGGAATTCAAACATAAAAAGAAGAAATAATATTGTTGTATGGCTATGGAAATGGATGGATAGGGGGATTGGGATAAGCAAAGATCTCGCGGTAGGAAAGGTGATGAACAGGAAAAAAAAACTGAAGTTAAAAACAGGAATCAAGGGAATACAAATTTGATGTAGGTATGAGTTGGAGTTGTTTCTTTTTTTTTCTTTTCTTACGTTTTATGAAGTCAGAGGGATGTGTGAAATTAATGAAGAGCGGAAATGACCTCTTATTAGTCAATTTTCAGTCATGGAGGACATTTTTTTTTATTTTAATTGGTTTTCGGCGGACTTCCCTTTTGTTGGAATGGTAATTATTACAAAACTATATCTATAGTTTTATATACATGTATGTAGGTAGGTCCTTGTATCTATGTACCTATAAAGAGTGTTGGTGTTGAGTTTATAAAGGGGAGAAGAGTGGTGGTTATAGGTAACATTATTTGATGATACTTGGGTGGTTGATGCACCTGTCATTATTTATGAGGGATGACGTAAGCACTAGTAAGTGAAGTAAGTAAGTACCTTATAGGTAGGCAAGCTTGTAAAATGCCTAGGTTAACCTCTGCGTTGTCATGTCATCAATAAGTGTCAAGAGTACGCATATTTCAAGTAGGAAGCATTAATTTTTGCAATAATCATTAGGCAGTCATTAAGTTATGCTCTTTGAAGGAACGTTGTTTACCTATTTACACGAATTCAGGAACCTAGGTACCTACCAAGGTTAATTCGTTTTCTTTGTATTGGCTTTTACTTTTGAATTATGATAAATTAGCAATTAGTAAAAATTATGATACATAATTGCGTTTTTAAAGAATCTGCCTGCCTGTTCTTAGCGACATGCCTAAAAAAGTTAAACATCAAAAAGACCATCAAAACCAGAGGAGCTGATACCACCGAGGGATCAAAGCTCATTAATAAGCTTCCTTCATACATACGTTAAAGATTGTTGGTAATTTGCTTCATATAGATGTCTGGCAGTAACCTCTACCATCCTTGAAAAAATCTCTACGTACGTCTAGAATGCTGTTTCAAGGTGACGTAAGTCTTTATACCTATTATGGATGTAACTGATCCTAAACCTTTAGTCGGTAGTAGGTATTGACTTCATTTTCTCATGCTATATGAAACGATTTCGGTTTAGAGCCATCATTGATAAGTTCATAAGCTCATCAGTGGTTGATTAGCACGTAAAGTAGAATTCATAGTTCCTACTTATCTCCAGATCTCAACTTCCCCATATAAAAAGAGTAGGTATGAGTTGAAAAAGTACCTAATAAGTACCGATTTGTATGTAAGCTTGTATCCAATGAGGTACTTTTGCTTTATTTGCTTGTCTAGAAGAATCTTAAATTGGCAACACAGAAATTTAGATGTTTCTTCCCATAGTGAAGGACCTCCTTGAAAAAGAACCTTCTAAGTTCAAGAAGTCAACTAAACGTTCGAATGAGTCCCAGAATTGCGGGTCTGCCTTAGTCTCGGTTTGAAAGCTTGGAAACCGAATTAGTGAACTATAGTCTTCAGGACAAAGGTTTTTAGGGTGAGGTCATTAGGATTTCAATAAGATGCGAGCACAGGAATAACATACAATGCAAATACCTATCAGGGTTTTAGGAAAGCGAAGGCTTGTGATGCTCACAATCAAAAGTGCAGTCATTAGTAGCTACCTACCTAGATATGATGGTTCATCTGTACCTTAAACACCTCAAAACCATAGGTTCCTGCTTTGATGAATCATCGAACTTATGGCAAGCGACTATTTAACAAGTAACCTTATGCGTATTCCTAAGGTAGACATTACATGCAGCAATTCTTTGTTTGACAACAAATCAACCCCTTCCCCTCAACTACCAACAAAGGTAACAACTTCGTTATCCCCTCCATTCGATTACAGCTATAACAACACGCGTCTTTATCTATTTTTTTTTAATGATGATTAAATTATTATGCACCCCCACCACTAAAATCTGCACCAAAGCAATTCTATACTTACCTAGGTATCTATACCTATATTTTAATCGCTAAATATACCCACATAGGTATGTACCTAAATATATACTTATCTAAGCTCAAAATGATTCGGCGCAAAAGTTTTCTGTCTCAGGGTGTGGTCGCAAAATTAAAATATCTAGAAAGGTATAGATAGGTACCTATCAACCTATTTTTGTCTTCATCATTTCTAATTCAAATTTGTATATTCCCCCACCCTACATTTATATTAGATACACAACCCCTATCAAACGAATCCCCGGCAATCAATTTTACAAAATTATAAGCGGCGAAGCTGAAAAACTTTCATTGCTGTATGCCGCATGCTGTCAGTTTCTAAAATGTCGTGTTGTTTCAATTGAAATTGGAATTCATCTTGAATTTCATTTTAAACAATCAAAGTGCGTTAAATTCTTAAACAACTTGGGGGGCAAAATGTTATAATCATGTGTACACTACTTTACGTACACACAGTAATATACGCAGTAGGTTCACACGCGTGTTGTTAGTCATCTCATCTTGTCGACTTCAGAGCGTCCAACACCAACGCACAAACTTCAAAGATACAAAAAGCAAACAAAAATGATATGAAACTCGTTCATAAAAAGTAGAGGGAAGAAACAAAACAAGAAAAAAAAAAGAAAAGAAGAAGGGAAACTATACTGTTGACTGCGCACAACACGATATGTTAAATAAGTAACAACAATACACAATACAGTTAATACCAACACTATTCCATATGACTTACCAATACTCATGTATAAGATTTTAATCAATTTTAACATGAATGTTCAAAAAAAGAAAAAGTAACGAAAAATCATTTTTATCTTTTTTCTCTTTTATTTGCAACCCATGCCATAAATTGACTTGTTTTTTTTTTTCTTCTTAAATAAGCAACCAAGCTGTCATGTTAATCCCCTCTACCAAAAAACTGTAATCTATTTTTATAGAAAGGAGAAAAACCAGTTTGCCCCTAGTAAAGTTGTTGGATTTTATCACTCATCCCTCCTTTTAAGATTTATGAACAAGAAAAAAAAGAAGAGTTCAACCCGCAATTAACTAAGCCACACCCTCAAGAAAGTGTACACAAAAATGGGGTTTGGCAGTCAACAGAAAAAAATGTCTGTCGATTTCATTCCAAAATGAAGGCGTGGTTTTGTTTTATGGGGGAGAATAAAGCAACTTATATGCCTTCTCTTTTATTTGCTTTGGAGATGGTAGATCTAGTGTGCTGTTTCATTTTAACACACTAGAAGTGTATGTTTTGTATTCTTTTTTCAGGCGCGACAAGTATTTTTAGGTCAGTATGTCAAGAACTAGGGGAAATATTGAGTAGATACGATGAAAGAGTGTTGTGAGAGAAAAGAAGAAAAACTGACGAATGCGCATTGAATAAAGAAGAGGGAAAATGGAAGATGTAGAGATTAAAAAGGAAACCAGGGATGTTAAGAGGTAAGGGCCTAGTTACACGGATGTTAATATACAAATTTTTCATTTTTAAATTAGAACACAAAGTAACTGAAGTATTTCTTCATATTGGTAATAAATTGATGTTTATTAAAAATCACCGAAGTTGTTTTTTTCTAGTTCTAATTTTGTGGTTATTTATATCATATTCAAAAAGTATATAAAACATTTAACTACAATTTCTTAAATAATTTGTTAAAATTGATCTGTTTTGAGGCAATTTCTTTTGGCGTCTAACTATTTCATCTCAATTTTTTAAACTTACAAGAAGGGCAAGTACCGCAAGTAAAGTGTCTTGAAATTAAAAAAAAATTTAAACTAATGTAAAATATGTAGTCATTCTTTGTCAAACTAAATTGAAAATGACCATATTCAAAGCTTAGTTAAAAAAAAAAACATTTTTTTATAAAATGGCACTTAATTTTGGTTATAAGAGACTTAAATGTCCCTGGTGTCTCTTCTGAGAATTTGGATTTTTTTCATTCGTCCAGTATTAGCAAAAGTGAATCTCACCAAAATTGACATTTGAACAATTTGTTTTTAAATAATCTATTAAATAATGTTTTAAATAATCTGTTAATCTTCCTTAATTTCTCAATCATTTAAGATTTGAAGAAGTTAATTCTGATAATATTTAAAATTTTATAAATTAAGTCGCCAAAGTTTTATTGTTTATATAGCTTATTCCAAGTTTTAACGAACCTTAGAACTAAGCATATAATAGAAGTTTTTAGCTTTACTAAGAAATATAGAGCTAACCTTAACCTTTTGTTTTTTTTTGTCTTTCTATTTATTTTTAAACATTATCTTAAATAATAAAAATGGACATTGCAGTATTGATAATGCGAATGGATTGGTAAACTTCCAGGTGTTCAATACAATCCAAATTTATTAAAATTTGCGCCTGTACACCATCAGACTTAAAATTGTCATTTAACATGCCACAAACACAATTTTTGTACTTTTAAAGTTTGCAATCTAAAATTATATGTATTTTTTTGTGAAAATTTGTTTTTGTTGGGGGAATTACAGACAAGAATGAATTAACTTTCAAAAAATAAAATTGATAATTGACATTAAATATTATAAATTAAAAAAAAATCAATTCATTTTCTTGATATTTCAGATAAAGATGAAACCAACAATAGATTTCAGTTCAGCCAAGATAGAAAACATAGTGTTTTTCATACGTTCGTGATTGACATTTAAAAAGAGGCTAGGATTTGGCTTGCTTAAAAGGTTTGTAGGTTTTCTTGTTTTCTTTGAAAAGTTGTCATTTGAAGTATTCTAAAAAATTTTAAAATTACCAACAATATTTTGCATATGATGAAAAAGTTTGATTTCAAAATCCATTTTTGCTAACGAGATTTTTAGTCGCAAACCAATTTTAACAACTTTTTGTATTTAAAAAAAAAAACTGACTGTTGGATTTAAACAAAAATTTAATTAATGTCGAAAACAATATTTTTTGTGAGATAAAATTATTTTTAAGACAATATTTTAATTTTTTGAAAAGATATTTGAGTCAAAAGTAAATTTTAACTAAGTTTAGTATTGTTTTTTTGTTAGGTTTTTATTTTTTTTGTAAAAAAAAACTGTCAAATCGATTTTTCTCAAAATTGGACTAGATTTTGACAACAATATTTTTTAAAAGATAAAAGTAGTTTAAAGCGAATATCTCAAAGTTTTGAAAAGATATTTCAGTCGAAAATCAATTTTTACCAACTTTTATTAATTTTCTTGTTTAGGTTTTTATTTTTTGTAAAATAACTGTCAATTCGATTTTTTTTTAAATTTAACCGAATATTAAAAACAATATTTTTTGTAAGATTTAATTAGTTTCAAGCCATTATCTTAAATTTTTGGAAAGATATTTAAGTCGAAAATCAATTTTTACTAACTTTTAGTAATGATTTTGTATTTAAATTCTTTTATTTAAAAAAATGTCTATTCGATTTTTCTCAAAATTTTACCAGATGTCAAAAACGGTTATTGCATACAATTATTTTGGAGATAAAATAATACCCTGTTTGTAAATTTTTGAGGTTAAAACGATTTTTTATAAAAAAAAAACTATTAATTGGATTTTTTCCAAAAATATATTTGTTTGGTATCACGTAACAATATAACATTTTATTCAAGTCTATAGCGTTATTGGTTGTTTTTTTTTTGGTTAACAAAAATTGACACCTTTTTTTAAAATGCTATGAAAAAAACATCAACTCGATTTTATTAAGAGTCCTTGTTGCATCTTTCAGCATTATTATCTGTATAACAAAATTTATTTGAGGTCGATATCTTCACTGTTTCTTGAGCTGTTAACAACAACCAAAACTTCTCGAAGATACGTACACCCGCAAGCATTGACATCTCTCTAAAAATCTTTTATTTAGACGTCGAGAAATGTCAAAATTTTCAATTCGACAAAATCAGACTATGAGAAATTACAAATTCCAACAATTAATATTTTGACATGTCCTGTGTGGACATTCATTCAAAGTCTAATAAAATGTTAAAAATGTCACCTCAAAATGATTAGTCATAAACGGTACAATATTATGACTTACCAATTCGGAGCGATTGAAGAATAACTTATCAAATAATTGACCTTACTCAACCTCCCAATAAAATTTCCAAAACTAAATTTAATAACAAAAATGACTTGACATCGCGTTTCGTTATGTATACGTACAGATACTTAATTATACAGTCACATGCAATCCATGTTTTCTTTTTCTTGCGACCGTAATCAAACGTGGTCGCCATTGCTATCGTCATCGTATCAAAACAAAACAAAGAGAATAAAATACGTAATAACCCAAAGAAAAAAAAATCGAATAAAATAAACACAGAGCTTGTCAGATTGCACTATATCAACATTTTATATCAACTCAATATCGAACTAACACTATAACATTTCAACCGATGGATGGTAGAAGATTTTTTTCCAAGTTATCTCTTACATTTTGCTTCGCATTCACATTCGATTTTTGATGTTTACACTGTTTCTGCTACGATGTGGAGTCGCAATCAAAATTAAATTAACATTATTAGTTGCGCCCTGCCAACTTCCACTCGACTTTTTTGTTTCTTCGTCGTGGTCTCGTCGTCGTACCTCGTGCGTTCGTATTATTAACCATCCGGGTCCCGGTTATTGTCTTCGTGCTGTGATTGAATTGTCTTCGATATATTTTCTTTTTATTTCTGACATTTCGTTTATATTTTTATTTTGTTTTGTTTTCTTGAACGGTCTGAACCGTTTCGATAGAAGGTAGGTAAAATGATAAGTGCTTATCTGAAAGATGTTATTAATTAGAGCTTAGCTGTCATTTTATGACATAACAATATTTAAGAAAATGTGTTTTGGGTGTAATTTTGTTTTCAATTCAATCATAATCTCTAATATTGATATCTTAATGACAGTTTCTATACGGAAATGTTTTTGACCTCATGAAATGTCATCACGTAAATTATTGTTGTTCTTAGCCACCATTCGTACGTCATAATGTCATGATGTTTATCTTCTGGTTCTGATTAATTTATATCAATAGATAGGTATTCTTTATCTATGGTCTTATCAACTAGGTACCTATAGGTAGTAGGTTCGTAGAAGAATAAAAAAACCAAAAATAACAACTAAAACAGATAACACAAATGCGTATTTTCTACAATTCCTGCATTCTATTTGGATCTTTTGTAAAGCGCAGGTCTTCTATTTGAAAAGAAGAAGAATATTGGTGTTGGTGATAGTGAATAATAATGCAATACATAAAACTGTTTGGTTCAAAAAAGCAGTGTTGTTATATTGATTCTTTTTTTTTACTTATCTTTGTAACGTTTGACAGGTAAGTATATCTTTGAACGATGGAGCTATTTTGAGATCGAATTCAGTCGAATTACATTTCCTTCACAGAACTTTAACATATATTATGCAAAAATTGAGTGTATAAAGTAATTAATTACATTAAAATTAAGGTCAACAGATTTATTGGTAATCGCTTACACAAAAGACAAGTAATTTATGGATAATTTAAGTCCAGTTAAGTTAAGGGACTATTCACTTAAGAGGGACCTAAATGATTGAATAAATGTGCTTTTAAACAATTAATAAACCTAATTTCTGTACAAAATTTTAAACAAAATGGTAGAAATATAACTTAGGTTAATCTTAAAATTATAAAATTATCTTTTCCTTTGCCAAAATTAGATAAATTAAAAAAAAAACTAATTATTCTTGCAATCTGATTGTGACGAACTGCCAAATTCAATTCACGTTCCATATATGATCAAAAACGAATAAAATATTTATTTATTTATTTACTTCATCTATCGAGTTAACTCTTACAGATTGCTTTTAACTACATACTAATTAATTAATTTATCATTTAAATATTGCTTAATAACATTCCTTTCTAGGCTTATATCTAAATATAATTCAAATTCATTAAATGATTTCATGCATCTTGAAATTGGTTCATTTAAACCATAATTAAATCTATGATATGGTATATAAAACAATTGTCTTGATCTTATATATCTTTGAGGAACATACAAATTTAATAGATTAAGTAAATCGGAGCATTTAATATGGTAAGACAATATATCATGAACAAACATTACACAATTAACAGTTCGCCGATTTTCTAAAGAGTTTAGACCAATTAAAGCGCATCTTGTAGAATAACAAGGCATTGAAGCTAAATTCCATTTAAGTTGTCGAACTACAAATTTTGTAAAAGACTTTTGAACTTTCTCAATACGATTTTTTGAAACTGTATAATGAGGATCCCATACAACTGAAGCATATTCCAAATGAGGACGTACAAGAGACATATAGACAGATTTTATTGCATAGGGATTCGAAAATTCGGCACAATTTCTTTAAAGAAAACCTAACATTGAATTCGCTTTAGCAATAACATAATCCATATGCCCAGAGAAATTTAATTTGTCATTGAATATTACACCGAGGTCCTTAATCTCCGAAACTCTACCTAAGACGACGTTTGAAATATTATAATTATAATTAATAATGGTATGACATCGGGAAAAAGACATACAACTACATTTATTGATGTTAAGCGAAAGATGATTACTTTTACACCAATCGTTTATAGTATCAATATCATTCTGTATTAATATACAATCATTGATACTCTTAACAGTTGCAAATATTTTAAAATCATCCGCAAATAATAGACCATTTGTAAAATTCAAGTATAATGGTAATTCGTTTATGAAAATAAAAAACAACAATGGACCAAGATGGCTCCCTTGGGGAACACCAGATGGTACATATATTGTTTTTGTTGACAGCGAGTTCAAAATTTTCACAACTTGTTTTCTATTAACCAAATAGCTTGAAATCCACTTGAGAAAATTTGAATGGAAACCGAAATTATTGAGTTTTTGAACAAGAAGTGGTATACAAATACTATCAGAAAATCAGTATAAATTACATCAACCTGAAAACCAGATTCCAAGGCATTTGACAAATGTTGAGTAAAAAGTGTCAAATTAGTTGTAGTAGATCTACCACTCACGAATCCATGTTGACATGGAGAAATAAATTCTTTAACATGAAAATAAATTTTGTTTTTTACAATCAACTCAAAAAGCTTCGGCATAGCAGAAAGTTTGGTGATTGCACGATAATTCTCAATTTTATGTTTTTGACCTGATTTAAAAATGGGATTTACAAACGAAAACTTCCATTCATCTAAAATTGGCGAGTGTCTTAACTTAAAATTTGTATTCTAATCTTTGTTGTGGAACTGTAATGACAAATAAAAACAAGCAATATGAAAGAAATGTCATAGTTGATTCGTTTCTGATTGTGACGAACTGCCAAATTCAATTCACGTTCCACATAATGATCCAAAACGAATAAAATATTCGCGAGTAATCTTTTTTGTGGATCTGCAATTACGAATAAAAACAAGCAATATGAAAGAAATGTCATAGCTGACGAATATTTAATAATTCGTTGGTCGCTCTTATGTAAATAGCCCTTCATTGTCGTGGCATTTGTAGTACTCTCATGCTAGCGGTTTGGTCGAGAATATCTTATCATAACATATCCCCCATATTACTCATCTAAAAGAAACATTGATAGTTTTAAAGCACTATGCCTTGTGTCTTTAAAGTTATTATAATTAAAAACGCTAAGTCTAACACATTGAAGATTACATTGTAAACTATAAACTATTATTGTACCCTAACCGCAACATTTTATGCTTATACGAAGAAAAGTCTGTTGCAGGAAAAAAAAATTGACAGATGACAACAGCAAATTAAAACACAAAAGGTTTCTAAAAATGTCATAATTTATGATGCATCGTTGAATGACGATGCACATGAGAGCGAACAATGAATGGACGACCAAAAGTGATTTTACACATTTCAAAAAGTCAATTTCAAACAAAAAATTTGAATTATAAAAAACCAATTGGCACTAATATTAGGATACCTAATAAAATTTGTATTTTATTCTCTAAAATGAGAAAATTTTGTAAAAACCATTTGGAAGTAACGAATTGCGCTGAGGTTGCTACGAACTGTCAAACTCTATTCGTGTTCCACATACCATCCACATTGCAACGAATAAATTGTTCGCGCGAGTTACATATGATATAGCAGCAACTACAATGCAACCGATAAGTGCAGCGTCGGCAATGAAGGGTCAACAGCACGATCAACCAAAAAGTGCAGCATCGGCTAATAACGGTCAACAGCACTTCCAACCAATAAGTGCGGCATCAGCAATAAAGGGTCAACAGCTCAATCACCCACTAAATGCAATGTCAGCATTAAAAGAATATAAAAGCAAAGTCATAACCGATCAGCGGAGCCCAATAATACGTATGTAACCCCAATGATCGCAGCGACGCTTGGACGGCGGATCATTCTGGTTTCTTAGTTTGTTATATTTAATATTAATAAATAAAGCGTAAGAGGCCTGTGGCCCAGTAAAAAATAAATAAAAAGTTATTTTTCTTTTCTGTGGTCACAAAAAACATAAATGGCGCAGTCGGTTGTCCTCTATAATATAAATTAGAGGATAGTGAAACGAAAAAAAGAAATCTCAGTGTTTTGTTTTAGAAATAAACTTTTCAATAAAAAACAATAACCACGGATTATCAAAGTGTATGTGATTATAATAAAGTGACTTTAAGAAGCTAATAATCGCATCCGAAACCAATAACCATACGGAATATCAAAGTGTATGTGATTACAATAAAGTGACTTTCAGAAGCTAATAATCGCATCCGAAACCAAAAACCTTGTGTTATCGAAGTGAAAACTGTGATTATAATAAAGTGACTGTAAGAATCTAATAATCACTTTAAAAAAATTAAAAAACCAAAATGGCACAACCTATAATGGAACAATGTCTACTAACACTGACTGAAATTCTAAACAGTCAGAATAATGCAGTGCGGAACATAAGAGTTACAATAGAAAAACGTTTAAAATATGTAGAGAACTTTACGGGAAAGCAAGGCACGTTACCTTCTTTTATCGCGACGATAGACCAAATTATAGAAGAATTTGGACCGGTAAATATTAACGAAGTGTTTGCTGTTGTCTACAATGAGAAAATCGGAGGAATCGCAAAGAACTTCCTAGCAATTGAAGCACCAGCATCGTGGGAGGAATGCAAGCAAAAACTGAAGATACACTTCCGGCCAACCAAAGACGAAGCAACAATCCTGAGAAGCATTAATAGTATAAAGGTAATAATGCTCCTAGTACTATTAGTAGCACAAACAACACAAGGCATACTTCAAACAACACTAATTAATGAACAAACAGGTTATTTAAAAATAAAAATTAAAGATCTAGAAATTACTAACCAAACAAATACAATTCTACATATTATAGACCCAGAAGAAATTCTGAACACAATAACACTCATACAAACTAACATTAAACACTTACAGATCGAAAACAAAGATATGATATTTAAAGAAATAGAAACAATTATAGCAAAAATTAAGTCGATTACACCTAAAGAACAGAGAAGATTTAGAAGAGGTTTAATAAACGTAGTCGGAAACATAGAAAGATGGCTCTTCGGAACCATGGATAATGAAGATAGGGAACAAATTTGGAACTATTTAAGAATATCAGAAGAAAACAGCCATAATGCAATTGATGCAATAAATGAACAAATTAAAATAAATAAAAATTTTAATGAATCGATAGAAACATTAAAAAAAACAATTTTAGATGATAGAGAAAAAATACTGAATACTTATAACAGAATACAAAATTCTATTTCAAAAATTGTAAAAAACCAATTATTTTTAGATCAAATGACAAAATTACGTTTTATAGAAAATAAAGTAAATCAAATTCAAGATAATGTTGTATCAGCAAAATATAATATAATACACCCCAGTATATTGACATTGGAAGAACTAAATGAATATGAAATTGATTTGCATAAACTTAAATTAATTAAAATGGGTGTACTAGAATACAAAAACAAATTTCTCATAATCGCCATTAAAATTCCAAGAAATTATGTAACAGTAGAACAAAAGTTAATTTTACCTTTACCAAATGATAAACATTTTGAAATTGATTACGAAAACGAATATATAATAGAAATTAATAATAAAACATTTGTATACCAAAATGATGTAACTGTGCAACAATTAAAACCAAGCAAACATTGTATCCTAACTAAAGATTGTAAATTGAGACATAACAACAAAACTCAAATACAAATAATAGATGATGAAACTTTAATTGTAAAAAATGCATACAAAGAAAAATTAAAACATAATTGTGATGACAGAGAAATTGTATTAAACAACAATTATCTTATTAATTTTTTTAATTGTCAAATATATTTGCTAAAAGAAATTTTTTATAATAACAAAACAATTGTTCAAGAAAAATATTTTTACCCCGAAAATAATTTTAATACTTCTTTTAAGAAAACCATCACTTTTGATGATATTGTTTTAAATAATTTTGAAAATATAAAAGAAATTAATGAGTTAAGATTTCATAAAAATATATCATATGTAATAAACATTAGCATGATTATAATGATTATTTGTATATCAGTAAGCATAACCTATTTTTGCAATAAAATGTATAATAAAACATACAATGTAAAACAAGTAAATTATAGAATTCAGGAGAATTCTTACTCAAACCGAGGAGGAGTTACATATGATATAGCAGCAACTACAATGCAACCGATAAGTGCAGCGTCGGCAATGAAGGGTCAACAGCACGATCAACCAAAAAGTGCAGCATCGGCTAATAACGGTCAACAGCACTTCCAACCAATAAGTGCGGCATCAGCAATAAATGCAATGTCAGCATTAAAAGAATATAAAAGCAAAGTCATAACCGATCAGCGGAGCCCAATAATACGTATGTAACCCCAATGATCGCAGCGACGCTTGGACGGCGGATCATTCTGGTTTCTTAGTTTGTTATATTTAATATTAATAAATAAAGCGTAAGAGGCCTGTGGCCCAGTAAAAAATAAATAAAAAGTTATTTTTCTTTTCTGTGGTCACAAAAAACATAAATCGCGCAACATAACCTCAAAATTATACGAATAGAAATAAAGCCCATGTGAAAAAAGTCAAAACATGCGAACATCCACAGTTCGCAGTTCGAAGTTCGTAGCTCATGTGCAAGATGCTTTAGTTCTGGGTAAGTCATTATAAATATGAGAAACATTAAAGCCTGTTTAAATGCTTTCATACAAAGAGTTGTCAAACTTTTAATAAAATGGATTATCTATCTATTAAAAATACGAATAAAACACTGTACTAAGCAAATTGCTGCGTAGTTATGACAACGCTGACTTTTAAAACTGCAATAATGCTAAATTACATATCATTCTATTTCATGTGGTTTATTTCAATATGTGCTGGAAAATAAACACAAAGTGCACGAGAACAAGAACTTTCCGAGTTCCTTTTGTTATTTCGATTCGACATTTTATGTTTCGTTGGGAATTGTTAGGAGAAGCAAAACCAGACAGTAAAATAAACAAGGAAAAGGAAGGAAAAAGAAAACATAAATAAACCTGAATTTTTTAGAGATGATTGTGTTTTGTGTATTCTGTGTTGTGTTGGGAATTGGGAGTTTTGTGCGCACAAGTGAAAACCAACAAACGTGGGTAGGTAGGTAGATAGGTTTATGTATATACCTACATATTTTATTTTGAAGTGTTTTTTTTTTTAAAGGCAAGCAAAGACGACATACAGACAGAAGTTTGGCAACCTTGGACTTGCTGTTCTTTGCTTGTTTTTGTTCTGTGTTATCATTTTTCAATGTCATTCCTCTTCTCACCACATGATTATTTATTTAACATAAGAACTTTATGGTAACGTTTTGGTTTCAAGAAAAAAAAAATCAATTATGTATATAGATAAACATAGGTACATACATATGTGTACTTGGGTATTTTATAGATAGGTACACTTTGTATGTTTTGTATTGAGTTGGTTTTAGATAGGTTTAGATATTTACCTATTGGGAATGTTTGAATTTCTTTTGTGTAAATCTAGGAAGGTAGGACTAGGTAACTATCTAATCTATTTGAATATGCAATTTCGAAAAGGGCACATCTCTTAATATTTAGTAGGGCCTCCTTTGTTCTTGATGAGTTCCACCAATCTGTTTCTCATCGAATAGACCAGCTTGGCGGTCGTATCTTGAGAAATGTTGTTCCATTCGTCAAGTAGGATGGTTTTAAAGTCATTCTTGTTGACGACTGTATGCTAACGAATCTTTTTTGCTAGGTGATGCTACATGTGCTCAATAGGATTAAGATCTGGAGACTAAGCGGGGTGTTTTACTTGCGTACTAACATTGGACAGCAACCACTCCTTTACCATCTTGGCAGTATGTTTAGGATCATTGTCTTGTTGAAAAGCAAAGTTGCTGGCAAGACTTAATTTTTGGGCATTTGAATGTAGGTTTTCCTTAAGATTATTCAAGTCCCCAAATTTATCCATTGTATTTTCTATAAAGTTTCTATAAAAAACGAGCCCCGGAAGATGCTATACACCCCCACACCATTACATTTGCGTCGCTTTGCTTCACAGTAGATATCAAATTTGTTGGGTTCAGTGCAGGTCCCTTATTATGAAATACAAAACGAACGGCAGAAAAAACGAAACTTATGGCGTAGAGCGATTATGAGAAACGAAAATGGAATCAAGAAAATGTTGCCAGCCAAAAATGAAAAATCGTATTTTTTTTTAAACGCAACTAACTTCACACCTACTTACAAATGTCAAAATGTGACTGTTGGAAAAGTTTTAAGTTTAAATTTGATTTGCTTTCGATTTTTTTCATTGCGATTACTTTCTTGAAAGCGAAGATGAATCTGAATCCGAAGGAGAAATGCGTGTAACAAGGGCACTCTTAAGTGATTCATCCGACCCAATGAGCCTTTCAAGTTCCACGTAAGTAAATGAAAATCCTTTTGTTCATGCGTTTAATTTAGCAGCTAAGTTATTCCAAAGATTTTTGGCTTTGGATTTAGCTTGGCTCGTCGACAAACAATTTTTAGCAACATTTGGATTACTTTCCATGAAAGCTACCATCAAGTCTATTTGGTTAGCATTCGTTGTAGCTGTAGGCCTAAATATTAGAAATATCTTATTTTTATGTTTTGCACCATTATATTTATTATTTAAGTTACATTTTTTCTCCATCATCAAAAAAACCAAACCAAAACACAATAATGTTTGACACTTGATAGTAACCCGCCAAAACAAAAGCTAACCGAGTGCTTGAAGGCACTCGTAAATAAAAATATGAGTATCGTTTCGATTCTAGTTTCTCGTAATCGCATAATCGCAATTTTACAAATACTCCGTCTTAAAAACGATTATCGTTTTTTATAATAACACCCCAGTGTTATGCTTTCTCCACACCATACGGCGTCCATCTGAACCAAAGATGTTGAATTTACTTTCGTCAGTAAATATAACCTTGTTCCAAAACGCTATTTTCTTTCCATAGTTGTAAACTGCATACTTCTACTCTCTACACTTTATCATTAAAAGAATTTCCGATTAAAAGGTTTCTAATCGTTTGGGGTGGGACATTTCCATCACTAGTTTTTAACGTTACTGCTAAAACTGGGGCACTTTGCTTGGGATCCCCTGCTATACTCCTCAATCTTTTTTTGGACAGCCTGATCTTGGTTGGTTTGCGATTGTTTTCGTTTTTTTTTTATAATTGTCCAATACAAATTGGATTGAAGATCGTGATCTTTTGAGTATTTTAGACATTTCACCCAAAGATGTTCCCTCATTTCTCAAGACAATTATGATTTGTTTGGTGGCCAAGGACATTTGTTTATTTTTAGTTGCCATTTGCATTTCCTTGAGTAAAAGAAGTTTTTTAGCTGAAATATTATCTAGAATACAAAAACTTACCAAAAAACAAAAAAAATTGATCAAGAACCTTTCAACGCCAATTATAACATGATTATAAGATCTGTACGGAAACTTTTTTGTTGTTGTTTTGAATTATAAAATTCATAACAGTATCCTTTGTTCACATAAATTCTTTTAATTTTGGTTAAAAGTGAGAGGAGAACATGTGCTATCATCAGTGTTCCCACTTTAGCTCTATTATTGGACAATACTATTTGTTCTGCAGTTATAAAACTAAAATTATTTCCTGTACGGAGATTTTTTGGACTATGCGTGTTTTATGCATCTAATATCAATTTTGTTTAAATAGAAGCTGTCGAAAAATTTATTTCCACCCTATCTAAATTGAGTATTTAAACTAGAAAGTAAAAACGTAGTTAGGTATAAATATCCATTCCGACTTCGATCAAAGCATTGAATCAAACATAGTTGAGCGCTCAGATTTATTTTTGAACAATATTGAAAGCCGCTTTCATATGAAAGCTTTTTTTTTTGTTTACAACGCAGTTTCTAATGTATTCACAATAAGACATTGAATTTTAAATATCACGCTATTTAGTCATCTTTTAACATTTGACAGTTGAAAATTCATTATGAAAAATTTGCAGTCACAATATGCAAAACTAAATAAATCTTAAAATGGTGAAAAAACTGACAAGACAAGTTAGTATAAACAATATTTTTGATCCATTTTCAATAATAAATACAGTTACTTTCAAAATCAATCAACAACAATTAGGCAAAAAGAATAACAAATAAAAACTAAAAAATCTCAACAAAATGTTTAAATAGGTAATAGCACAAAATTGAGTTCATTTAGAGATATAAGTGAGAAAAAAGTTGAAGGTTGGTAAAATTGGAAAATTAATAATTTGTAGGGCCACTTTAAGCCGGAGACGGAGGTATGGTTTTCTGCTGATTCCATCAATCTCCAACAAAGGATTTTTTGGAATTGTTATCTTGTTAAAAGTTAGACTGGCGCTTATTTCTTTAAAAATTTCCAGAAAAACTATTTTGGGAGTAACAGTACGTTTCGAATGAAAAATCGGTCCTTTTTGTGGAAGGCTCCCGGAAATTACGCCAGATTTTTTTTTGGAAAAAACGCCAGAAAATGTTTTCTGCTTTAAATTGGAAAAAGAAGCAGAATTGTTTGTGAAAAATAAGCCAGAAACATTGGAAATTGTGCCAGACAGAAGTGGAAAGAAAACTAGAAACCAAAATGGAAATTAGGCCAGAAAACCGATTGATACATTCTGGCCTAATTTTCTAATATCAATTTGGAAAAAAAGCCAGAAAATGTATTGCATTTTAAAAGTCGCTACTTGTTCAATATTGTAGACATTTTATCACAACAGGAAAAAACAGCCCGTGACATGCGCCCATGGGGGGCCGGCGGCGGTTACGGCGGCGCGGCGCGCGTGGCTGCCATGCAAAAAATTACTAAAGTTTTCAATAATTTTTTTTTATTTGTAACAATTTATTTAACAAAATAGAAAAGAACAAAATATTTTTACTAAATATTTTGTTTTGTTAAGAACTTTTAACTCTTCGTAAAAGCTTTTTTGGTCACCATGATTATGCTCAATATATTTTTTTACTTTCATGTATAGTCCATCACACAGCATCATTTTTGCCTTACAATTATTAACATAACAAATACACCACATTGTTCTTATAACAATATTTTTTTAATAAAATTGTTTCTATTCGAGAATATATAAAAGTTTACTGCTTTTTTGCTCTCCACAGACAATTTCGTACTCATAACTTTGCATGTTTTTTTTTTCACAACGTCAAGTGTCAATGATGAATTCGCGAAACTTTGTTTCTGGCTTTTTTTCCAAATATTTTTTTTTTGCCTTTTTTCCATTTCTGTAAATACAAAAAACGCCAGAAAATTTTTAGGGAAAAATGCCTGAAATTCCGAAATTTCGCCAGAAAAATTTAGAATTTTTTCCTAGAAAAAAAGCCAAAATTTTGTATGAAGAATTTTCTGGCGTTTTTTCTTCTGGCGTAATTTCCGGGAGCCTTGTAGAACAACTTTTCATTAATTTTTTGGTTAGCTGTCAATTTTGCTTTCAATTGTGAATTTGGAGATATGATGAGTTGGTAATAGATAAAGAATATTATCATATATTTTTATTGATAAAATAAATAAATTTTTAATTATTTTATTTTCAAAGAAATAAAAAACTCATTTTGTTTTTGATTTTCTGACCACGATCTTCTCCTTAAGGAAAATAAAACAAAAATTCACAATATAAAAAATGGAAGAAGTCACAATGGGATAATGTTTTATCAATTTTTATTTCGATTGCTAAATTGTATCAACGGTCAATGGCTTAATAGTTGTATTTAGTTCTTACTAAGTTGCTTATTGATCATAAGTTTTTATAGAAATATGTTTTTTAGCTTGCTATAGGAAGAGTCGAAATTTGTTGACATTTTTTGAAAGGTCCCTAGAATCTAAACCACAATTTTTGGAAAGATGTCCTGGTGTGAGTTCGAAAAGCTTTTTAAATTAAAAAAATGTAATGGGGCTTTTTTGTACTATAGACAATTTTATTTGACCCAAAATATTTAACGAAATAATAACTCTAGAGGCTTTAAATTAATCTTATATTATATAGTATGACGTGACGTGATACCAAACTAGTACAATTTTGAAATAAAACTATTTAACATTTTTCTTGTACATAAATCAAAAAACTGAAGCAAAATATTTGATAACTCAAATATTTTATGAACCAATGTGATTTTACCTCCAAAACAACAACGAAGAATAACGTTTTTGACATCTGGTACCGTTTTAACTAAAATCGAGTTGACAGTTTTTTTCACAAATTCATTTCATCTTATAAAACATTTTTTTTCAACATTCAGTAAAATTTGTATAAAAATGCAAATATTATTTTTTTTTTTCATAAAAATGAGAATTTCCCAAAAAAAACTTAAAAATTGATGTTTGAATCTCGATATCACGGGCATAAATGAAGGTATTGACTTCAAAGTGTTTTCATTCTATGCTTAATTTTGTTATTAACGAAAGTTAATGGTATTAGAAAAATCCAATTTTTTTTAAATGAAATACAATCTTATAAAAAATGCTACTTAAATTGATAAAATTTATTTTTGACAAAAATTGCGGAAAAAAAGGTATTGAAATAAAACTAATTTTATCAGATGCAAAATATGGTTGCTACCCTTCAGATAATATTTTAGAAAATTCCAATTGACAATATTTTTTTAAAAAGAAAAAAACCTACAAAAACAACAAAAAAGTATTGGAAAAACAATTCGACTTTTGTATATCATACAAATTATTGTTATTGATGATATTTTGTTAAAGTTTTAGACAAATCGACAGACGTTGTGGGAAATTATCAGTGTGAGCCGCATTCTAACGTTTTTTTTCTGTTGGAGTGGGGTAGGAGCAATTTAAAAAATTACTAAAAAATGAAAAACAAAAAAATTTAAACAATTTTGGAATTTCGTACTAACGTTCTTTTACAATGACAATTTGGTTAGTAGAGGCAATTAATAGCGTGGTTCGGATACCAGTTTTTTTTGTATTTTTCAAAAAATGTATACATGAATTATTTCGCTAACCTCCAATAGTAAACGGTGATTTTTTAAGAGCTTGAGAACTTTTTTTTAAAAAAAAAACGCATAAAATTTGCAAAATCTCATCGATTCTTTATTTGAAACGTTAGATTGGTCCATGACATTTACTTTTTGAAGATAATTTTATTTAAATGTTGACCGCGGCTGCGTCTTAGGTGGTCTATTCGGAAAGTCCAATTTTGGGTAACTTTTTCGAGCATTTCGGCCGGAATAGCCCGAATTTCTTCGGAAATGTTGTCTTCCAAAGCTGGAATAGTTGCTGGTTTATTTGTGTAGACTTTAGACTTGACGTAGCCCCACAAAAAATAGTCTAAAGGCGTCAAATCGCATGATCTTGGTGGCCAACTTACCGGTCCATTCCTTGAGATGAATTGTTCTCCGAAGTTTTCCCTCAAAATGGCCATAGAATCGCGAGCTGTGTGGCATGTAGCGCCATCTTGTTGAAACCACATGTCAACCAAATTTTTGGCAACAAAAAGTTTGTTAGCATTGAACGATAGCGATCGCCATTCACCGTAACGTTGCGTCCAACAGTATCTTTGAAAAAATACGGTCCAATGATTCCACCAGCGTACAAACCACACCAAACAGTTCATTTTTCGGGATGCATGGGCAGTTCTTGAACGGCTTCTGGTTGCTCTTCACTCCAAATGCGGCAATTTTGCTTATTTACGTAGCCATTCAACCAGAAATGAGCCTCATCGCTGAACAAAATTTGTCGATAAAAAAGCGGATTTTCTGCCAACTTTTCTAGGGCCCATTCACTAAAAATTCGACGTTGTGGCAGATCGTTTGGCTTCAGTTCTTGCACGAGCTGTATTTTATACGGTTTTACACCAATATCTTTGCGTAAAATCTTCCATGTGGTCGAATAACACAAACCCAATTGCTGCGAACGGCGACGAATCGACATTTCACGGTCTTCAGCAACACTCTCAGAAACAGACGCAATATTCTCTTCTGTACGCATTCGTGTGGTTGGTTTAATGTCCAATAAAGTAAATTGAGTGCGAAACGTGGTCACAATCGCATTAATTGTTTGCTCACTTGGTCGATTATGTAGACCATAAATCGGACGTAAAGCGCGAAACACATTTCGAACCGAACACTGATTTTGGTAATAAAATTCAATGATTTGCAAGCGTATGCTCGTTAGTAAGTCTATTCATGATGAAATGTCAAAGCATACTGAGCATCTTTCTCTTTGACACCATGTCTGAAATCCCGCGTGAACTGTCAAATACTAATGCATGCAAATCCTAACCTCAAAAAAATCACCCTTTAGAATCTACTGTGTAAGTCCCAAAATACATGTATGTACCTTCCCGACAATCGGCCCCGGCTGCCTATCCGATTTTCTAAAACTGGCGTGTGAAAGATCTCATTTCACTTCTTATGCATATGTACCTGCATACATATATATGACGAAGCGATAACCTACCTCTCAATGGGTATTATATATCCGTATCCGTGCTTCTCAGTCCAAACTCAGACAAAGTGTACCTTCTGAGTTCTAAATTTGCGATATTGCAATTTTCAAATTGAAGTCCGAAGTGTTGCCTACATAACGTACCTACACTACAAAAACCTGAGGTACAAATACACTTTAGTTAAGTTTCTTTAAGAAAGAAATGTTCCATCTTTAAGAAAAATGAATATCCCTATTCAAACTAAATTGCTTTTGCCCTCTTAAATCTTATCTGAATAGCAAAAAAAAAAAGAAAAATAATTACAACAAAAAATATTAATGAAAACAAAACAAAAATAGCTCGCTTAATTCCAACGAAAAGGAAAAGTGTCATATTACGTTTCGTCTGTCGTATTTGCACAAAAATGAAGAAACAAAAAAGAATTCAAATAGACACAGACACCACATAACAATCTATACCATTTGAGATCCCAAAATTGGTATAGATATCTCGAATACAGGGTTGCCAGTGACTTTTTTTAAACATAAAACAATTTTAATTCAAATTTTAAGAATACTGTTGTATATTAATTAAATACAATCCATGAGCAAACACAAATCTTTGACACTTTGTTGTGATGATGTATTTAAAAATATTAAAAGGTTTTCCAATAAAAGGTTTCATTTTGACATTCGAGTATTTCTTATGGGAAAATGATGTTCGTTCATTTTATTGTATATGGCATTGACATGTAGTAGTACGCGTGGCGTGATGTTAAGTGGGTTGGATTGTCATGCCAGAGGTTTTGGTTTCAATTCCTGCCTGTTTTTTCCACTTGTACTGCCTTTTGCGAGGAATTGACAAATCCTCTAAGAGTAAATCTTATCATGAAAAGTACATTCTCAAATAAGCCGTTCGGATTCAGCTTAAAACTGTAGGTCGCCTTTAAGTCACTAGGCCCTAGTTCTCAATGGACTATCGCGCCACCTATTTTTTGTATAGAGCATTGACATAGACATTAGACCCTAGCTTTAAGGAAAAATGAAATCCAAAGCGTTTAAATTATAATCTCGAGGGTCAGGCAAAGTGTAGTGAATTTAAACGATTTCATAAAGCTATTTTTTAACGTGTATCGTTCCATTTTTAGTAACGTCGTAGTTATTACTTGTCAAGTGACACATTCAAAAGTGACAGCTGCTTAAATTGCGGACTATTCAAAAAAAATGCTCTTTTTGAAAAACCCTATATTTAAGCTAGACTAATTCTAAGTCGCTTAAAAAAACTAATTATCTAATTAAATATAAAAGAAATATGTGGAATGTACATAGGAAGTGTGTTTTTTATCATTTGTATCTATGCTTTAATATAGTAGATAATCGTAAAAAGTTAGCAAACTCACAAAGCTCTGTTTACAAATCCGTTGAATTCATTCGGTGTAGTCAATATTTTAATGGATGTAGGGGTTTCAGCTCCGAATTAATTCTGCTAAGCCATGAACAGGGGGGTCATTACGTAAAACGATTATCGTCAAACAATAGCGTTTTGACGATAGTCTCACTTCACGTAAGACGATAATCGTCAAAGTGATATCGTCAAAACGATAGCGTTTGCACAATAGCTAAATAGAACGTCGTCCGTCCGTCATTGCATTTTCCAAATACTAACCAAGCAAATTGAAATAAAAATGTTTCGGCGTAATTGAGTTTTGTTACAAAGTGAAAATGAAAGCTCAGAAAAAAAATAAAATGAACACGGTTATGGAGATAATTCAGAGATAAATCAGACCTTCTATCTTTTCCAACCTCTTTTCCAACCTATTTATATATAAGCATTTTTTTCAGTTGTTGTAAAATAATCTAAACCATAATAGTTTTATTCAAAGTTTTTCATCAGAGGCCTTTATAATTTCAAAAATATCAGACATAAATAACTTAGATGTTGAAATTAAAGTTATTTCATCGGCGGCGAAAAATAAAAACAGTAACAATAACAATAAACACCACAAAATAGTTGGTAAGTTTGGTAAAAACCAATTTGTTGCAAATTTACACCACTTCCCATAGACAAAACCCAAGTTTAATAACATTTTCAAGTTATCGAACAAGCATTTTCTTTCGTTGAGTTCATTTTGACATTTCAGTTATTATTTAAAAAAATGTCCTGATTAAAAGTCACCGAAAAATTGACAGAAATCTGTCATTGGAATTGTATGAAATTGGAACAGAAGTTAGTGGAACGATTCGTTTCACTTTTTTATATATAAGTGTGAGCTGTTCAGGAAAATGAATTTCCGTCCGGAAAATAGAAAAATAAATGCGTAATTACACTTTTTTTTCTCAAAAAAATTCTTTGTGTAATTTCCGATCGATCAGTATATAATTTTCATTTCTAATCAAAGGGAAAAGCCGTCAAATAATTTTTTCCGGATAGTTTTCAATGAAAACGATATACGAGTGGATAGTAACAAAGTTACGTGATGCTAATTATTGACAATCGTTTTGAAAATTACGGAATGACTCCCCTGGTAAAATCTTCCAAATTTATTTTTCTATTAAATAAGAACAAATTTAGAATAATATTTAAAGACATATTTTTGTTCTGTTTAAAAACTATCACAGTGGTAACACTTAACCGCAAACTTTGAATTTCAAATTCTATACCTACCTTTCTATAGATCTATCTACTTTTATGTACATTCATTATAATATAATTATTCCCAACAACAACAACAAAAAATTGTGACAATGTAACACAGCGTGGCACGCTATACCTAGAGCAGAGACAGAGAAACGACAACAACAAAAGATAGATTAGGTAGTTGCATTTTATTGTATCTTCGTTTGTTGGTTTCCAACTTCAAGTCGAAATCGATCTGATACACATGACTGCTGACACATGGAATACACAACATACAAAAGGTTTTCAGGGATAGAGAGGGCAAGAGGCTGAATATAGAAGTCCATGTATAATATTTCTTCTTTTTCGGCGTGGAATTTGGCAGATCTATACATGCAGGAAAATACCGACGGAAAACCGATGGTGATAGATTACTGACAATTGTGAGGCGTATGGGCGGGTTACAATGACATTTAAAGTAAGGGAAGAACATGACACCCTTGCAGTCTAATTTATGCGTAAAACCATTCGTATATATACAAAAAAGGGTCTGATGTATAAGATTAATGATGCGATTGACCTTGCTGCGTTGATAAATTAGTAGGAATGTTTGTTAGCCTAGTTGGAAAGGAGTGCGTAGGTGCAAATACTGAAATGCAAAAGAGGTACAACAATTTTGTCTTGTAATCTTTGGAACTTTCTATGTATTGCTATATAGTACCTATAAGTACAACTGCCGTAAGCAGGACATTATTAACTTAATGAAGTGAAATAAGTAAATGATTTGGTACTTTGAATACAATTTCGTCCTTGTTCAAAAAATTAGATTTGTAAGCATTTAATTACATTGGTCGACAAGGTTTTTTTCTTGACACTCAAATTGCGCTTTCTTAGACGGTTTTAATTTATTGATCTAACATCAAAATTACTCTAATACGTATAGTTTTAGAGAAGTTACTTTTTCAAATTCGAAAATAAAAAACATTATAGAAAGATTTTTGCTGATAGCTAAATTTTTGCAATAGCTTTTCGTGATGGTTTTCCAAATCAACGCACCGTTTTTTTCGTTGTCCATAGTTCAAAAACAAGCGAAGATATCGACTTCAAATAAATTTTATTATACAAATAATAATGCAGAAAGATGCAAAAAGGACTCTCAAAAAATTGCGTGGGTGATTTCTTTATCATAGCACTTTAAAAAAAGGTGAACATTTTGATTTACCCAAAATATCTCATGAACCAATAATGCTCTAGTGAGTTAAATTAAATTGTAAATTGTATATAAACGGTGATTTTTTAAGAGCTTGAGAACTTTTTAAAAAAAAAAAACGCATACAATTTGCAAAATCTCATCGATTCTTTATTTGAAACGTTAGATTGGTCCATGACATTTACTTTTTGAAGATAATTTCATTTAAATGTTGTCCGCGGCTGCGTCTTAGGTGGTCCATTCGGAAAGTCCAATTTTGGGTAACTTTTTCGAGCATTTCGGCCGGAATAGCCCGAATTTCTTCGCAAATGTTGTCTTCCAAAGCTGGAATAGTTGCTGGCTTATTTGTGTAGACTTTAGACTTGACGTAGCACCACAAAAAATAGTCTAAAGGCGTCAAATCGCATGATCTTGGTGGCCAACTTACCGGTCCATTCCTTGAGATGAATTGTTCTCCGAAGTTTTCCCTCAAAATGGCCATAGAATCGCGAGCTGTGTGGCATGTAGCGCCATCTTGTTGAAACCACATGTCAACCAAGTTCAGTTCTTCCATTTTTGGCAACAAAAAGTTTGTTAGCATTGAACGATAGCGATCTCCATTCACCGTAACGTTGCGTCCAACAGCATCTTTGAAAAAATACTGTCCAATGATTCCACCAGCGTACAAACAACACCAAACAGTGCATTGTTCGGGATGCACGGGCAGTTCTTGAACGGCTTCTGGTTGCTCTTCACTCCAAATGCGGCAATTTTGCTTATTTACGCAGCCATTCAACCAGAAATGAGCCTCATCGCTGAATAAAATTTGTCGATAAAAAAGCGGATTTTCTGCCAACTTTAATAACTAATAAAATTCAATGATTTGCAAGCGTTGCTCGTTAGTAAGTCTATTCATGATGAAATGTCAAAGCATACTGAGCATCTTTCTTTGATCTGTCAAATACCAATGCATGAAAATCCTAACCTCAAAAAAATCACCCTTTATTATGACGTGATACCAAAATAGTATAATTTTAGAAAAAAAATTCAACTAATGTTTTTTTATAAATAAAAAAAATATTTGTCACCTTAAATATTTTACGAACGAAAAATAATTTTGTGCAATATAGAATAACGTCTTTGACATGTGGTAAAATTTTGAGAAAAAACGAATTAACAGTTTTTTTTATATAAGAACCTAAAAGACACATCACTAAAAGTTGGTAAAAATTGATTTTCAACTCAAATATCTTTTCAGAAATTTCAGATTATGGCGTCAAAATTTTTACTTATAAGAAATATTGTTTTCAACATTCCGTAAAATTTGGAGAAAAATCGAGTTAACAATTTTTTTACAAAAAAAATAGAAAAGCTAAAAAAAATTAAAAAAGTTGGTTAAAATTGATTTTCGTCTCAAAAATCTTTTCAAAAATTTGAGATTATGGCCAAATTTTGGCCAGAATTGAAAGTTTTTTTACAAAAAATAAAAACCTAAAAAATATTTAGCCCTATTCTGCTATTCACGTGGATCGTATATTCGATTTACCCATTCGATTCCTTTTCACACTGGCTTTGCATTCTGCTACCTATCGGGTGAACTACATTATCCCAAACTAATTTGACATTGAAATAAACAGCTGTTCAAGTAAAAATCTTGGGAATGTTGGATAAATTGTTTTGATTCGTACAAAAATTAAGTTTTATCAATCCACCTAATCAGAATAATTTGTTAATTTTTAGAAATGTGCAATATTTGACTATTTATTCCAATTGTAAGCATAGGAATAAGAGAATCCTCAAACAGAGAGCTTTGGAGAAATGCATTTTATATACCGATTTGAGATTTACTTCGAATGAATAGAAGAATAATTAGTAGTGAAAATTCAAGTAAAATTCACCCCGATGAATAGCAGACACAGTTCATTGAGCTGATGGAAAGGCCTGGTAAGGTGGAGTTGAACATCATCAGCATACAGGTGAACCGAAGAGTGCGAACAATACGCAGGCAGATCATTGATGAACATACAAAAGAGTATTGGACCAAGAATCGAACCCTATGGGACTCCTTGCGTAACAGGTCTAAGAGCTGAGGATTTCCCCCCAGAAAAAAACCCTTTGTGATCTGTCAGATAGATAGTTGCCAATTACCGAGCATGCCCGCTCACTGAAGCCGAAGAATTCAAAGGCCTTTGTAAAGTCGAGTAAGCAGAGGAGATTTATTTGACCCTTATCATAGTCCACCCTAACATCTTCAAGAAGATTAACCATTGCAGTAGAGCAGCTATCATTTGCTCTGAAACCCGATTGTTTTTCAAACAGCAAGTTGTTAAGTGAAATATGACTTAAGATCTGTTGCTCAATTATCTTCTCAAAAACCCTAGAGAGGCAAGGTAGGATGCTTATCGGTCTAAAATTAGTTGGAGAATTAGAGTCACGCTTCTTAACCGTTGGAAGAACTCTTGCAATTTTCAAAGAGCGAGGGTAATATTGGCTTCAAAATAATTTTATCTCACAGAAAATATTGTTGTCGACATTCGGTATTTTTTTTTTATAAAAATCCAAAAACCAGTTTTTTCATAAAAAAAATTAAAATCTACAAAAAATAGTACACAAAATTGGTAAAAATTGATGTTCGGGTCTCGATATCTCGTGAACAATAGAAAATATTGACTTCAAATTAGTTTGTTTATTTAAGAAATAAGAAATTGGTAAAAATTGGTTTTTGAGTAAAAAATCTCGTTAACTAAAATAAATTTTGAAAACTATTTTATCATATGCAAAATATGGTTGGTAATTTTTTAAGCAAGCCTAATCGATAGACGGGATGGCAGTTTATCTGTGTGGGCCGCTTCCCAGCCTCTTTTTTTATAACATTTTCGAAATATGTTCATAAGTTGTTAGATATCAACAATTTTTGAAAGAAACGCTAAATTATTTGTGCTAAAACGTTTTTCAAAAGAAAAATGCAAAACGGCTTGGAAGTAAATCCATCGTTTACACAATTCTATTATATCAAGATTTTGAAATATGTTTATTGAAAAATAATGTTGGAAACGGTTATTTTTAATATTTTAAAAATAATTAAATTAGGTGAAAACCAGGTCCAAATGACTAACAACTAAAAATTATGCCGAATCCCAGCGGCTTATTTAACACATTTAATAACATGCTTACTCTAGGAGAATTTGTCAAGTCCTCGCAAAAGCCATTACCCGTGAAAAAATGTAAGGTACCATATGCAGGGATTGAACTCAAGACCTTACACTTACCATCATGCCACGTTGCTGTCTTTTAAAATTCAAGCAGATTAAAATCAAAGTTTGAGTTTGCAATTAGCACTAAAAATCAGTTCCAAAACATATTTTTTAAAACAATGAAAACATTTAATTTAATAAAATCAAAAAAAAAGGAAAACCAATAATAATTGATAACTTTTGTGCTCTAACTTGGAGTAGAAAATAACGTTTTTGGTTATCTTCAGCATTTTTCAAGTTGCATATTTTAAACACCTGATGTGATGGACACATTTTAAGATTGAAACGAATTCAGTACAACTCAGTCATTTAAAAAAGAAATGTTATGTTTGTGTGACAGAAAAAACCGTTATTTTGACGACCAATGTAATTATACAAAAGAAAATAGATTTCCAACTGTATCCATTTTTTAAGGTTTGTCAAATTTCCAAGACATTTTCAAAATTCATCTATGAAATAAAAACCTTTTTTAATAAATATTGATTATTAACTTCCCATAGGAAGTTATTGTAATGGGTCCGATTTGTCAAATTGAAAATTTTGACATTTCTCGACGTTTCAAGGTCTCTAGAGTCGAAATAAAAGATTTTTAGAAAGATGTCTGTGCGTGCGTGTGTACGTACGTTCGTACGTCCGTACGTCCGTACGTCCGTACGTCCGTACGTCTGTACGTCCGAACGTCCGTACGTTCGCGACGTTTTTTTCGTCGTCCATAGCTCAAGAACCAGAAGAGATATCAACTTCAAATAAATTTTGTTATACAGATAATAAGGCAGAAAGATGCAGAAAGGGCTCTCCAGAAAATTGCGTGGGTGGTTTTTTTACCATAGCAGTTTAAAAAAAAGGTGAAAATTTTGGTTAATCCTAAATATCTTACGAACCAAAAACGCTAGAGACTTGAATTAAATTTTATATAATAAACCGTAACGTGTTCTCAAAGAAATATATTTTTTGAAAAAAGTCTAACTAACGGTTTTTTTTCTAAATCAAAAAAACTGAAAAAAAAATTTGTCACCTCCTAAATTTAACGACTTACATATGATTTCATCTCCAAAACAATTTTGAGCAACGGAGAATAATGTTTTTGAAATCTGATAAAATTTTGAGAAAAATCGAATTGACAGTTTTTTTTATAAAAAATAAAAATCTAAAAAAAACATTACTTAAAGTTCGTAAAAATTAAATATCGATTCAAATATCTTTTCAAAAACTTGAAATTTAGGCTTCAAACTTATTTTATCTTTTAAAAAATATTGTTTTTAACATTCTGAAAAATGTTGAGAAAAATCGAATTGACAGTTTTTTTACAAAAAGATAAAAACCTAAAAAAAAATTAATAAAAGTTGGTAAAAATTGATTTTCGACTCAAATATCTTTTCAAAACTTTGAAATATTGGCTTTAATTTACCTTTATCTTTCGAAAAATATTGTTGTCAACATTCAGTAAAATTTTGAACAAAATCTAATTGACAGTTTTTTTTTATAAAAAATTAAAAACCGAACAAAAATTAACAAAAGTTGGTAAAAATTGAATATGGATTCAAATATCTTTTCAAAAACTTGAAAGTTAGGCTTCAAACTTATTTTATCTTATAAGAAATATTGTTTTAAGCATTCAGAAAGATATTAAGAAAAATCAAATTGACAGTTTTTTTTACAAAAAATAAAAACCTTACAAAAAAATTTATAAAATTTGGTAAAAATTGATTTTCGACTTAAATATCTTTTCAAAAATTGTAGATATTGGCTTTTAACTACTTTTATCTTTCAAAAAATATTGTTGTTAACATTAAGTAAAATTTTTAAAAAAATCGAATGGATAGTTTTTTTACAAAAAATTAAATACCTAAAAAAAATTTAACAAAAATTGGTAAAAATTGATTTTCGACTCAAATATCTTTTCAAAACTATAAAATATTGGCTTTAAACTAATTTTATCTTATAGAAAGTATTGTTTTCAACATTCGATAGAATTTTGAAGAAAATCGAAATGACAGTTTTTTTCAAAAAATAGAACTCTAAAAAAAACAATACTAAAACTTGGTAAAAATTTACTTTCAACTCTAATAGCTTTTCAAAAATTAAAAATATAGGCTTCAAACTTATTTTATCTTACAGAAAATATTGTTTTCGATATTCAGTGATTTTTATATAAAAATCCAACAGTCTGTTTTTTCATAAAAATTAAAATCTATAAAAAATAGTACGCAAATTTGGTAAAATTGATACTAGTACATATAGACAAAGTTTTAAGCATGACAAATTGACAGACGGGATGGGAAGTTATCAGTGTGGGTCGCATCCCAGCCTCTTTTTTATTTTAAAATTGTGATGAATCAATATTTAGGTGGATGGTCTTTATTAACTTCCCATAGGAAGTTATTGTAATGGGTCCGATGTGTCAAATTGAAAATTTTGACATTTCCCGACGTTTCAAGGTCCCTAGAGTCGAAATAAAAGATTTTTAGAAAGATGTTTGTGAGTGCGTGTGTACGTACGTTCGTACGTCCGTACGTTCGCGACGTTTTTTTCGTCGTCCGTAGCTCAAGAACCAGAAGAGATATCGATTTCAAATAAATTTTGTTATACAGATAAAAAGGCAGAAAGATGCAGAAAGGGCTCTCAAGAAAATTGCGTGGGTGGTTTTTTTACCATAGCAGTTTGAAAAAAAGGTGAACATTTTGGTTAACCCTAAATATCTTACGAACCAAAAACGCTAGAGACTTGAATTAAATTTTATATAATATATTGTAACGTGATTCCAAACAAGTATATTTTTTGAAAAAAAATAATATAACGATTTTTTTAAAAATCAATAAAACTGAAAAAATAAATTTGTCACCTCCAAAATTTTACGACTGAAATATGATTTCATCTCCAAAACAATTTTGTGCAACGAATAATAATGTTTTTGATATCTGATAAAATTTTGAGAAAAATCTAATTGACACTTTTTTTTATAAAAAATAAAAATCTAAAAAAAACATTACTCAAAGTTGGTAAAAATTGAATATCGATTCAAAAACTTAAAATTTAGGATTCAAACTTATTTTATCTTATGAGGAATATTGTTTTCAACATTTTGAGAAATTTTGAGAAAAATCGAATTGACAGTTTTTTTACAAAAAATAAAAACCTAAAAAAAGAATGTATAAAAGTTGGTAAAAATTGATTTTCGACTCAAATATCTTTTCAAAACTTTGAGATAATAGCTTCTAATTAATTTTTGCTTATAAGAAATATTGTTTTGAACATTAGGACAAATTTTGAGAAATATCGAATTTACAGGTTTTTTTACAAAAAATAAAAACATTAAAAAAAATGTATAAAAGTTCGTAAAAATTGATTTTCGACTTAAATAGTTTTCCAAAAATTGTAGATATTAGCTTTTAACAACTTTTTTCTTTCAACAAAGATTGTTGTCAACATTCAATAAAATTTTGAAAAAAATCGAATTGACAGTTTTTGTAAAAAAAATTAAAAACCTAATAAAAATTTACCAAAAGTTGCTGAAAATTGATTTTTGGCTCAAATATCTTTTCAAAAACTTGAAATATTTTCTTCAAACTAATCTTATCTTATAAGAAATATTGTTTTCAATATTCGATAAAATTTTGAAAAAAATCGAATTGACAGTTTTTTTTACAAAAAATAAAACTCTAAAAAACAATTCTAATACTTGGTAAAAATTTACTTTCAATTTAAATAGCTTTTCAAAAATTAAAAATATTGACTTCAAACTTATTTTATTTCACAGAAAATATTGTTTTCAATATTCAGTAATTTGTATATAAAAATCCAAAGTCCGTTTTTTCATTAAAAAAAAATCTACAAAAAATAGTACGCAAATTTGGTAAAAATTGGTACGAGTACATATAGACAAACTTAGAAGCAAGACAAATCGACAGACGGGATGGGAAGTTATCAGTGTGGGTCGCATCCCAGCCTCTTTTTTTTTAGGTTTTTATGTTTTATACCCGTAGCATGATGGTTAGTGCGTTGGACTGTCATGCAAGTGGTCTTGGGTTCAATCCCTGCCTGTGCCACCATAATTTAAAAAATAATTTTCGCGGGTACTGCCTCTTGCGAGGAATTGACAATTCCTTCAAGAGTAATTCTTGTCATGAAAAAGTGCTTTCTCAAACTAGCCGTTCGGATTCGGCCTTAAATTGTAGGTCCCTTCCATTCCTGACAACATTACTCGCACACAGGAATGGTTGAGAGTTGTAAGTCACTAGGCCCTGGTTCACAACGGACTGTTGCGCCACCCCATTTGATTTTTTGTTTTATAAAAAAAAAATGTCAATTCGATTTTTCTCCAAATTACCAGATGTCAAAAACGTTATTCTTCGTTGAACAAAAATTGTTTGGAGATAAAAATACTTTTTGTTCGTAAAATATTCAAGGTGACAATTATTTTTTTTGTCAGTTTTTTTGATTTATATTGATTTATTAAAAGTACAAAATGGTTTGTTTAAATTCATTACTCTCCCATGAGTAACCTCATTAGTGGTATCACAATGGACCCTTGAGGTCTACGTGTGTCAATGACATCTGGACAGCCACTCCAACCTAACCAACTTAACCTTTGATTTATAAAAAAACCGTTGGTTGCATTTGTTCGACAAATTGGACCGATAATAATAACTTCCTATGGGTAGTTAATAAGAAAACGTTAAAATAAACCTTATACATTTTTCTAAATACTGAGGAATTCAACTTAGGTTACAAATAATATTCTAAAATGTGTCCGGTATTGAATCGAAATGGGCAATTATTTAATGAGTATTTAACTCCACATTTTGATGGGATCAATAAACCTGTGTTGGGAATTATAATTGTTTTTCTGACTTGTCATCTAACCTGAATGATTTTCAATGATATTTTGTTCAAGAGATTCACTCAAGTTAGATCCATGGCGGAGATATTTTGTGACTTAAAAATAGGGTGGATGTAAACAACATTCTTACAGAGGCTCAAGCAGGCTTTAGAAAGAAGTATTCGACGGTTGACCACATTTTTACTTTAACATCAATAATAAAAGCATTGCAAGCCAGAAACAAAAAAGTATACCAAATTGTTTGTCCATTTCAAAGCTGCATTTGATTGGGTGAATCGAAATGTTTTATTGTTTAAACTTTCCCAACTTGGAGTGTCAACAAAATTCATCCAAATAATCCGTTCTTTGTACACAGATACTGAAGTTGCAGTCTGCGATGGCAAACCATATTCAAAACCATTTAAATCACTTACTGGAGTAAAGCAGGGATGTCTACTCAGTGCTCCTCTTTTTGCTCTTTTTATTAATGATATAGCTACGCACATTCCAGGAGGTGTCCGAATTGCGGGTATCGTAATAAAAGTATTACTCTACGCTGATGACCTTCTTTTGTTTTCCGAATCAGCAAAAACCCTGCAATTGATGGTAAAACGACTTACGGAATATGTCAAGTGGGGTCTAGTCATCAACACAGACAAATTGAAAGTAATGGTCTTTTCAGGTTTCAATCGGAGTGAAGTTAGGAACACCTAGATACTTAATAGAAGTCGTTAAGAAATATCGAAAGAATACAAGTGTTAGGGACTTTTAATAAATCCAACGCTGGATTACAGCAAGCCCCTTGTAGAAAAAGCAAAAACTTCACAACACTTAATTAATGTTACTTGGAAGAAGATTTTCTCTAACGATCACATAAACCTCTCAACAAAATTATAATATTTTCAATGCAGTCGTGAAATCTTCGCTTTTTTATGCGGCACAAATATGCAACAATACTACGAGCTTGAAAAGTTTCAAATAAATTTCTTAAAGAAAAAATTCCCTTAACTCCACCAAATTATTCAATTTATTTGGAAACAGGCCTTCCAAAACTTTTTACTTTAAGTCTTAAGTTAGAGGATGATAATTTAATTAAAGTACTTGGTCTACGGGAAGCTCGGTTATGTAAGATACTGATACTCTACGAAATTCGGAATAAGGACTGGTGGATGGGGACATGGGAAAACATTGCTGCTTCCTGTGGAGAAGTTGTGCAGATCAATCTCAACAATATTGTTCAGATGAAAACGTAATTCTACGAAATCATTCAAAAACCTGAATAATCTAACCGAAATGAGATCATTGAAAATGCCCGTCAATCGGAGGGCAGATTACTCTATAGCCAGCTTAATTATAACTTGTGTGACAAGAACTACTTCCAAGATTCTTTCTACTATAAAGATATTTCCCTTATTTTTTGACAGTTTAATACATTTAAATGGAAACGGAAGCTTTGACCAATTTTGCAATTTATGTAACTTGAGAGCTAAAGAAGATTGCTTTTATTTCATCAGTGTCTGTCCAATATTTGACCAGCAAAGAAGAGTATGCTTTGGTAAACCATCCCTATCATTACAGGCGACGATTGACATTTTAAATGGGCGAACCTTGTCAAATTTTTCAGACCACTACAGAATTCTTATAATAACGGAATATACATAAATCATAGAATGCAAATATTTATACAATCAAATCATATAAAGTTACTAGTCGAGCTGACGGCTAAGCCAATGCTTAAAAATTCATAAAAGCTTTTGTAAAAATTTAAAATGATTACTTGCAATAAATGAATATTTAAATTTGAAATTAGATCCATTCTTTTACTTTCCGAGGGGTCACGCATTGTCTTGTTGGTTTTTCCATGACAAATCTTGTCAAATATCAGAGAAATGAAAGAAACTTATGGAAACGGTTCAATAATGTTTGACCTTTTCTAATCAAAGCCTTCGGAATCTTGTATAAGTTGATGTTTTGTTCATCAGAAAAACACAACTTCCTTTAACTAGTTCTTCTAATTATAAGATTTTGCAGTTTGCGTCTCCAGAAGTGATCAGCTTTTGTATGACACATTTAACTGAAGTCTCTAGCTGCGAACCACAATTTTATTTTTAATGTTGTATCAGAATCTTGTGAATTTGAAAATGTTCTTAGGAATTTTCTGGTACCGTCGTTGACTGACGTGGATTGATAAGGTCTGATTTTAATTTTTCCACAGCCGGCGATGTTTTAATCTAACGGGCAAAATAGTAAAAATGGTCCGATCAAGTTGATATTTTTTATGCAGGTAGATATATGTAGGTAAAATAAGCATATATTATCAAGTAAAAATATTTACCAGTTCGACCGCAAGGTGAGAATTATTGAAAAATGATTTTCTCCATCAAAACGAACATCATCAACGGGGTGCACAGCTCTCTTTCCAATACTGGATGTGCTATGAACTGGTGATGTTGGTCGGTCCACACTAAGCCGATGAGGGTCGTCCTACTGGTCTTTTTTCTTTGAAAGAAACAAGCCCAGCAGTTATTTCCTCCCGAAATTGGGGAAGCTGCAGGAGCTGGTCTCCTTCCAACAAATCATTCCGTTTTTCGGCCTGAATTCTTTTACATATAATGTCGGCGTTCGTTGCGGCCATGTCAATAAAATGGTAAAAGAGCCTCGCTATAATGTTTCGGCTTTTACCTCGAATATGGTACCGACTCATAAGCCCATCCATAAAGTCAACTCCACCCATATACCAATTATATTCCCGGATGATTTGGGGGCAGTTTATTTCGACAAAAGTTTTGTGTTTTCTGTTATATCGAGCTGCCTTAGCTATAGTTTTATCACGGTTGAATTTTTTAAACTAACACACTTGTTATTTTTGGATCGATGAGAAGGCATTTTTTCCTCAGTAGCTATCCATATTAGGATAACGGTACAGCGACATAAAAATCAATATATAAATATAATTTCTTATTTCTGAGGAAGAAGTTTTGAAACATGAGTTTATGTTCTTCAGCGATAAGTTCAATAATTTCGTCAGTAAAAAAATGATTAAAAATCTCCATTGGAGTGTCAAGATTTTTGACACTCATTGGAAGTGATGCATCACCACAAAATTCAACTTCATTTACGTGTAGGCATATTGAACGTTTACGCCAGACCAATTTGGACAGCACTAAGCACTCCATTAAATCCCCCAGATGATGGCTCTGCTATTGGCACCGAAGCTTCAAATGATGGCAAAGGAGATCGTGGCCTCTTCGGATATTTCAAACGGGAATTCGTCATGGCAGATGAAGTGGATTGCTGCAGTTCTGTAGTATCAGCAATAAAAGTTGAGGAAGCTGTTGGATTGTCAATTTCGCTTACAAATGCATCTGTTGTTTCAGCATCATTCATTTGATGGAAGCATTCTTCAATTACAGAACCATTTACAGAAATCTCAGCTAAATTATCCTGCACAATATTGTCAACAACGTAATCAGGATCACAGATGGTATCATCACTGCTGTAAATATCATCGTCCCTTTCTATTGAATTGATAAATTCAGCCAACTGATCACCAGTCCGTTCTTCCAAATTAATTTTTTTGGGATTGACGCAATCTGGCAATACTTTTTTCGTAGTTAGTCTTTTTGACAGCTGTCACTTGATTAATGCTCAGTTTAATTTACTATTTCATAATCAATATACTTCCTTCTTAATAACGATTGAAAATAGTTTACATTTATTTTACAAACCATGATTATTTTCAAAATACGTCTCACCCGAATTTTGTTTAGTGCTAAAGCTTACTTTTGGTTGAATGGTTACGTCAATAAACAAAACTACAGTATTTTTAGTGATGGTAGTCCTCAAGCGTGAGTTCATGCACCATTACAAAAATAAAAACTATGCTGGCCAGAACGATACTGTTAAATGTAACCGTTTTAGAGCCATGATTAATGAGGTTTTTGCTCCTGAATTTCAGCTTGTAATATGAACGAGCTTAGGTAAAAACAAGACGGCAGCGGTGCACAGTGGGGCAAGATTGGTAGTTTTGTTATATTAATTATTTTCACTAGTAAATTGATGATTGTTTTATAAGTTTTTATGGTTTTATAATTGAAACGATATGTTATCTTCAATTTGGGTGAATATGGTAGAGGATATAATGTCTTCTTGAATAGCAAACGAACACGAAAAAGTGAGAATTTTCAAAAAAGTTTATAAAGTTTGGAAAATATATTGTTAAATTGTTGTTCTAAAGGGTGATTTTTTTGAGGTTAGGATTTTCATGCATTAGTATTTGACAGATCACACGGGATTTCAGACATGGTGTCAAAGAGAAAGATGCTCAGTATGCTTTGACATTTCATCATGAATAGACTTACTAACGAGCAACGCTTGCAAATTTTCAGTGAATGGGCCCTAGAAAAGTTGGCAGAAAATCCGCTTTTTTATCGACAAATTTTGTTCAGCGATGAGGCTCATTTCTGGTTGAATGACTACGTAAATAAGCAAAATTGCCGCATTTGGAGGGAAGAGCAACCAGAAGCCGTTCAAGAACTGCCCATGCATCCCGAAAAATGCACTTTTTGGTGTGGTTTGTACGCTGGTGGAATCATTGGAACGTATTTTTTCAAAGATGCTGTTGGACGCAACGTTACGGTGAATGGCGATCGTTATCGTTCTTTTTGTTGCCAAAAATGGAAGAACTGAACTTGGTTGAGATGTGGTTTCAACAAGATGGCGCTACATGCCACACAGCTCGCGATTCTATGGCCATTTTGAGGGAAAACTTCGGAGAACAATTCATCTCAAGGAATGGACCGGTAAGTTGGCCACCAAGATCATGCGATTTGACGCCTTTAGACTATTTTTTGTGGGGCTACGTCAAGTCTAAAGTCTACACAAATAAGCCAGCAACTATTCCAGCTTTGGAAGACAACATTTCCGAAGAAATTCGGGCTATTCCGGCCGAAATGCTCGAAAAAGTTACCCAAAATTGGACTTTCCGAATGGACCACCTAAGACGCAGCCGCGGTCAACATTTAAATGAAATTATCTTCAAAAAGTAAATGTCATGGATCAATCTAACGTTTCAAATAAAGAATCGATGAGATTTTGCAAATTGTATGCGTTTTTTTTTTTAAAAAAGTTCTCAAGCTCTTAAAAATCACCGTTTATATAGCCTGAAAATAAAATTGTTTTTGAGGAGTGATCTAGCTCACTTCGTTTAGTTGAGGGGGTGTTTTTTTCGAAAAACTTACTTACTATTAAAAAAAATAACAATAAAAATTATCGAAACGTAATTCAATTTAATCGGAATCATAACAAACAATATTATCTATTTCAAACATTTGAATTGCTTCATGATGAAAACTTTTTTTGTTTTATATTTATTTTTTGACTTCTTAAACTCGATAGCTCAGGATCCGTAGAAATCATCATTCTATTGAAAATATCAGTCAGAGTATCTTTTCTGGAACATTTTCGGCTGTAGTGCTCTCTAAAAACCTTAAAATCTTTGTTTCGAGATTCTTAAGCTTCCTCGCTAAGTTGACCAATAGGAAGTATACAGTTGGTGGCAATATAATGGCCATGAATTAAAATTGTATGCATTGCAGTGCTCATATAATACCAATGGTATAATGATACAAAATAATTTGCAGTTTCCTCACAAAACGGTTAAAATTTGTGTGGGCTGATCCTAAAACCACTTGACAGACATTGTAAAATGATATAAAACTTTACAATTAAAACTTTATTGATACCCGTAATCGAAGCAGATACGCTGCTATTTTCGAAAAACCTTCTTGCCACATTGCCTGTATTTTTGTTACCATAACCAGGCTTAGGTTTATCGACTATTAAGCCTGTTCTCTCTTTGAATTCTCTCTGAATTTGTAGTTTATTCTGTTTTACTATAAATTCGGTTTTTTCATTGGTTCGCCATTCTTTAACCGGAAGCTTATATGCAACGTGCAGAAGGCATTCAAATAAACGAATCCACTTGTGCAAAGTTGACAATCCAAATGATAAATTTTCCTCGTTTATTGATAATTGAATCATTTTGTAGATGTCATTGAATTCCTTCGAAGTTGCATGGTATAAGTAGCACCTCATCGATGATTTGGTGTTAGTCAAACTATTGCAAATTTTGCCGTCTATCATTGACAAGATCGTCTGATGATGTAAGGTGTAATCAATATTTTTAATCCTGATATTCGAACTATGAATATTTAGAATTTTAGATTCTGCTACTTGTTTTTCTCTTCTTACAAGTTCGTCAGATTCTTTTTCGAAAATTATTTTTAAAGGACGACAAAAACGCGCTGACGAAGGACAATGATTTTGCCAAATAACTTTTTTCTCTGTCTGTGCTATTAATTGCAAAGGAACGAGACATTTTATAAACATTTTTTATCGGTTGCAACATGGCTTTCCAAAAATGTTTGATGGTACTGGCTGTGCCCGAACTGCCATCAAAACCCAACTTTGATATAAGGTTGAATTCATTTTTTTCTGAGCTGATGGTTTCCAGTACATTTTCTTTATTATTCAAAAATTTTTCACTCGTGTGATCAAGAAGGTTTTGCAAAGGAACCTCTGCAAAAGTCTCTTGAACTTGAACATTTTGTGGATAACAATTCTTTTTTTCTTTCTGAATTTCTTTGTATGATGGAAATAAATTTTTTGCATAGCTTCTAATAACGTTGTACTGATACCGTGATAATTTTGCTTCCATCATCATTGAGATGAAATTTCGAGATGAAATCATTTGATTGCTGTCTATATTTGTCGAGTTTTGAAGAAAATTTGGGGAAGATGTAACAGCTTTTATCAAATCAGCTTCCTGTTTCTTACCCGTGGCTCGTAAGCTCATTTGGGCTGCAAAAACAAGCTCACTAGTAAAGACTGTGCAGTACGTTTCCGTTTTGTTTGCTTACTGCTTTCTTCCACGATACATTTTAAAAGAAATATTTTCATCGAGCCATTTTGCTTCGGTTGCTAAAAACGACTTTTTAGTGCGGTTTGACCGTTGCCATTTAACTTTGAACTGGTGTTTAAAATCTTTAAGCTTTAGTTTTAAGTAGCTTGTTTGTTCAGAGCATAAAGTTTTAGTTTTTAAGAAATTTGTCTTCGAATTTTTTGTTTCTCACTACCAAAATACAGTTCAACAAGTTTTCGTCTCGAACACTGAAATACTTGACCACCTATAAATTTCCATATTTGAATTAACACGATTTATTGATTTATATATTGGAAAACTATTTTTTTTTTAACATCTGATGTCACAAATAAAAAACAAAGCAAGAAAAAAGGATTTTAGTTACCATAAAAATCAGTATTTTCAACTTAAAAAATTCGCAAACAATATTTTCCCCATTTTTCAAGAGGTTTCCGTTTTTGATTTATATTTATCTGGACACATTTACACATAAATAGGCGTCCTGAATTCGTTCCTCTTAAAATTAATTTACATGATGAGATGGATGATTAATGATAACGCCCACGCTTCTTACTGTCGTCTAGTAGTTATGACGACGACCAGTAAATAGCAAAAGCATAATACCAATACCCATTACGCAAATATACGTCGCGTCGCGTTTACTTTTAGATAACGCTATTTGCAAAACATAATAACCGATTCAGTATATTTTTAAAATTTGCTTATACAGAATGTGCTAAACAAATACGGATGAGTTTTAGCGCCTACCTAAATGTAAAGAAGTCCACATCGCATGGTGCTGCTTTATATAGAAATATATGTACTTATGTATATCTATATGATCTGTATGTACATAAAGATACACTCAACACAAAACTATAAAACTTAGATACTTATTGTTTACACTTTTATTTAACGACAGCATATTTTGTTTTTTGTTTTGTTGAGAAATTGAACAAAATATTTTGTTGTTTTTATTTACACATAGCTTGAGTTTTATATTTGCTTTTGTTTTTATTTCTGTGTATCTTTTGCTGAGTATAGAAATCATATGTCTATAGCACCAACACCTAATGGTTAGGTATAACACAAATATGCAAATGGAGAAAACCGTAACGAAACAAATTATCATTTCCATTTATCTATCAGCAGGCATTATTATTTGAAGAGATAGCCATCGTAATGGTTTTGGAATTTCTATACCCATTTGAAATCGTCGACCGTTGCGGCCTAATGATCTCAAGGTTGTCTCATATTTTCTCATTAGCTGTGGAATTTTAAAAATAACATTGCTTCACAGATTAGAATCGATAAAGAAATGGACAAGCGAAAACCCACGACATGCAGATATGAGATCCTGTTCATGAAATTTTGAAAATGCATACATGGGTAATCTTGTTGACAGTTTTTGTTGTCAATATGATTGCAGAACTCAACCAACAACTCTGTTTGTCAATATGACAGTTTTTAATAGTTTTGTCATTTTACAAGTGAGATTTTCTAATGGACAACAGGAATGTTTGTATTTTCCATTGATTACGAGTTCTTTCGTATTCCGATTCATTACGCTGGGACCTGATTATGAGGTTCGCGGTGGATCGGTTTTAATTCGACCTTTCAAAATAGACTCGCGTCGTATTTCCTTATTAACGAATTCGCGGCAAAGCGAAAATAGTTCTTTCTTCCAATATTCCAGTGATTTGACACTTTTGGTTTGACAGCTTTTCACAAATTTTGTTTTGCTTTGTTTGAATTTGTAAAATTTGCGGTGATTTATTCAATAAACAATATTAAATATTTAATAATAATTAAACTTGTTTTAGCCCTATATTAAGGACCGACGAGTGCTCCCGTTGCAAAGCCCTTATTTTTCTTCATAAACTTTACGCGTTGTACCCGTAGCGTGATTATAAATGCTTTGGACTGTCATACCAGGGTCTTGGGTTCGATCCCTGCCTGTGCCATCTAAAGTCTTTTCAAGGGTACTGCCTCTTGCGAGGAATTGACAAATTCTCCAAGAGTAACTCTTGTCATGAAAAAGTGCTTTCTCAAATTAGCCGTTCGGATTCGGCATATAAACTGTAGGTCCCCTCCATTCCTGACAACATTACTCGCACATAGGAATGGTTAAGAGTTGTAAATCACTAGGTCCTAGTTCACAACAGACTGTTGCGCAACCCAATTTATTTTATTTAAACGCAAAAAATATTGTCTAGACCTGAATTCATACAAAAATAAAAGTGACCCAAAGTTTTCTGCTGTTTTTATGACAAAATATTTTAGCGTTAAATTAAATTTGACTTATTAAACTTCTTTTAAGCATTTTTTTATCTACAAATAAATTCAAATGTATGTATGTAGTGCAGGTAGGGGAGAGTGGGGCTTAAAGTAACAGGGGTAAGAAGTAACAGCTAAAAAAAATAGGGTTCCCCTTAAAATTAAGAATCGCGTGAAGGAGAAAAATGTGCATCCTTTCCATATCTATCAGAGTCACTACCACAGTTGTCAATTGGACGTCAACGAGAAAAGTTCTGTGTGTGGTCCCAAAAAACAGCAGGTTTCTAACTTTTTTTTTTGTTTGTATTTTTGGACTTCCTGTTCACACAGAAGAGATAACGTGGTGGTTGTTTTTTTAAACATCCATCATAGTTTTTGTTGTTTTTGTATGTATATCTTATATATGTATGATATTCGGTTTTTTGTATATTAATTTCTTTGTGCGAAATTTCATGGTGAGGCAAGTTGTAACGTTTTTGCGGGGTAAATAGTAACATGTTAAAACTTACCCCTCGATTCTTCTTTTACTGATCGTTGTGATCGCTCAAGATGCCTGGATGCGAAATAACTCCGGAACGCAATGACAGTGCATGATATTCCGTCAATCGTAAGCAAAGCTCTGCCCTAAGCACTGAATCCGACAAACATACAAAATGGATTTAAGAAGACTGGAATCGTTCCCCTGAACGAATACATTTTTCAGGATCATGATTTCTTGTCGGCGTTTGTAACTGATCGGCCAAATCCAACAGAATCTGATAACACACTTCCTTGTGTGGAACAACAAGCTGAAACAGGAGGAGCCATTTACGAGGAGCAACCTGACCAAACATTACCTGCAGTGGCACAGTCTTCAGTTACTAAACCTGTTTTATCATTGGACCCTGTTCCGATACCTACATGTTCACCGGGACCATCCGGATTCGAACTACAAATAAATAATTTCCCACCCGATCATATAAGGCCTTTACTAAAGGCAGGGCAGTGAAAAAAAAACATAACTCGTATGGTTAGAAAAACGGCAATTTTGACGGATATACCCGAGAAAGCAGCCATTTTGGAGGAAAGAAACAAAGTTCTGGCAAAAAAAAGAACCAAGAATGCAGCTAAAAAGGGGCCTAGGAAAAAACAAAAAATAACAGTTGAAGAAAAAGGTAGTTAGCCTCTCCATTAGAAGATGATGATGACCAACAAAGTTTGTATCTCGTTTATTGTGGGGCATTTTCTGAAAGCTTGCCAGGGGAAAATTGCCCCCACCAAGTGCGTAAAAAGATCTCTTCGTGTATACGTATGCCTCAACTGTGACACGGATAAAGATTCTTCTTCCTATAGTCCTATATTTTTTGATGAATGAATTGTGATTTTTTATTTTTTTGTTTTGAACTTATTTTTTTTTTAATTAAAACTAGGGCTGCTTTTTTACAAAACATATTTAAATAATATTTTTTTCTTAGCATAAGTTTTATATAATTGAATTAAGAGTTATGTTTTTTTTATCAGATTTTAATAAAATAATAATGTTCATTAAAAATATTTCTTAGTTTTTTATAATTCGTGTTACAACTTACCCCTACTTATGTTACAACTAGCCCCATGTGGGGGTAAGTTGAAACAACACGTTATTTTTTTTTTTCAATGTAATATCTTGACATCTTTCGAGCATTTTTTGTTTAAATTTGTGTGTGGATCTTGTAGCTGAAACATTGTTTTTAAATTTAAAAAAGTTTTGGCAGACTTATTTTCAAAATATTAGGATCTACAGAGGTTTTCGTATAAAGTGTTACTTTAAGCCCCACTCTCCCCTACCTAGATATATTTAAGTTTTACTAATTATTATTATTTATTATTATTAGTTTGTAATTAATGCTTCTTTAATAAATATTTATTTTTATGAAACGAAGATTTGATCATATCTTTTATTTGGATGATGATGAGGTGAGCGGGCGGAGTATAACAGTAGAAGTTTGTATATTTTAAAATGTTCTCTTTTTTTTCAAACAAGTTATGAACACCCTAATCTAAAGCATCTTGCACATGAGCTACGAACTTTGAACCGTGGATGTTCGCATATTTTGACTTGTCCTTTGCATGAGCTTTATTTTAATTTGCATACAGCGACGAATTGTCAATTTATAATTACCCTTTTCAACAACAAAAAAACAAGAGTGGTATAATTTTGAGGTTAAGTTGCAGTGTGGATGGTATGTGGAACGCGAATAGAGTTTGACAGTTCGTACCAACCACACTGAAATTCGTTACTACCAAGTTTTTTTTACAAAATTGCCTTGTTTTAGAAAACAAAATGCAAATTTTATTATCCTAACATAAGTGTCAACTGGTTTCTTATAATTTAAATGTGTTTTTGTTTCAAATTGACTTTTTGAAATGTGTAAAATCACGTTTGTTCGTTCATTCGTTGTTCGCTCTCATGTGCAAGGCCCTTAACATTGACAGATCAACAAATTTTACAATTTTCGCTGCTGAATGATTCCAAATTCCAACAATGACACTTGAACAATTTTGTTCGACAGTTGTCAAAATAGAACAGACCAATTTTATTAAAATTACTCTACTTCGACTTTGATTATACATATCTACATATGTATATGCATTATACTTATACTCATTACTACCTGACCCAACATGTAAATTTCTTAACACTGACCAGCAACCTTAGCCTAAAGAGAAATAAAATTATCTTAATTACCTTGCATTGGCACACATAATCAAATTACCAAATACGTAGTAGATAGGTAGGTACAGGGAAACTAAACGAACACACAAAAATATCATTATCGCTTTTGACATTTCACATCAGACATCAACATAACACATTGAAAAGAAAAAAACAGCTGTGAGCTCTCTCTCTAGCGGCAACCAACGATTCATCAAAAACATAAAATAATACCTACCTACTCCGTCTGCCTATAACTGCCTACACACCAACAAAAAAAAAAAGAACCTATTCATGTGTTTTTTCTTTTCTTTTATTTCGTTCTTTTGGATTTATTTCCTCGTAATTCAAATCGAAAGGAAAACAAAAATTCAAAACACTTACTTACAAATACCTACCAATTGGCGGGAACAAGCAAGAGGAACAAAAGGCATGTTAAAAGGAACACACACAAAAAAAGATTCAAATAAACCTGCATAGTTTTTTTCATTTCTTTTTCTTCTGTATGCCTATATAGACAAGGTTGAACGTACTCATCTCCTTCTTGTTTCACTCTCTCCTTCTCTTTGTCCAAAGGCGGTAACACCACACTGATAACAATAATAATAAATTCGAAACTAAAAGAAAAAAAGAAAAACGAAAACCGGCAACGCAGCATCATATGAAAATACACACGAGTCCCCTAGCACAAGAAATCATTGCATTAGCTGAAGCCAGTAGTCAGATAAAAATCTGGGAGGGGAGTAATTGACATTTGAAAATGACAGAACAGTCAATATCATTTTGCAGTGTTAACCTAGACAACAAGTCAATTTGTCAGTTGTGATTGGATATTGGAGATTTCCGAATTAATGAAAATCAAACCAATTCGAACAATTTAAATTATTAATTAAGTCAGTCGATCAATTTGCATTTCAATATTAGAAAGCTAAAGAACCAGATTGGGGCTAAAAGATGTGTGTCTGCCCTTAAAAATAACATAAATGTACATTACATAACTGGTTTTCCTTAAGATTTTAAAAATGAAAAAATAAATATAATGGTTTAAACCATCTAATGTCGATTCCAGATGCAAATTTCAACAATTGTTGACTTGTTTTCACGCATACATAGAATAGACTAATAAGTGTTGCGCGTAAACGTCATTGAATCAACAAATGAATCGGCTAAACTTTCTATTACTACAGTACAAATTAATTTTCAAAGGTCGATTTTGACATTTCTTCCCTGTTAATTGTTCAGTGTTGCCAAACTTGCTTCTTTTTGCTGGCGATTTTTTTTATTTAAGTGTTTAAATGCAAAAAGAACTGAACCAAGGGGGGGGGGGGGGGTGGTGTTTCATCGACTTCATATTTAAAACATGTTCTATTGAGACCGCTACCTAACTGTAAGAAAATCAGAAGGAAATTCTGCGGTAACGCAAAATCGCTCTAATGAATCTAGCTTTTGGGTAAACCAGGATTTATGGCTGAAACACAAACCCGCTTCAAGTTCCTTTGATTGACATTTCTAATATGACATTACTAAAATGGCACTTCTGTCATTAGCAGCCAGCTGTTATTTTTTCTTAAAAGTTTGTTTTGATTTTTCGTGCAGTTAAAAAATCCATTTTGAAATCTATGAACTCGTAAACGTCAGGCGAAGCCAAAGCGGGCGACTTTCCATTACCGCAGCACGAATTTCGTTCTGATTTTTTTTTTAACAGTTAGGGGTCTCAATAGAACATGTTTTAAATATTAAGGCGAGGAAACAACTTTAAGTCATACAAACAAAAATATTTTCTTTTTCGGACTTAACCTTACTTTTATGTATTGCAATTTTTGAGCCTAAAACAAGTTTTTTTTAATTGATAGCGCAGCGTACTAACAACTAGATATTTAAGGGGTGCATGCTGCCCCCCTGCAACCCACCTGCCTGGGAACACTATAGGATTTGGGGTGGATGAAAGTTTGGGAATATGCAAAGTACTTTTGCATTTGAGCACTAAAATAAAAGAAATAACCAGAAAAAAAACAAGCATGGCAACACTGAACAAAAAACAGGGAAGAAATGTTAAATCAACCATTTTTGTGTTTTTTATGTAAAAAGTGAACTTCAAAAATTAATTAAAAATAGAAATAAATGTTTCCTCGCTCTAAAATTGCTAAAGTTATTATTTATTTGCACAAAACCGCGAGTCAAAATTCGTGCTGCGGAAATGGAAAGTTGAGCCGCCAAACCTGAAGCGTGTTTCTGTTCCAGCCATTATATCTTCATGTACTGTTTTTGACATGTGATGTTCAGAGGAAAAACTATTACATCCCATGAAACCATCATTCCACTAAAAAGGGTGGAACAGCAAAAAAAAAAAAATAATATCACAAACTGTCAAAACAGAAAGAGCAAGACAAAAACTGATTTTAACCTGAAGACAAGCAAACTGTCAAAATCAGAATTGGCTACGGACCTGAGTGTGGCTGGGCATTCAGATTCAGACCAAGCAACAACACAAACACACAATGGTGCGCCTTCTGGGTAACTTCCGCAGATGCGTACGTACTTACATATACCCATGCATGCATTTATACACAAAAACTCACTTATATTTAACGTAATTCAACTTTTTTATTCTTTGTACCGATGTGTGCCCTGCGTATAAATGCTGGACTGGAAATAATGATAAACGAAGAAGGAAAGCAACAGAGAGAAACAAAAACCTACCTCTTGTTTGAAAGCAACAGCACACAAAGTCAGCTATTTTCGTTTCTTTTTATTGTGGTTGTGTATGATGATGGGTCGAATTAAATTAATCCAACAAAAATTGCTTGATGGATGGCAAAGGGTCGTTCTTTTCTTCGTTCATATAATCGACACACGTACGTGATATCCGTAGGCTCACAGACAGGAAAAGTTTCCAAATTGAAAATAAATTATGTCGCAACTGCGCTGCACGGCATAAATAAGGTATATGTAGGTATCCAAAGTTAAAATGATGATTTTGATTGACACATTTTTATATTTTATAGAAACTTTATTTTTTCTTGCTTCTAAGTTTTCCCAATTACAACAAAAACCATTGTGCGTAGAAGCATAAATAATTTTTAATTGAATTGATAAAATTCAAAAGAAAATTTGAAAAATCGAAATGATTTCTCTCAAGGCTCTAATTTGCACGCTGTCGTTTAGTTTTTATTCACCACCGACAAAAAGGAGCACAGGGAACGAACGAAAAACTGCGTTTTATTTTTTTATTTAATAAAAAGATTATCTTCAGGAGAGTTTTACTTTATTTTTTATTTTGTTTTAATTGTGTTTTGTTTTCACTTTCACACGTCCGGCCTCCAGCTTGAGAGTCGTTAACGTTAACGCTGCTACCAAGTTGGATGCATGTTACTTTAATGCGCGGAGCGAGCAAACTATGCGAGCATGTTTTTATGACACCAGCCCAGAGTCGACGCATCTGCATTCACTATGGTTGTGCTCTTCTCAAGAACAATTGAAAGATAGTACACGCCCATTTAAGGGTCGGCGATCCGAATTGGAGTTGAGTTGCGTATCGTATCGTATAAAGAAGTGATATCCCCTCCACTCTTGAGTGGTGTGATTGCACAAAAATAGAGTACCATAAAAGAGGGGTATCACTGTGCTACGCCGCCGTACCGCGGCGTTTTTTTGTTCGTGTCGCTTATAAGATAGGTGGGGTAGAAGTGTCGATGTCGCATCCGACAGAATGACGTTTGTGTGAAATGTCGGCTTCACCCATACATACATTTTCAACAAATGTTTCCTTTTTTGTAGTTCTTATTTTATTCTTATTCTTTTTTATCGGAGCAATAATAATTGGCTTTGTAATTTTGTTTGTCGTTTTTCTTTTGTTCATGAGTTCTTGGCGTGTTTCTTTTTACCTCTAGTTTATTGCTTTGTAAATAAAATGGCGATTTGACAGTAAATATTCATTGAAGCCTAAAGTGGCTTTTGGATAAAAGAGAGTACTTTGAAAATACAAAATACGCCATTTTGTTAAGTATGTCTGGTCGTTTCGTTAGGCAGGGTGACTTGTTAACAGTTTGTCTTTATTTGTGTTTTAGACTTTATACCTAACATAGTAGGTTATGTACTAGGTAGGTATGGCAATTGTTAATATTTGACAATTTGATTTAGGGGAATTTAAATGTAAATAACTGTTGATAGGTATAAAATTTAGATAAACTGTGTATGTATATAAATGTTATACCTAAGTATTTTGGTAACTTCTATCTTGATATTAAATCACCATTTTAAAAGCTTGAATTTTTCGTTTGCGAAAGGGTGGGCTCTGTAGGTAGGTAAGATATATGTATATTGTATGTAGGTACATACGTATGTAGGCACCTAATGAATTTTTATAATTACGTTCCTTTCGATTGCAGTTTGGTACCTGGTTACATAACAGCTATTTTAGGTATAAGAGCCGCTGAAAGCCATTTTTGGAAAAAAAAGGTACCTAGATATTTCAACAAAAACGTTTAATGGAAAAAACAGCTGCGATTTTTAAGAAAAATAGCACACTCAAGAATTTTTTTTGCAACATCATAGTTTATTTCTAACAACTTTAACATTTACATATATTACTTTATACACATGACTCAAAAAGTCTCCATACAGAGTTTGTCGTTGGTGTTTTTGTAAAAAAAAGAAGTAATAACGTTAAATAAAAAAACTAAAATGGCAACACAGAAGACGACAGTACATTGTCTCCCCTTCCTTGTTTAGCAAATTATATGAATTTGTTCGCTCGAAGGATACCGTTATAATCATGTGGTGGTTCCTTAAAAAAGAGACAAAAAAGTCTCCGCACAAATTTCATTCTCTTGTTTTAGTTGGCAATGTAAGGTGTTCATTAGGAATTCTTTTGTTTTTTGTAAGTTTAAGTGTTTTGAATGATATTTTACCTACATTTTTTGTTTCCTAAGAAGAAAATTAAAATGGAAACGAAAAATAAACAAATTTCTTTAGCTGATAAGCAAATCATTATCGACATGCCCAATGAGGACAAGTCGTATGCTGAAATTTCAAAAAATCGTCAAAAGGCCACGTTCTTCTGTTGTGGAACATTAAAAAAAAAAAAATATTAAACAAACCAAGATGTGATCAAAAATAATCAAAAAATCAAAAATAGATCGCCGTACGGAGAAGAGGTTGCAGTCTTGCAGAGGATCCAAAGCAAGGTTCACCGCACTTCTCGCTGCAAAACTGAAAATCAGTGACGGGGTAAATTATAAGTTGTAATCATTTCTTTCAATCTTGGTAAATTTAAAAAAAAATTTTCTTTTAAATCAAACAATTTTAAACATTATCACAGAATGAACAAAAAAGTACGGAGACTTTTTTGACTGTGTAGAAAATTCAGACAAGAAGTTAGATGATTAAGAAAAAAAAATTAAGTTAACTTCTGGGGATTAAATAAAACAAAAATTGAAACTTTACTTTTATACCTAAAGTCTTTCTATTTACTTACTTAATACTTAATGATTTTTCAAAGTAGCTTGGCATCTTCTTGGGGTAAACTCTCCATTAATTTCTTACATTTAGGGAATAGAGTAAATACCAATCTTAGTGAATTCCGGTCCAAAGTTCTTCCGAATGTTTGAATATTTTTTGCCCGATCTTAACTTTAAAATCACTCCACAAGTTTTCAATGGGGTTAAGATCGAGACTTAAAGCCTCAATATTTTCCTGCGGGTAAACCAATCTTTGACCACCTTGGCTGCATGTTTCGGATCATTGTCATGCATGAAAATCCAGTTGAATGGCATTGATTTGAACGCGAATGGTTCCATTGTTTTTTTTTATGTTAAGGTATACAAACTTATCCAACTGTCCATTTATTTTTACCATTGGACCTACCCCATGCCAAGAAAAAAGCACCCAAAGCACCACTTTCTCCACCATGTTTAACAGTTTTTAAAGTGTATTTTGAGTTGTAAGCCTGATCCGATGCGGTTACACTTTGTCTCAACACTCTTGTCCAAAATTTAAGGTCTTTGTTCAGATGGGTTTTTGCAAATGCCAATCGAGCCTTAATATTTTTGTTTGAAAGCAAAGGTTTTTTAATTAAGCATTGCTGGATACCTTAACATTAAATTCTTCATTAATTTCGGCCGTAATGATGCGGGAAAGGATCTGAGTTAAGGCCCAACATGAATTCAATCGTAATCGGAAATTTTTACGAATCCCAAAAAATTGTATCATGAAATCCGTTCGTAATGCAAAATTGTATGAGATTTTCCACTACGAACGGATTTCATGATACAGATTTTCGGGATTCGTAAAAATTTCCGATTACGATGAAATTCATGATAGGGCTGATTATTTACGAAACATAGTTTTTGTAAGAAAAGGGTCATTCCGATTTTTTTCAAAATTTTACCGAGTGTCGAAAACAATATTTCTTAGAAAACAAAAAGATATTTGAGTCGAAAATACATTTTAGTAATGTTTTTTTTAGGTTTTTATTTTTTATAAAAAAAACTTTCAATTTTTCACAACATTTTAACAGAAGTCAAAAATGTTATTCTTCGTTGTAAAATTTGTTTGCAGATGTAAAATCATTTTTTGTTCTTAAAATATTCGACCTGGCAAATATTTTGTTTTCATTCAATTTATATAAAAACTTTAATTATTTTTTTCCAAAAATACATTCGTTTGGCATCTGTAACAATCTTATAATATAAATTCCATTCGAGTCTCAGAAATCGGACCGATTACAATAACTTTCTATAGGAAGTTAAAAAATATTTGACAACGACGGAAACACTTCTAGTTTTAAACTATACAAACCAAAAATCCTACATTTTAAATAAAGTTGTTTCAGTCAAGAGTTTTTGAAATAATTAACTTCAAAGTAAAAATTGTATCTAGTTGAATACTTTTGTACCTTACTTTTGCATTAAATATTTTTTTTTCTGTACATGTATACAGTAAGGTACTTGGCAAAAACAACAAGAGAACCGATAGCGCACGGCAGTACATACACTTCGTGTCACATGAATAGGGACAAGCTTTTTTCGTTTTTTATTTGACGATATTTTTCAAATCCTTTGGTTCTTTGGAAAAACCCATATGTGGAATAAATGAGATACACATGTTTTATATTTATAAAAACGAATTTGGATTAATTTGATAAATAAAAGTTTTATGGCGCTTTTTCTAAAGAAAGGTTTTATTGAATGTATTCGAATAATTTTTAGTTAAGTGTGCTGCTCCCTGTTTCTGACTTTGATTTGTATTGGTGTATTGATTAATTTTTAATTATCCTCGTCGCCATTTATGTATTTTAATAAGAACACCATTTTATTTTTGAGTCTGTACCTTTTTTCCATCATCTTAAGACTAACTTATTCTAACCTATCAGTTGACTCAAGCTTACATAGTATTACTTTCCAATACATTCATATCATTAAAAAGAGAAGTAAAGAGAATATTAATACATATATAATCTCGTGTTCTTTATATACATATCATTCAGGTTAGGAGAATATGGGGTTATGGTAATAGGTTCGCATGTTGCCCCTGAATCCAGGCTTTTGTTGTCCGTGTGGGGTGTATTGGTAAGTCTATCGTTGTCCATCAAATAATTCGTTCCAGAAGCGATTTGTTAGTGATTGCAGTTATTTAAGAGCTTTGAAAATTCAGCTCTACTTTCCGTTGGAAAAAACTTCACAAAAAACTTGCCGTAAATCTTCTCAAAATCAATCCTTACTATACTTTTAATAAAATTTTATATTTTTATTTAGAATTTTCAAAACGACTGCTACTAGTTATTTAAATTTGACCTTAGAAACAATGATTTAAAATAACTCCAAAAAGTTTTTCGTCATATTTCGAAATTTCAATATCATCTTCACGATAAAATTTACACTATTCGAATTTTGGGGAGAAGTCAGTTTTTTTTTAATTTTTTGGAATTAAGGTTGATTAAAAAATATTATCTAAGGAATAGCAAAGAGCTTAAAAATTTCAAAATAGTGTCTGGAGAGCAATTGATTTTTCTAAATCCTTAAAAAATTTGAATTAATCTTAAAGCTCTTTATTTTTACGTTTCGTTATCTTTATTTGGGTTAATCTAATTTAATCAAGTTTGTTAGGGGTTTTGTGAGTATCTGCATAATATGAAAAAAATGTTAAAAAAAATGTGATGAATTCATGAATCTGTTCTTAGCAATTTTTCGGACTTGAATTATGTTCTTCATTTTTACCTACAAGTGGTCATTTTTATTTTCAAATTTGGACACAAACTTTTTTCAAGTTGGCAACCGTAGATCTACCAGCATTTACCCCAATTTCTGCCTTGATTTTACTAATGGAAAGCCTTGAATTTGAAGAAGCTCTCAATTTGGTCCACCTGTCCTACAATGATGTGACTTTTTTGACTCTTTCTTTTCGTTTTTTCCATACCTACATACATTTTTGAACTTTTTATTCTGCTGGCTTTACAAGCCTAGTAAGCTCGATACGCCTAATAGAATAAACGATCTTAACAATCATAACAAGCTTCTAAAAAAAAAAACTATTTTAAACAACACTCCACATCCATCAATGTATGGCACTTTTTTTAATAGACAATACTGCCTTGAAAAAAAAAACATAAGGACAATCTGGGATCTCTAAAAAATTCCGGGCCCGTAAAATTGAAAGCAATGAGGATTGTTTTTTTTTTCAATATACTCTATATTCATCATCAAAATACCTGTTCCCATTTATTTTTACGGGCCCGAAAATTTAAAATCATTCATGTGCTTCCGCAATCCGGCCCCTGTTTGCAAGTTATCTACCAATCTATCAGTCACAAGCTTGCCGGTCTGGACCCCTCCCTGATTATTATTGCCGTACATTTTTGTTAATATTTAATGAAAAATTGGGAAACTCTGAACTATTGAAAGAAAGTAATGATAAATTGTTGCGCTTTTCTTTATTAATTTAACGTCAAATTTATTTTATTTTAAAAATTTTTAGAGTCAAAGTAAGGGACCCAGCAACTTAAAACAAAATACAAATAATTCTGTTTTATAAAGTTTTTTTTTAATCTATTTTTGTTTCCAAAATAAGAACGTACCACAATATCAGTAGGCATACATTTTGGAAAAAAATGGTCCGTGCCGGGCCCGAAATTCCCCTCGACGGCCTTGGTTTTTCATTATTATAGTATTATAATTATGAGAACAATAAGCCTCAAAATGAATTTTCAACTTCAACTATTTCCAAAACTGTATTGATTGAAATACTTTATTTAAAATAAATTACAAAATGAAGAAGTATTGCTTTTGAAAAAGGTATAATTTATAGCTATAAGTTTGTATCAAGCTTATCTACCAAAAACTTTTCGCCAAAGCCAGCAGCTTTTCTCCCAAATAGTATTGTGTACAAACATTAAGATAAATTTGCAAAATGCAACCACCCCCTTTGAGCCCACTATTAGGTTTGAGGTCGTTGTGAGTATTGGAACCTCTAAGGGAGTTACGGGAGACCAGCCGCGCTTATAAAAGTTAAGTAAACATTATTTTTTTAAAGAAAAACTTAACTATGGATTTATATACATATGTACAGTTGTGGTCATAAAAATAGCAGTGCTGGTTACATTTTATTAGATTGTCAATTATTTTAAGAACGGAAATTCTTACAAAAAAAAATTGACATGTTTCTTGCTTCTAACGGCCTTTCGTTTTCATATTAGAGACTTTTAGCTTGGAATTATACTCTACTTTTCCCGGTGAACACCCATTATTTCAAACTCTCTGGATATAGAGTGTTCATAAAAATAGCAGTGCTCTTGATTTCAAAATTAAAAAGTGTTAAAATTTCAGTGTTAAAAATTCACTTATTTTATTTTTCAGTAAGTAAATATTATACTATATAAAGTATTAAAGTTTTGTACCATACTAGCATATACAAAATTATAATTTAATTATAATATTAGCTCAAAAATAACCAATCGGACGGTCAAGGCACTGCACCGAAGAACTGAGAAAACTTATTCGAAAACTGCCTTTCGAGGGAAAAACCTACAAAAATATTTAACACATCCTAGGCTGCTCAGCAAAAATGGTCACTAACGCCTTTAAATGGCAAAATGAACCGAACGTGGGGCCCGAAAAGGATGAATACTGAAAAAACTGACAGAAAAATTGTTCAGTCAGCAAAACAGAACCCTTTCATAGGCTCTAGGAAAATAAGAAATGGACTTCAACTGTCTGTTAGCGCTGTCACAATACGAAGACGTCATTTAAGAGCGAAGCTACCGGTCCGAAGCCACGCAAGGTACCATTCTTGACGAAAAGGCAAGTCGCAAATACAATGGAGCTTGTTAAAGCACATAAAGATTGTGCAAAAGAGAAAGGGATTAATGTTCTGTGAAGCGATGGAAGCAAAGTCGTCCTCTTTTGGTCCAAGGGTCGTCGAGAATATGTGAAAAGACCCTAAAATGCAGCATATAATCCACAGTACACTATAAAAACAGTGAAGCATGGTGGAGGAAAAATTATGATATGAGCTTGCTTTTCATATTACGGGGTCGGGCATATTTACCTCATAGGGGGTATAAGAAATGCAATCGCGTATGTGCACATCCTCGACTAGGTTATGTTACCCTATGCTGAGGAGGAAATGCCGTTATTTTGGGTATACGCAGTTCATAAAGCAAAACCCTAGAATTTAAAATAATTGTGGGAAGCATTGCGTGATTCGTGGAACGCAATACCAGTCGAAAGGTATCAGGTTTTAGTGGACTCGATGCCTCGTAGGTGCGAAGCATTATAAAAAACAATGGTTATGCAACAAAGAACTAATTGTAAGCTATCATTATTTGTACACTTTCATATAACTTATTACAATTTTTCTTACTTCTTACGTAATAGATCTAGTACTTTGTCATGCACTGCTATTTTTATGAAAAGTTATATATATAAAAAACTGTTTTTACTATGACAAAGCTAACGGTTAAATATCGATACAACTTATTTTCTGTTATTATGAATAAAATATTTAAGTTTGTTATTGGAAGTTTAATGAAATATATTATAACGTTGATATTGAAGGCCTTTTTGTGTTATTTTGAGAGCACTGCTATTTTTATGAACACAACTGTACATATGCTTTCATATCCTAATAAAATATTTGACCGACAAAAAATACAACTTTCATCAAAATAAAACAAAATATATAATTTAAGGTGATATAGCTTCCTGGCATGTTTAGATGAGATGTCACACATGACACATTACATATGTTAGATTTAAGTAATTAATTTAACTCAACTCTCAACATTTTGTTTGTTAAAATTTGTATTTATTTAAAATTCCGAATAAGTACCTACTGGTATTTTCAGAAGCCTGAACCTTACTTTCTTTTTGTTTAGCTTTTTTTAGTGGAGACAAATTTCATAAGCAGCATCTTTTCAAAAATAGACTGCGGCACTGAAATGAGAGAAAGATGCTGCACCGCATTTTAAAACTTAATAAAAAAAGAAAACCAAATATAAAATACGTAATTGAAGCTTGTAAAAAGTATTTACTATACAAAACTCTGAAATTAGACAAAACACCCACATCGGCTAAAAAACTTCCATAGTCCGATAGAGAGCTGAAAACAAAATAAATATTAACAAATCTCGTCACATTTTCGATATAACCAATTTGTTTCCCTTCCTTTTGAATTGAATACTTAACGAAAAGAAGGATGAATTTTGTTGAAATCGGCATGGCATCTCTCCCGCAATCACCCTATGCAAAGTTTCTTTTGCATTTGAATACTAAAACCCCTTAAATCATATTATTTGTATTCTTTTTTTATTTAAAAAGCACCTTCAATAAATTTAATGAAATGTTCCTACAATTTAAGAATAACTTTAAAAATAAAATTACGGGTGTTTTTTGTGAAAAAGTGAACTTTTTAAATTTAATTTAAAATAAAAGTAAGTAAGTGTTTTTTCGCCCCCAAAAGTGCGATAATAAATATTATTTATTTGAACATAAAACAAAAAAACAAACACATGTGAAAATTCGTACATCGGTAAAGAAAAGTTGAATTGAAAGTTCATCTTTGTTAATTTTTTAGAAAAAAAACTTGCAGTGACCGTTCGGGAAATTAAAAATTCATTGAGGAACTGTCACAAGTACAGTGTCGGCCAAAACCGGAGCAACTGAATTTGTTATTTTTATTTCTGGTGTGCCTATAATTTCTTAGGTTGACATCTTTTTAATATCTGATTACGGGATCTGGAACACTATAATTGTTAATATATTAAGGACATTTATTAATACAAAATAAAAAGCATTTTAACTTAAGACATTCACAAAAAAAATTAAGTTGCTTTAGTTTTAACCGACACTGGTGAGGTACCTGCCAAAGTTTGCGTTTTGAAGTGTTTGAGAAAAGGAAATTGAATTTTGTCCAGTTTTCTTATTCCTAACTCATAAGTTGTCACAAAAAATTTTAAAATTTTGTAGAAATGTGTACACAAATATTGCATTAAATTTTGTTTAATGATCACTATCGTTGATACGAACACAGTTTGTATTCCCTTTTTTGAAAAACAGTAGTTTTTCGTTTATTATTCGTGGTCGAAAATAGGAACCGACCAACTTCGTAAAATTTTAGGTTTTAGTTTTTGAACTTGTTACGGATTTATTTCTAGCAAAAGATTGATGCTATAAGATGAAACCTATTTTCAAGTATTTTTTTTTTTCAAAAAGAAACAATGCATTTAAAGTTTTATTAACTTCCCATAGGAAGTTATTGTAATGCGTGTCCGATTTGTTAAATTGAAAATTTTGACTTTTCTCGACGTTTCAAGGTCCCTAGAGTCGAAATAAAAGATTTTTAGAAAGATTTCTGTGCGTGCGTGTGTACATACGTTCGTACGTCCGTACGTTCTCGACGTTTTTTTCGTCGTCCATAGCTCAAGAACCAGAAGAGATATCGATTTCAAATAAATTTTGTTATACAGATAAAAGGCAGATAGATGTAGAAAGGGCTCTCAAGAAAATTGCGTGGGTGGTTTTATTTACCATAGCAGTTTGAAAAAAAGGTGAATATTTTAGTTAACCCTAAATATGTTAAGGACCAAAAACGCTAGGGACTTGAATTAAATTTTATATAATACGAGTATATTGTAAGGTGATATCAAATAATTTTATTTAAAAAAAATCCATTTAACGGTTTTTTTATAAATAAAAAAAAAACTGAAAAAAAAATGTGTCACCTCAAAAATTTTACGACTAAAATATGATTTCATCTCCAAAACAATTTTGTGCAACGAAGAATAATGTTTTTGACATCTGATACAATTTTGAGAAAAATCCAATTGACAGTTTTTTTTATAAAAAATAAAAATCTAAAAAAAACTCAAAGTTGGTAAAAATTGAATATCGATTCAAATATCTTTTCAAAAACTTGAAATTTAGGCTTCAAATTTATTTTATCTTATAAGAAATATTGTTTTCAGCATTCGGTAAAATTTTGAAAAAAATCGAATTGACAGTTTCCTTACAAAAAATAAAACTCTAAAAAAAAATACTAAAACTTGGAAAAATTTACTTTCCACTGAAATAGATTTTCAAAAATTAAAAATATTGGTTTCAAACTTATTTTATTTCACAGAAAATATTGTTTTCGATATTCAGTAATTTTTATATAAAAATCCAACAGTCCGTTTTTTCATAAAAAAAGTACGCAAATTTGGTAAAAATTGATACCAGTACATATAGACAAACTTTTAAGCTAGACAAATCGACAGACGGGATGGGAAGTTATCAGTGTGGGTCGCATCCCAGCCTATTTTTCAATTTATAAATCCATTTTAATTTTTTTTAATCATAAAATTTCATTTTACTGAACAGCTGATTGCCAAAAGCCAAACAAAATTCCATTTCGTTTTACTGTTGGTGTTCCATTTTTGTACTGTTCCGATCACTTCATTAAAAATTTTCCTGATGAAAGCAACAGTAAAAAAAATTATCTAAGGTGCGAAGCTCGATGTTGTGATCGAAAGAAAACAACATTTACTGACGTAAATTTACTGATTGGTATAAACGTCCATCAGTAAAACATTTCAGATTCCTTTTGTTTCAAATTTTACTGATGGATTTCACTGATAGCTATAACAGGCCCCTAACAATAGCACCGCGTCCTTTCCCTTATATTTTTACATTGAATCGTGTGTTTATAAGCATCACGTTTATTAAAAAAATACTGATAAAATAAACATTTGTTATATCACGAACTTTCTTGTTTCCATGTAAAGTTGGCTATATTTAAGAAAATTGCAAGCAAATCACGAAACTAAAAAAACAAAAAAACATAGACAGACCCTTAATCCCATTCCATTTCATTTTGACGTTTAAAGAGAATTTCATTTCAGTATAAAATTGACGTTTGTTGTGTTGTTGTTATTAGTTGTGTTTGTGTTCCGTCCGTTGTGTTTAATAAATTAATAAATAAGGTGGCGCAACATTACGTAGAGAACTAAGGCCTAGTAAATATTTGTTAACCATTCCTGTCTGCGAGTCATTTCAGGGTTTACATATTTTATGCCGATTCCCAAGGGATAATTTGTGAAAACACTTTTCATGACAAAAAATTACGCTTGGAGGATTTGTCCATTTCAGTCCAGTTCATATTTCTATAGTCAAAGGTTAAATCATGTCCTATCAGAATCTTGAAACTTGTCTGTACTGTGACCTAACTCCTACTTGCTAATAGCTTTGGTTCAAAGTTATAAGCATATCAAATTAGTAAGTCTTGATTTATAAAACAAATATGATGAAAAATAGTATTTCTGTTTTTCGTTACATCACTAGGGACATCTTGTTTCCATTCCATTGATAAAGCTCATCATGTGGATACCCCCAAACTTATTTTTTTAGATAAGCAATGGTGGTCATTTTCTTAATCGCGCAGCACTCTACTGCTTGTACTAACAATTTTATTATAGTGACCGGAAACAATATGGCAATTTGTATTATATATGATGAATGTGGCGGAAATGCAAGAGCAGCAGCAAGAAAATATCTAAAAAGATCCAAGTTTTTTTAGTAACGGCCGTAGCGTAATTATGAGATTGGAAGCATTCAATATCATCACAATTATGAATTTGGTTGAATGCCATTGATGGAGCAACGGGGAAACCCAAAACGAATGTTCATTGTATTTTTAAACAGAAAAACTCGCACCCTTTTCACCTTTTCAGCGTGCCCAGCCCTAATTACCTTTATTACCAAGGGAATAACCAAACAGAGTTCTAAATTATGACCAATAAATGCCGAGAAGATTTAAAGGAGATGGTTATGAGAATATGAACAACACAATCCACATTAAGGAAATCCAACTTCAATTCGAGAAAGAAGATTTTAATACCAATTCAAAATAAATTTGTGGTGTGAAATTTTAAATGAACAGATGACCCTTGGAATTGCTAGACACATTAAACATTAAAAATAATTTAGACGTTTTAGAAAACAGACAATATTGACCATGTAGTTTCAACAAGGGGGAAGTTCAAAGCCCATTGTGAAATAAAGGTCAGACGTTTTTTGGATAGAATTTTCTCCGAGCGATAAACTCAGAGAGAAAATTTAAACCGCGACTAAGAATTCAGGTCATGTCAGATGTTTGAAGTGACAGCTTTTAAAAAGTTCTCGAGTATGTTTAAATGCAGGAGGAGGGTAACTCAAACAATTGCTATAAAAAAACAGGCGAAGATGTATACCTCTTTCCTAACTTCCGAGAAAAATTAGATCCCTTCCCACCTTTTCTGACCATTAAATATATTCAAATCCTTGTTTTGAAAATGAAACAAATAGTTTGATAAATTGAGTGTCATTTTTTCATAACAATAATTTTACTCTTGGTGGATTTGTCAATTCCTATATCGAGAAGCGGTATCCGAGAAACAAAATTGGCGACGACGCCCCAGACCTCTAGCATGCCATTCTTACGCACTAACCATTAGGTACGCCTCGGTTACTTCAATAGTTCTGTCATAATGATTTTGAAAAGACTTCGGTCAAATGGCTCGAATAAATTCCGGCCGAGAGTTTCAAAAACGAATATGTGTACAAGACTTATCTAGCTTTCGGTTAAGAATAATTAAAGTAAATTAATAAAAAACAAAATTAGTCTTTTTTTACAATAATAATTAGAAAACATTATTCTGAAACATTTTTTAAAATCCATTCTTTTCAAATAATGTTGTTCATGTTCATAATTTTGGACAAATTTAGACATTAAAAATTTGGAAATCGAGTTTTTTATCAAACATGACATTATGCTGGTAGAGAAGTCGAAAAAAGTGGGTCCACCGATTCCGTCTGTCTGTCCTGGCCCCTTAAGGTCCAAACAATTGGATCGATTGAGTTCAAATTTTAAATTAAATTAAGGTTTTAAACCGATTCGCGTTAGACGTTTTTCTCATTTTGTCCAAAAATAACAGAAGTCCCCATACAATATTTTTGGCCAAAAACGAACCCATTTTTATTTTATTTAATTATCTCCAACATTTTTTTCTTAACTTGTCTCCTTTCGCTTTTGTATTGCTTCAGCAGACTACTCCCCTAGAACCGTTATTTTGTTTATTTTGTTTTTAAGGTTTCTCAAGAACTAATGAATATTTCAATAATTTTTTGTATGCATGTTTGATAATTGGAAATGTCAAATTGACATTCAGGATTTTAAAAAATATTACATTTTTTGTCTTCAAAAGTAGATATCTCAAAAACTAGTCAATATTTTTTGACAAAAATTAAATGTAAAACGTATATTTCTTAGTTTTAAAAAACTGTACACTAAGAACATTTTTAAACGAAAAATAAAAAAGAAAATAAGTGAACAAAAACAACAGCTCTAACGATTTTGGAAAAAATTATGGTTTTTTCTATTATTCAAATTAAATTAAATTATTTAAATTTAAATTTAAATTTTTTAAGAAAAAAAATTATTTCATTGGTAAGTTTTTAAATTGATTTTTTTTTTTCAACAGTCTTTGGATTCAGGAGTAAGGCGTCTATATATTGAAACTATAATTTCAGCATTTGAAAATTGAAAAGCTAAGGGTGAACTAGAAGTTTCAAACAAAAGTTCACTCATAATTAAAAATGAAAAATGCAGAATAAGCTGAGTCCTGTGTTACAATAGAATTTATCTAGGCGAATATTATATTTAAATCTGTCGAACACAACTTGCCTTTTAACTTCTAAGTGTAATTGTCTCACTTTCTCAAGAACGATGTGGGGATATTATGTTATATTTAATTAGATATTTTTGACTAGTGACGCTGTTTGATTTGTGCGAAACAGTTTGTCCTTAAGCTGATGGAGTTATTCCTCCAAATTTTCGACAGCATACTGAACGCCGCTTTTGATTTGCCGATGAGGCAGATGACGTCTTGTTCGGTTCCGCCATCGGTGGAGACGATACTTCCAAGGATTTGAAAGCTCTCCACTTTTTCCACCGGTTGCGAGGAAATATTTATTTGAGAGGATGGTCGGGTTCCGTATACTTCTCGTACAAAAGCCATATCATTAAGAAAGCTTTCGTCCCTTGAGATATTTCGTAGGCTGAAAATTGGTCAGCGTTTCCATGACTTTGGAAGGTACAAAATTTGAGAGGGAGGTATTCCCTTTTTTAAGGTAAAGGCTTGACGAAATCTGTTTTCCATCTAATCGAAAAGAGAGCAATTGAGTAGGTATAGGATGCAAGGGAAAGCTTACCCAAAAGGTGCTGTTTACAGTGTTAAATAAGATGTTTTTCACGACAATAATGGAAATACTATCTAGGGCTAGGCCAATGGATTTGTGAAAGTAAAGATCTTTAAACGATCTATAACAACTTCACAAGTGCAAAAGAAGATGTTAAAACCATTTGTATCACTTTCTAAACTTAAAAGATAGTTTGATTAATATCAAAATATTTTGACATTTTGCTTAAATCAGGTAATGACCAGTTTAAATTTTATGAATTTTATAAAACCCTATGATATTGTTACTATAAATAAGAACATTGAATTAATGTCCAGTATGATTAGACGATCAATTCGTAGACTCTTGCTTTGACACGAATCTTGAAGTAATTGGACATTTGTTTTGACTAATTTAGAATATTTTTTTCCAGGTGTTTGTCAATCGCAAAATTTCTTGAACAAAAAAAAATCGATTTTTCAAAAAAAAACATCTAGAATTTTTAAGAGGATTCGCAATCCTTATAAAAATCATGATATTATAATACCGCTTATTTAATTGTTGTGTTGATATTTTAAATTTTTTGAACATCTTTTCCATTATATACAAAATAAACATGAAGCTTTATTTCCAAATGTATCTATGTACGGTACGTATGTATTGAACGTTTGTTTTCAAATCAAATAATGTTGTACAATAAAAAAGAGGTTTTTATGCGACCCCAGGTAACTTCGTATTTATTTGTGCCCGTCTGTCGATATTTCTAAATGTTTTACAAAATATTAATAACAACATTTTGAGTAAGATAAAAAAGTTTTAAGTCAATATCTACTTACTTGATTCGAAATCATTTTTTATCACTTCTTAGTTGTTTTTGTAAAAATGTAGTTAGACTTAAAGTCAACAACAATGTTTTTCATGTGATAAAATAAGTTCGATTTCAATACTTGTTTAAGTCGAAAACCAATTTAATAATTCCGATTGGATTTTTTATAGAATATTACCTTGTATTAACAAAAACAATTTGAATGGATTGGAATAATTTTGAAGTCCATAAATAAATAGATTTTACCAACTGTTGGTAGTATTTAAGGTTTTTATTTAAAAAAAAAAGTTGCTTATTGAAACAAAGATATAGTTTAATACTTAACATTTTAATTTGTTGCAGTTCCATAGTCCTGATTGTAGACCTTCCTCAAAAATGAAGGCTTTGCTTAGAACATGCAGCACCGAAGAAAGACCTGGTACCAGTGATGGGACTTCTACCACTTTTTTTTTGTTTCTGAAATTCTACCACCTTCAACTCAAAATCTACCACCTTTTACCATTCGCTGGTTATAAAAATAATTTTTCTATTATATTATTGTATTGCTGTATTGACATATTGAAAAATTGTTAAGGGGCATATATTTTTACTTCTGTCATTTTTCATAAACTTTCAGAAGACACTTGGTGTCGATGAACATCAAATTTTAAAAGTTTGTCAAACTCGGTGGCTTTCTTTAGAAATTGTATATAAAGCAGTGAAATCCCTTATTTGATTTTTTTCATTTTAAGTAATAACATAAATTAAGTAATAAACATAAATACGGATGTAAAATATCCTGAAAACTATTTCCCATACTCTCAAATGTATGGTGTGTTACATTTTGAAGAATATATACTAGAAAATGAGTTATGAAAAGATTAAAAACTCATACTATCAAAAAAAGATAAATGAAACAAATTGAACACAACTGTACCTAACATTTTAGCTGCAAGAGAAATTTTGGGCAACCGAAACTTTTTGATCCCTCAGAGGTGTTGGTTATATGCTTCGAAATACCAATTCAAAGATGGTTCTTACATAAAATAATTATTTTATCGGTTGTGGGCAAGATATGTGATTATAAAACTAATTTCAATGAACTGATTTTGTTTTGTTTTTTTACCACCTTTCTACCAACTTTTTTTGGGCTATTTACCACCACTTTGATTTTTCCAAGTCCCATCACTGCCTGGTCACCAATGTTACTGCTGCCATCTTGCCAGTTGGAGTCTGGAGCGTAGAGATTAAGCATACATTTGTGACAGATGAATCATTAGATCATAGGCACGTCAAAGATAGACATTGAAACACAACTCAAAAACTCTGTTCTATTTTTTTTTTTGAGTGAAATACAACTTTTTTTTAAATAAGAAAATAGAGCAATAAATTGATTTTTATCAATTTGGCTATTTTTAAAAAAGACTAAAATGTTGTTAAAAAATTTAGTTACAATAATATTTACAAAAAAATGTACCTTTAAAAATACAATAAAAAATAAACCAAATAAGATTGCTAGTGTTAATTTTGACTTCTACTCGCTACAGCTGAGTATCTGACATTTCTGATTAATACTCATAGATTAATTTAAGTTTGAGTTCTTTTGCCTTTTCTATTTTCACAAACTGTCACTGTTTAAGCAGAGCAGAGGAATTAATTATCGTCCATATTAGGCAAATATGACTTTATTATCATAAAAAAACACCCTTTAGCCTTTTTGATTTCTAATGTGTCACGGACTTTCCAGTGACTCTCAAAACACTCTTTTGATGAATTGTACTGGTATCGCCATAATGATCCTTGTTCCACCTGATTGTTTTGCTATAATCTATCAAGTTGACACTTCAAACAACAATTGAAAGGAATAAATGCGATGAAATAAAAAGTGTTTTATTGAATTGTAATATATCCCATTTGCCGAATTGAACATTTTGACATTTCTCGACCAATGTTTCAAGATCTCTAGAATCTATATAAAAGGTATTTAGAAAGTACGTACATTTGTACGGTTCATTTAATGGTTCGTTAGGTATACCAATTTTTGTCCGCCATATTTCAAGAACCGTCGAAAATATCGACTTCTAATAATAATATTCAAATCAAAATATTCAAAAAGAATTTTCAAAAAATTAGTTTTTTTTTACTGTATATCGTTTAAAAAAAAATCAATTAACGTTTTTCTTTAACCAAACAAACTAGTCACTTCGAATATTTTGCCAACAAAAAATGATATAACCTTCAAAATTGTATGACTGAAAGAATTATGTTTTTGACATCTGATCATTTTTTTAGAAAAATCAAATTGACAGTTCTTTTTACAAAAAGTAACGACCTAAATAAATACTACTTAAATTAGATAAACATTGATTTTCGGCTCGAATGTCTTGGCAAATGTTAAAAATATTGCCTTAAAACTAATTTTATCCAATAAAAATACAGTTTTTAACATTAAGACAAATCAGTTCAAAATGGCACTAGCCCTATTCTGTATCAAGTTCCGTAACAAACAATGTCGTTTTTCGTGGGCTTTGAGAATATTCAGATAAGGTAAGATTTTTGAAGGAACTTAAACTTAGTTATTGTATCGAGCTTGACCATTCATAACTTATAACAACGATTATTCTCCTTCTATTCACATTCCTAATCGTCTTTGTGTATACGAATGGATGTGTCACAAAAATGGGGTTATGAAGCCTGACAATTATGTCACTAATGCCATTTATAATTGACATATCTGTGAAAATGTCAATTTTCCTTCATTATCGAAAAACAGAAAATGAGCGAAATGCATCTTAGTCTACGTTCTATAAATGCAGCGATACTGTGACCGCTTAAATGTCACTTTTTATTATTTAGGTTACAAAAGTTGAAAACATTGTTGCCTAATTAATATAAGCAATTAAGAAAGCAAAAAGTGTTTATTGTCAAAATTAAGCTAAAATCTATTAGATGTCTTACTCTAAAAAAAAGTACAACTTAATTCACCCACAACTTTTTTTTCCTTTCAATGAACAATATGACTCAATGATTTCAATGTTCGAAACATATTTATTTCATTAACCTATCAATAATCAACTCTAAACCTGTGCTTAATTTCATTAAGGGACACTTTTCTCAATGACATAAAGGAGAATTGCCGGTTTTGTCGAGTTCGGTATAACTGTATGTATATAACTCAATGTATGCAACAATAGTGCAGGGAAAAGTTAAAACGGTTAAAAGTTTAGTTAATTAGGAGTCATACAGCTATTATTGAATTGAAGTTTGAAAAATGTTCTACTGTGTTGATTTAAAATATAAAAAATAAAATAATTTACTGATCGGCCGGAAATCACTCACGAAATTGGATTGGAAATTATTGCACGATTATTGTTTGCTTAAAATTCACTTTTCTATTATTTTGACGAAAATTAATTTGTCTTAAAAGCTGATTCTATTTTTCAAAAAATAAACCAAATCCTTCCATTGATTTGTGTTTCATTTTTTTACAATTCCAACTACTCGTACATATGTATGTACTTCTGTAAGAAAAAAAATACACGGGGGAGTTCAATCAGGAAATTTTATTCCATGACACATTTATATTGAACTGTCAAAAGAATACAAACGATTGGTTTCCCTGCACGCAATTCCGTATTTGTTAGCTATTGTTGCATTTTTTGAAACCTTTTAAAAGATATATGTATAGATAGGTCTCAATGTGTAATATCCATAGGACTTAAACCATACAAATATTTGGATTTTAAAATTTTCAATAATCGCAAATAATTGACGTGCCAACAAAAGTCAAATGATAGAACTGTCCCCTAAATCCAACTAGAACTTTCAAACCTGCATATAAATGGGGCTTATTAAACAATTTCATTAAATTGAGTTTTCTATGGATGTAAGAAAAAGAGTTATTATGCTCAATAGAACAAAATTGAATTGAATTGTTAAGAAAAATAATTGACAGCCATCACATCGGACATTTTACCCCGAATTATTTTCATCTGTTTCTATAAATTACACATCTCTAATATTACTTGTAAAGGCCCAACTATAAAATACTTAATTGAGCTTAAGCCAGCTTAAGGGAACGAACCAATACGCAGCCTTTTATGTCACAAACCATAATAGACGTTCTGATCAGTTTCGTTAAATTTCGCTAACTTTCGCGCAATTGTCAAATTTGCTTAAGTTACTTGAATCCATTATGGTTACTTTTTGTTTTGACGATAACTTCTGATAAATTTTCATTCGGTTTTAACATTAACTTACTTTCGGTTAAGTCTATTATAGTTGGGCCTTAAGGCTTTGTGACTCTAGTATTATTCAAAATGTTGCAGGTCTATTGAGTATACGTAATTTATTCTAATCAGCAATTGACAAATGCCATATTGAATAACAAATGCCTGATTACCTACATATGTACATATATTAAGCGGTAAAAAGACAACAAAAAATCAGCGAAACTCAAAATTATTTTAAAAAAAAAGTTTAAATAATGGCTGTGGTATGGCAATTATGTTGATCGCCATTTTTATTTCATAAACAATTCGCCATTTTGAACTTTTCAATGAAAATATTCCAAAATAAAATAGTTCGCCATTAAATTAGATATCTGCAACTTTGGATGCGACCATTTTCCCAGCTTTTGCAGAAATCAAATAATTTGGGATTAAAAATTTAAAATTTAAATGTGCTTGAAAACTCATTTCGATCATTTATAAAATAATTTCGTTTTTTTCTTTTTATTGGGAACTTATATAGATAAGAGGTTAACATAAAATAAGGTTGAAAATAAAGAAAAAATTATGCACTAAAAATAAATATTTAAAAACTTACAAAAATAGTAAAATATTTCAGATGTGTACCTACCTTTTTCTTTTTATTAAACAAAATATACTTACTCAATCATACAGGGTCCGGCAAAAAGATCTCCCATATTTTAAAAGGCAATGACAGATAAATAAACAATTTAACAGAAAAATTTTATTGAATTTCTTTAAATTAAATACTGTGCCATTTTACATTAAATAAAATAATTACTTAGTTCTAAACATTATATTCCCGCTAAATATTGTCCTCTATTTTTAATACATTTACGAAGCATTTCCCGGAAGTTACCATTGCTCGTCGAGCCATTTGTGGTGTAATGGCTGCCATTTCCAGAGTGATTGCCTCCTGAATGGCTGAATGACAAACACGCTTCAGCTTCGGCTCCGTCTGCGTTACGGTGGACCTGCTTTGAGGTTGCTTTGAATGACCTTCCTATTATTTCATCCCTCCAAAGAGCAAATATTTTGTTTGTTGACATTTTTTTAACAGCTGTTAAGCTGTCAGACATAGTAAATGTTCAGATAATTGAACTAGAGCTTCCGTTTGGAGTCACATTACGTTATTTTCCTTACGATTGTCAAACGAAACGTAAGGTCGAAGCTCCATTGTGATAGCATGCATTGAATTCCTATGGCTGAACTCGTAAACGTCAGGCGAAGCCGAAGCTGAAGCGTGTTTGTGTTTCATCCATAAGTGCTTCCAAAGATGTTGGGCGATGAGTGTCGACTTGGACCTTTAAATGTCCCCAAAGAAAAAAATCACAAGGTGATAAGGTAATGTCTCGTAAAGAAAGAAGATGCCCTGGAAACATCTCCGTCAAAATGGTTAGTGAACGCCGCGCCCGTGAAGTCGGTTCTGTGGCTCCATCTTGTTGGAACCAGACTTCTTTGCGGTTCCTAGTAAACTCATTTAAGTTTGGTTGGAGGAAGGTTTCAATCATGTGACAGTAGCGATCCGCATTAACTGTAACTTATTGCCCATTTTCTTCTACAAAATACGGACCTAACACACCAAATCCCGCAACAGCACACCAAACAGTCACATAAGGGTTTTGAAGTGGTCGTTAATGAATTTCTTGTGGGTTTTCTGTTGCATAGTATCGGAAATTGATAAATGGGAATGGGCCTTGTCAGACGAAATTAAAACAGCACCGACGGGAATGTTTTCAAGAATATCTTCACAAACAGCTCTGCGAGTTTCAAAATCTCTCTCACTTAATTCTTGTGCAATCATCGTTTTGTAGGGATGCATATTAAGATGTGTGTGCAAAATTCGTCTAATACACTCCTATCAGACAATCCAAGGGCAGTTGGATGTTTAAGAGCTGAATGCCTCGGAGATTGCTGATTGATAGACGAACTTACACGTGCCACTTTATCCGGCGTTGTTGCGGTTAAAGGTCGGCCAAAAGATTTTCTGTTTAGCGCAGAACCCGTTGCTCTAAAGTTTGGTAACCATGTCGTCCAAGTAATCGCAAAACCACCATTAAGGATATATTCCTCTACGATAAATGCGCGATGCTCATCGTGCCACCCCATTATGATTATTAAAAGCGGTACGTTTACGTACCGGAATAACATTTTATCTATAAATAGCTTTAAATGTAAACGTCTAAAATACGGGAGGTTTTTTTGCTGGATCCTGTACAATTTAAAGTTGCCGGAAACGTACTTGACAGTGAGTATTTTGAGAAACTTAAAGTTGCTTAGTCTGCAGTAGACCTAAATGAATAAAGTTACAGTAATACTTTTGTTGAAAGAAATAAAAAAAATATTCCACGTTTATGCTAGATTTCATTTCAGGATGGTTTTAGTTAATTGAGGAGCGGTTCTATGTCTAAAAACAAATGTTTCTTTAGATTAAGGATGACATTTTAACTCTGACATATTTAAATGCAACAAAAATATCGTATTTTAGGTTTGTTATCAGATCCAAATTTTCTTCTTTGTCAACCGACGAAATAGGCAATATTTTACTTTTGAAATAAGTGCTTAATAATTTTAGTAGAAATTTGAAAATTGAGGTCTCAGCTTGTATGGAAAAACGAGTAGATTTTAAAACTTATTTGAAACTTTTTCGAAGTTGCATAAATACTCTTGTTTAAGAATAAATATTTTAAATTTGATTACATTTACAACGATTTGGATCAAAATCTCTAAGTTAAGAAGATGTACTGAAATGTCAAAAAAATGGTTCAAAATAACATAGTTGTCAAAATGTTTGTTGTGAGTTGGGGCCCAGTACCTACGTCCTACACCCATGTTTTAGGTATAAAATCAAAGCTAATAATGTACTTTTAATATTTTTAAAAAACGACTTCGGAGATTTGGAGATATTGGATAGTGAAAGTTGTAAATTAAGCCAATAATTGGTACTTAAAAAAGTATACATGTACTCACTGATAATTTTTTTTTAATTTATTGAGACATATTCAATCAGTTTTCAGTTACAATAATATTCAGTTTTGCTCGACTTAAGATTTGTATGCCTGAGCTTGTAAAAAAATTGTTTAAATTTTGTATAATTCAAATTCATAATATAACTGTTTCTTACGGCCATGTTCCGAATTTCGATTGAAAGTGAATTAAAATCACTTTTCAATTTCACGTGAAATGAAATTACATGTTCTTCAATTCGATCGATTTCGAAAACTACGAAATTGCTTCGAACTGTCAGAACTGAAGGATCATCCATTTTTATTTTGTTTCTGAAGTAAAATGTTTGCTGTTGTGAAGTTGGATGCAATATTATTGGCAATTTTAAGTGAAAAAAGGAAGCAGAACTCAAGTTTTTTTTTTTTTTTTTTTTTTTTTTTTTTTTTTATATCCGATGGAAATCTTCAAAAGACACTCGGTAAGAATCGGTACCGAGTAGTGTGGGACTCTTACCGCACTAAAACCACCGGTGAATCAGGACCAATCTATGAAAGATCGACAAATGATTTTTATTTCTTAATTTTTAAAATCGCATTGGGGGAAGTTTAAGGTTATAACACTTTCCCGTAGCTTTTAGCCCATCAGCTCATGAGGCTTGGTTCTTCTTAATCTCCGAACATTGTCTCGTACATTTAATACGGTCTCCATTTCAGAGTTAGTATGACTTTGCAGCCGCTTATTGTGTGATACAGCGTGTTTCTTAACCACTTCTGTAACCATTTCAATTTGAAGGTCACGATGTAGATCGCTATTTCTTATATACCAAGGGGCATTTATTATTCCACGAAGGACCTTGCTTTGGAATTTTTGGATGGGTTCAGCATTTGTTTTCTTTGTACAGCCCCATAGTTGGATGCCATATGTCCAAACGGGTTTCAATACTTGCTTATATAACATTAGTTTGTTCTGGATAGATAGGTCAGAGTTCTTTCCTATTAACCAGTACATTTTTCTGTACTTCAAGTTTAGTTCTTCTCTTTTCTTTTTGATGTGTTCTTTCCATTTAAGCTTTGCATCCAAATTCATTCCAAGGTATTTGGCGGTATTGGAGTAAGGTACTTCTGTACTGTTTATAAAAATTGGAACATTGTTTATGTTTTTGTTTGTAAAGTTTATATGCGTCGATTTTGTTTCGTTTAATTTGATACGCCATTTGTGCGTCCAATCACTAACTTTATCGACTGCATTTTGCAATTTTTGTGTAGCCTTCGTAACGGATTTATCTGGCACCAATATTGCAGTATCATCAGCAAAGGTGGCCATGATAGCGTTGATGTCCACTGGAATATCCCTTGTATATAACAGATACAGGGTTGGTCCTAGGACACTTCCTTGTGGTACACCGGCTTCAATTTTCTTAAGTTCCGAGTAATTTTGGTCGTACCGTACTCTAAAGAGTCGGTTCGTAATGTAGGATTTCAGTATTTCGTAGTACTGCCTGGGGAAGTCCCTATGCAGTTTGTACTCAAGTCCCAAGTGCCAAACCTTGTCAAAAGCTTGAGCAACATCTAAGAATACAGACGAGCATACTTGTTTTTCTTCAAGTGCCTTTTCCACAACATCCGTAATTCGATGCACTTGGTCTATCGTGGAATGTTTATTTCTAAATCCAAACTGATGGCTCGGAATTAGTCTTCTTTCTTCAATTATTTTGTTAAGCCTTTTAAGTAGCAGTTTTTCAAAAACTTTTGCCATGATTGGTATAAGCGATATTGGTCTGTAAGATGTAACTTCTGTTGGTGGCTTACCTTGTTTAGGTATAACAATGACTTCCGCAATTTTCCAATGATGTGGCACATATCTTAGTTTAAGGCATGCGTTTATTATAAATTGGAGTTTCTTGAAGGCTATAAGAGGCATTTCTTTCAGAACCTGAGCAGTTATAAGATCGTACCCTGGTGATTTTTTGTTTGACAGCTTATGTTGACACATGCTTCTTACTTCTTTGAGCGTGACAAAAGGTATTTCACATTCGTCGTTTCTGTCAACAAACTGTAAGGGATCTGTAGCTGTGCTTGCTGGGAATGGCTTGAAAACATTCGCGAGATGTTCCGCAAAGAGATCAGCCTTTTGTTTCGGGTTTCCGATCCATTTACCATCTTGAGATTTTATCGGCGGGTTTTGTGTCTGAGGTCTTTTTAGGCGCTTAGTTGCTTTCCATAAGGAGTATTCTGTAGAAGCATCCGTCGTCAGACTTTTCAGGAATCTACTTAGTGAATCATTTTTAAACTCACAGATTCTTTTTTTTAATTCGTTGTTAAGACGGTTAAAAACTACCTTATCATCTGGGAATCTCGTGGATTGCCATTTTCTTCTAGCTCTTCTTTTTTCCAATATCAACTCCTTTATTTCGATAGGATATTTTATTTCTTTTTCTCTCGCATTCGAAATAGTTTGAGTACTTTCTTCTGCAGCCTGCTGCACATCAGCAATAAATTGTTCTACTTCATGATCAATTTGTTCAATTGTTTGCATAGGGGATCTTAGGTTTATAAAATTTTCAAGTTTGTCTCTGAATTCGTTCCAGTTTGTTCTGTTATTCACGAGCTTGGGATTACTTTTTTCTATTATTTCTGTTTCGCTCAGTGATAAAATTACTGGAGTATGATCTGATGATAAATCATAATTACCTTCGACACTTATATGATTTCGTTTAATACCTTTAACTACGAAAAAGTCTATAAGGTCTGGTATTTTGTTAGTATCAGATGGCCAATATGTTGGCGAACCAGAAGAATAAAATTCGCAGTTGTATTTTCGGCCTGCTTGGTATAGCCGTTTACCTTTTGTTGTTATGAGCCTAGATCCCCATTGGGTGTGTTTAGCATTGAAGTCGCCACCAACAAGGAAGTTATGTCCTAACAAATGTAGGAGTTCTGCATAGTCTTCTTCAGTTGGAGAGCGCCTCGGAGGGCAGTATATAGCTGCTATTTTGAATTCTTTCTTTTTTATACCAATACTAATTGTTGTTACTTGCATGTTTTCTTTAGTAAACTTTGGTTCTTCAAAGTGTGTTAAGCACTTTTTTATAAGTATTGCTGATCCTCCCCTAGCTTTGTCAGCTGGGTGCGGAGCGTGATAACATGTATAGTTTGGTAATTTATTATCAAGATTTTGTTCAATAGCGAGGTGGGTTTCGGACACCAAACAAATGTCTATATGCTCTATGTCTAAAAAGATGTTTAGTTCTGATACATGCTGTAAGAGACCGTTTGCATTCCAGGTTGCGATTTTGAGTGTTCTGTCCATCATTGTTTTTTAAGAGCGACTTCTTCGCTTAGCTGTTTTATGTTTAAATCTTGTTGGTCAATCCTTTTCAGGATGAGTTCCAGCATTTCTTTTATAGAAGTTTCCTCATTCTTCCGCACATTTTTTACAATCTGGGAATAGGATTTATTTTCATCACTTTTGCTTAGTGCAATTGCTTTTCCCGGTTGATTTTTAGTAATGTTATCGACCGTTACTTTTTTGCTTTCAACTACTGGTTTTGTGTTGGTTGAGTTTCTAAACTTGTTCCCAGTTTTGTTTTTTCTTTTTGTGTCTTGGAACTTTTTTGCTACTGGACATCCTCTGTAACTTGCAGGATGATTGCCTTGACAATTAACACATTTCGCTTTCTGTTCTCTGCCCATGGGACAGTTTTTGGTTGCATGTCTGCCTTCACATTTAACACAAGCGAACTCGCGATTGCAGTATTTTTGTGTATGCCCAAAGGCTTGACAGCGCTTACATTGTGGAACACTTTTCGACTTTCGCAGTGGTTCAATTTTGACAACTATGCCCATAATTGATTTAATACTGTAAATCTTATCGAGACTTTCTTTATTTTCAAACGTGAGCATAAATAAAGGTAGAGATCTCTTTTTTGTCGTTGATACCCCAGTGGAGTCTTTTACTATCTCATTTTTAATAAGATTATTGGCATCGAGAGCTTGAAAGCCTTTTTGTATAAGGTCTTCGACAATTTCTTTGGCAACACATGAAGAGTGAAGGCCTCTTGCTACTACTTTTATCGATCTTGTAGCTTTATTTTCGTACGAAAATAAAGCTACAAGTGACAATATAAGAAGACGAAATAAATCAAATATATTGGACTTACCTGTATAAAGTAAATTCTTGATTTCCTTTTTAAGCTTTCATTTCTTCAATTCAATTCTTTCAATTCAAAAACTTGCTGAAACCCTCCGATTCCTAGCAGAATGAAGCTATCAAAGATCAATTCACAGAATTATAAAATGTGATTTGAATGCGATCAAAAAATGGAACAAACCGAATTACAGAACATCCATTTGCATGTTCGAAAATCCAATTCACAATTACGAATTGTGGAACACCCAAATTAACTTTCGCAAAAGTGTATTCACAATAAGTGAAATGCAGAACATGGGCCTTAATCTAGAAATATATTGCTCTAATTTTAGTTGCTTGCTCCCGACAACTATAGCTCCTTTGCTCTTTACTGGCTGATAATAACTTACAGACTAGGACTAAGACTTAGCTTAAAACTAAATAAAACTAAACCGTAATAGATCAAGGTGCAGACAAAGAACCTAGAATAATCTTCTGATTACCCCGAGATCAGCAGTTGACTGATCCTTGACGCACTTCCGGTTAAGAATAAGTCTCATTGCTTTGTATTACATTATTATAGAATACTCTGGCAATTAAACTTTAAGGTTATATGTTAATAACATTTGTGCATATAACTTTTGTAAATTAACATCTATAATTCAAAGGAGATACCTTTTCATAGAACGAAATTCGGCCCGAGTTTGTATCTGGCCTTAAAAGAGCGATTGAACCCTCCTTGAGACAATTGAACGGTGAAAGGTAAAAGTTGTCATTAGCACTATCAGTGGTGCTCGATTCTATTAACCCTAGAAAGATAACCTACGTCTATTGGACGTACAAATCATGTGTATCTCTTATGGCCTATGAAATATGGTTATCTTTCTAGGGTTAAGGATCCTATTAGTGGATTTAAATGAGAGATTATGTGCTCTATCTTTTTCAAAAATAGGTCTGTTTGGAAATGCATGATGGGTGTTACTTGTGTTGAGTCGTAGGTTGTTTTGTTGGAATACCATTTTTTTTTTTTTTTTTTTTTTTAGAAAATCAGCAGCATCGTCGCAGGAACTGTCGTTCAAAGTTCTCGAATTCTTTGGCAACTGTTGATGATATGGTAAACCAAGTGCAGAATCCTTATGTTAGAATGGGTCTTAATAATGTCATTAAAATTTTGGTGTTCTTTTGCAAAAATTTCGAGTGAAATAATATTTTCAATAAACCAGCTGCCATTTTTGCCTTTTTTATAATCATCCTACCATGTTTATTAAAGAGAAATCGGTTTTTAAAATTGACGCCGATATACTTTGTTTCCGAACGTACATATAACGGAATTTCATAATTATTTATTGTAAGGTTAGAGGATATAATCTTTTTAACTCCATAATAATGTCTTTTTCCACTCGCATTTCTAAAACAAGTCAATCCACATTTTCTGGGGTTAATTTGCAGTCTTCATTCCTTAAAATAATTTTCCACAAGTGGTAGTCTTTGTTTTAATTTGTTAAGGGCTAAAGTTGGTCGAACATCACTTGAGTGAACTGAACCTGGTCCATCCGATTTGGCATATGAATGAGGTAATCATGCAAAAATATATTAAACAAAAGTGGTCTTAAAATAGACCCTTGAGCGACGCTTGTATTAATGTGTGTTCAAAACGTATATATATATTGCAGAAGTTCTTTCATTGAAAAAGTTTAATATCAACTTAATAAGCCAATTAGGAAAATTCAGTTGGTTGGGTTAAAAAATTAGAACAAAGTGCCAAAGCGAATCGAATGCCTTTTCAAGTTCAATATACAAGGACACTGTACACGTTTTGTTCCTAAGATTGTAAACTACTTTATCTTGGAAAAGAAGAATTTTCAGTTGAGTTGCCTTTTTAAAACCAAATTGGTTTCTGGGAATGATGTTTTCTATCTTCACAGAACGTGTATAAGGGATTAGCCAGCACCCGTTCAAAAAGCTTACCGATGTTTGAGAGAAACGAGATCGACGAAATCTGTCAACTCTTCAAAAGTAATAAAAAAAATTAAATCATAAAAAATCACATTCCTGATACGTACTTTTTCTGTTCTAAGCTTAATTATCTCGAAATCAGCTTTCATTTGGCAACTTTCTCATGGTTGTACGCACTGGATCTGAAAATGGCCACAGAAAACACTGGTTAACAAAACTTTAACTTTTTTTTGCCACACGGACTTTTTTGATATTTTTTGCTTAAGGGGGTATTCTGGTCTAGAGATATGAATTTTAGGTAATTTTTGAAGTGCTGTAGAAAAAAGCAAGCAACAATTTTACCATCAATTTTTGTATACATTATTTATTTACATTAGAAGCATACAAAAAAAAATAAAAAAGTAAAAAAAAATCAAAATTCCGTTAGTTATCAGCTGATGGAGTGGTGCGTTTCAAAAATTTGGTGCGTGACCATACCCACGATTTTAACTCTCCTAGAAATCTGAAATCAAAAACTAAAAAAGATTATTAATCTACAATAATGTCGCAATGTCTGGAACTACGGAAAAGTTACAAACATTTTTTTTTACAAAATGGCGACTGTCTAAAGAAAAATAAAAAAAATTTACCATTTTTTTGAACATTCTTCGATTTGTTAAAAATAGTAAAAATGAAAATTGGGGGATGGCCGTAGTTAGGGACATAGACAAGTCCCTAAAGAAGACTCTCTTAAAATTTCAAGTAAATTGGTTCGGCAGAACCTGAGAAATCGTGGGTATCAAATTCAAAAAGACAGTTCTGAGAAAAACGCGTTTAAAGTACCCCATTATGTCTTTTGTTCTATTAGTTGCAGCCCAACCGATTTGGATGGCTGCTCAGCAAAATACTTATTTCTCCGAAAATAATTTGAATTTGGGAAAATCCTTTCGTAGACATATTCTTAAATAGTTAAACTATGAAAATATGAAAAGAAAAAAAATCGATTTTTTTTAATTTCTAGACCAGAATACCCCCTTAAGTTGGTGATCATAAGAAAAAATACATAGTTAAAAAAAATGTATTGGCCAAAGATTTTATTTTATTGATTAATTTAAAATATTGCGAAATAACACAGATCTTGTTAATCAAAACTGTATTTTTTTTAAAATGACTTAACAAATCTTAGATTTTCTTCCATGTTTCGCTTCTAGTTGGTCCCTTTTAATTGCCAAGCAGTAATCCGCTAACATATTTGGGTTCCATTTGCCTTAGTACAGCTTTTCCATATTCAAAATGTGTTGATGGAACCTCTTACCGTGCTCGTCGCTGACAGGCACTAAATTGTCAGGAAAAAAATCCAGTTAGGAGTCTAAAAAGTGGATCTAAAGTGACATGTTACAACCCAAAGCTTCATATGTCATTAACAGCTCGCTAACCAACTCCCTCTAGCTGTCGCTTAGTTTTTAGACGAGATCCTAATAGTTCTGATTGTTTTTTGGACAAATTTAGATTCCGAACTAAATCATTTAAGTCTCCTTGAGTTATAAAATGTGGCTCGTTTCCAATTTCTTCAAACTGAAAGTCATCGTGCTCGTCATCACATTTACCTGAAGTAGACGGTTGTGAATGGTCATTCTTAACAGATGTAGTTGCAACTGGTCATAGTTCTGGCAATTTTTTACAATTAGAGACTGGTCTTATAGCCGAAGATAAGAAAGGGTAAATAACAGTATTTTTTTTCTTCTATTTTATACCGTTTATGTCAGTGAGACAAAAATAGCAATCCGAAACGTGATCTCGCTGTTCAGTCCATATCATGGGTACTGCAAACGGCATAGGTCGGGCGCCTTTCTTCCAGTCGGTTGAATTTCTTACACACGTTATGCAACAGACATAAGGACCCCAGGATTTGTCTTGATGGGCGACAGAAAAACCAAAACATTGATGATAACACTCCAACACAAGATTCGAAAAGTTTCGTCTTTGTTTTTTGAATGTCAGTTCTCCGCAAACATAACATAAATAGATATGATCATTGTTACACTTCCTTGACATGTTCACAGGGTTAATAACAAAAAAATGCTAAAACAAAAAGGTGTTAAAATGCAACCACAAATATTTTTAAAACGGTTTACTTGGAAGCGCTTCTGTTAATTAGCTGCGTAGTACAAGTTTTGAGTTATACCGTATCACAACAAAACTGAGGCTAATTGACAGTTGACAATTGTGATTTAATAATGAGACTAGATTGACAAAACAGAATTAGCTATCAAAGTCCGTGTGACAAAATCAGTGTTGACCAGTGAAATTACTCGAGCAATTCGGTTAAGTTTTTCGTTCATAATTTCTTTAAGGCGACATACAAATTTGCAATGAAAATTGTCCCAAGAAAATTCTTTTTCCACATGTCAAAGATTTAAGGTTTCCAACACTGAACCGTTGTCAACTTCCCCTAGGAAGATATTGTAATCGGTCCGATTTGTTAAATTAAAAATCAAGGTCCCTAGAATCTAAATCATTTTTAGAGTACGCTCGGGAAGATTTTTTTGCCCTTCATAGCTATTTCAAGAACTAGTAGAGATATCGCCTTCAAATGAATTTCGTTATACAGAAAGGACTTTGAAAAAATTGAGTGGTGGTTTTTTTAGCAATTTAAAAATGACGGTTTACCCAAAATATCTCAAGAACCAATAACACTGGAGACTTTATTTAAATTTAGCATTACATAATGTGACCTGATACAAAACTAGTATAATTTAAAAAAAGGCAACTTACGGTTTTTTTATATAAATTAAAAAACGCTGAGAGAAAATATTTGTCACCTCGAATATTTTACGAATGCAAAATGACTTAACTTCCAAAATAAGTTTATGTAAAGAAAAATAACATTTTAACTTCTGGTCAAATTTTGAGAAAAATCGAATAAACAGTTTTGTTTACAAAACATACAAAACCTAAAAAAAACATTGGTTAAAATTGATTTTGGACTCAAATATCTTTGCTAACATTTAAGAAATTTGGCTGGAAATAATTTCATTTTATAAGAAATATTGATTTAACATTCAGTGAAATTTGTATAAAACTCCAACAGTTTTTTCATATACAAAATGCAATCTACAAAATTGAATAAATGAAAGTATAGACGTCAAAACGATTTAATTTTGTGCTAAATTTTGTTGATTTCGTAATGGTCTTAGAAATTTCTAACCTATAAAAAATGCTACTAAATTTGGTAAAAATTGGTTTTCGACTAAAAATCTCAGGATCAAAAACTGAAATTCAAATCAAACTTATTTTATCATATGCAAAATATTTATGCAAAGTTTCTGTTTTTTTGTTTTAGAAAGAATGAACTGACATCTTTTTTTACAAAAAACGAAAACCTACAGACACAACAAAAAATTGATAAGAAATTGTTTTCGACTCAAGTATTAGGAAAACAAAGACAGATATTAAATTAAAATTTTGTATCTCACACAAAATATTGTTCTTAAAATTTTCTTAATGTTTTAAGCAAGACAAATCGACAGACAGGATGGGAAGTTACCAGTGTGGGTCGCATCCCAGCCTCTTCTTGAATATTAATCTTGCTTAAGATTTAAGCAAGAATATGATTGTCGAATTGCAAACTGAGCAATTCAAGAAATATTTTTTTATAATTCGTTTCTGCAAAATTTTCTTTCAGTTTATTAAAACAAAAACAGAACTCATACAAATCGTGTTTGACAAATGTATGGAAGTTATTAATCAAAAAATATATACAGTTGTGTTCATAAAAATAGCAGTGCATGACAAACTACTAGATCTATTACGTAAGAAGTAAGGAAAACTGTAATAAGTTATGTATATGAAATTATACAAATAATGTTAGCTTACAATAAATTAGTACTTTGTTGCATAACCCTTGTTTTTTATGACTGCCTCGCATGTACGTGGCATCGAGTCCACTAAAACCTGGCACCTCTCGACTGGTATTGCGTTCCCAGAATCACGCACTGCTTCCGACAATTTTTTCGAATTCTTGGGTTTTGCTTTATGAACTGCGTTCTTAACATCCCGCCACAAATTTTCGATGGGGTTAAGGTCGGAGGATTGAGCGAGCCACTCCATAACGGATAACTTTTTCTGCTCAAATCATGATTTTGCCTTTTTTGACGTATGCTTTGGGTCATAGCCTTGTTGGTATACCGAAACTAACGCCATTTCCTCTTAAGCATAGGGTAACATAACCTCCTCGAGAATTTTCACATACTCGGTTGCATCTCTTATACCCCCGATGGGATTATTTGGCCCGACCTCGTAATATGAAAAGTAAGCCAATATCATAATTTTCCCTCAACCATGCTTCACTGTTTTAATAGTGTACCGTGGATCGTATGCTGCATTTTAGGGTCTTCGTGCATATTCTCGACGACCCAAAAAGGACGACTTTGCTTTCACCGCTCCATAGAACATTCCTCCATTTCTCTTTAGCCCAATCTCTACGTGCTTTAACAAACTCCATTATCTTTGCCACATGCCTTTTAGTCAAGAATGGTACCTTGCGTGCACTTCGGGCTGGTAACTTCGCTTATAAAAGACGTCTTCGTATTGTGACAGCGCTAACAGACAATTAAAGTCCATTTCTTATTTTCCTAGAGCCTATGGAAGGGAAAATCTGGAAAAATTTGGTAGGTTTTTCCCTTCAAACGCAATTTTTGAATAAGTTTTCGAATTGCTTCGGTGCAATGTCTTGACCGCCCCATTGTTTATTTTTGAGCCAATATTTATTACTTTATAAATAATATTTACTGACCGAAAATTAAAAAAAAAATTGAATTTTTAATCTTCTTAATTATAAAATCAAAAACACTGCTATTTTTATGAGCACTCTATATCCAGAGAGTTTGAAATATTGTGTGTTTACCAGCAAAAGTAGAGTATAACTTTATGCTAAAAGTCTCTAATATGAAAACGAAAGACCGTTAGATGCAAGCAAGATGTTAATTTTTTTTAAGAATTTCCGTTCTTAAAATAATTGATTAGCACTGCTATTTTTATGAACAAAACTGTACATATGTACGTCTGAGGTTGATAAAATAATTTTTAAAAAAGTCGGGAGAGACTTTTTCTTTACTTAACTTGATGCTTTTTCTAAGATTAGATGATAAACGATTCTCCATGAGAACAACCTGCTCGTTTGAAAAAACTTATTAAAAATTGACAGTTTGAAATTTCCAAACTAATCCCAATTGTGTTTGTTAATACTTCAAACATAACAGACGGAAGTGATTGCCGGATATGTTCAAAATACATTCTATTGAAAATACAAAAGCTTATATACAAAATAAATTATAAAACATACAAAAAGTATACGTCTTTCCCATACCTATTTTAAAAATCAAAAGTGTTAAGTTAATGTGGCACCATTCACCGTTTCAAAGTTCCAAAAGTTCTAAATTTCTCTTCTGTGCTCTAGCTCTTCAGCTTTATTTTGTTCTTTCATATATGTATGCGTATGTATGTACATACTAAACATATACAAACAAAAGACATGTATGACAGCGCATGGTCTTGTCCTTCTACAAGGCTTATATTTGTTGCGGTCGATGATTTTGGCTATAACCTATTATTTTAGCACAGAAATATAAGAACGCTACATTCCGCCCTTACTTTCAAAAATGTTAATGATATATTTCAATGTAAGTTATACATTTATAAAAATAGTATGATTATAAAACAAGGGTTGGGTTGATTCTTGTCTTCATGAACGATGATGTTGTGGTCTCACGCATGCACACAACATCCTTGGGTATAACTATCCTACTGTTGTGGAGAGGGTGGATTTTATACAATTCGAACACATGTAGCAGGACCATCCGGTACCAAACGTCCAAACCTTATCCATACCTCTCACAATTCAGAAGATAGGTATAGGTATTAGGGGCTTGACGGGCAGGGAGAACTAAACAACATTTTACAATATTTTAAATGGCGGAGGTAGATTATTTAAACCAAAGGTTTACTCTTCAATTACACTCCCTTCTTTTGCAAACAGTTTTCATTTTGAGATCGTTTAATACATTCCACAAATTCCAAAACTTGGATAAGAAATATAAGGCAGACAATAAGACACTGTGTATAGGAACTTTATAATGCAAGTAATGTTGCTAAAAAATCAAAATCATTGCAAGACGCTACTTATTTCCCAATTGTGCAAACTCTTTTGTTTTCATAGTTATACATGCACAAAATACCTTGCCTATACTCTTAACGAGTCAATGCTTTTTAAAAAATTTTGCAAAAGAAAAGAATGGCGAAAGATGTTTTGAAAACCTACCTACCTACTCCCCACCAAAGGTTCATCAAAATGGTGGTTTGTTTGACTTATAGTTACGAATCGATATACAATCTTCCACCATTATTAAATGGAAACAAAAACAAAACAGTTTTACTGTCTACCTGAGTTTCTTGAATGAAAGGAATGATAGGGACTTTTAAAAATGTTAGTATTGCCGTCGGTATCTTAAAAAAAAATCTTGACTTTGCCGTCGGCAATTTCATTTTGGTACCTTTGCATATAAAACCTATATTATTATCATACATCAATTTTACGTCCGCCGAAACATAACTTAAGTCAAATCAAAACAATCTGCGCATGCTAATACAACCGTAGCCACTAGGTGTCGCCCCGTATAGTCTTCCGATGATAGTACTATAGGTTTTACCTATACACAAAACTTAAGTGTTTCGTAAACGGCTGAATCATAAACACGCTTCAGCTTCGGCTTCGTCTGCGTTACGGTGGGCCCGCTTCGAGGTTGATTTGAATGACATTTCTATTATTTTATCCCTCCAAAGAGCAAATATTTTGTTTGAAATTTTTTTTACAGCTGTTGAGCTGTCAGACAAAGCAAATGTTTAGATAATTGAACTAGAGCTTCCGTTTGGAGTCACATTACGTTACATTACGTTCTTTTCCTTACGATTGTCAAACGAAACGTGAGGTTGTGATAGCATGCATTGAATTCCTATGGCTGAACTCGTAAACGTCAGGTGAAACCGAATCTGAAGCGTGTTTGTGCCTATATTCACACATGTACGTCATGTTCTAGCTTCTATTCCAATTGTAATTTATGAACATTACTTCAACTCAACTTCAATTCGAGCCTATTTTAACCCTACTTTGCTTGTAAAGGTCGTATGTGTATGCATAGGAGAACACGTTCAAAGCGTATATTGAACAATCCTCACATGTCCTTTCTTCCACATGAAAAAGATTAGATAATCATGAATAAATGATTCCGATGCTGATTTATTTGAGTTAAATGGAACTTTCTTTTTCTATTTCAATCCACGTGTTTGTGTACCTATCGGCTAGGTCAACTCTATACCATTTCAGATATTTACCTTATTGATAGAAGTGTTCAATTAGCAGCATTTTATTATGGACTTAAAACAAGACAAACCAATGCGATTTGGATAAGAAGAGGAACGCAGGATAGTCTTTGAAGTTAATAGAGCAACACCATTTTTAAATTCTTAATTAATTTAATCTTAATTTAAAAAAAAATGAGCTATAAACAGTCTGTCAACTTAAACACTGACAGCCAAGACTTTGTATAATTAGTATAGGTAACGTCATGATAACAAGCGTCAATATGTTATAATTTTTAAAAACTATTGATAAACTTCATAAATTTAATTTATCGTTAAGTAAAGTTGCCACCGTTACATTACATATAATTTGTAAACATTTATTTAATTTCTTTACGCAAATATAAATTATTTCTTTGAAAAAGTTCTTATTTCAATCTAAAATGTTTTAGATTTGATTTAAAAAATACTATGCAAGTTCAAATTAATTCCAAAGATTTTGAAATAAAAAAATAAGAAAGGATTACTTTGACATTCACTTTAAAAATAGAGTTTTATCACTAAACGTTTATTTAAAAAAATATGTTTTCCCTTTTTTCTATTGAAAATCTAAAAATATTTCAAATTTGGTTTAATTTTGTGGTGTGCATTGAAAATATTTTCCGATTTATTTCAAACAAAACATACACGTACATACATATTTTATTATATTTTTATTTTCTAGTCGAAAAACAAAAAAGGAATCACAAATAAATTGATTTATTTTACCTATGGAAAAGCCAAAAAAAAATATGACACCGACGGTAAATTGATATATTTTAGCATTGCCGTCGGCATCTACAATTTATACTATAATTAAATTTGTTAAACTTAAATATCTACATAAATAAATGATTTCCTTTTTTTGATAAACTCTTTATCGTTTGAATAGAATAAATACAGTATTGTTTGAACAAATTGATTAAAACCAAAAGATAAAGAAAACAACTTAAGGCACACTCATCGTCATCACCGTCGCCGTCGGCTCGGGGCGTTACCGTATGGCGCGTCAGTAGGTTTGCCAAACCTAACAATTTATTTTTCTTTTTTACTCAGGTAGAAAAGAGGCGTTGCACTGAAAAAGGTCCATTTGCTTGGAATTGTTGACATTTTGTCTTGTTTGTTGGAGAAAATATGAATTTACAAAAATACACTCCATATTTGTGTTCCATTTTTAATTTTATTAGGTATACAAATCCAACATTAGGAACTTTTCGGTTTTTTTTTTTCAAAATAAAATAAAACTAAAGTTTCTTTCCCAAATCCTATTGCTTGTTACTGTTTCCTTACCTTAAATGTCTGGTTATAGGTTTTCTGTGCTTTTTAGCTCAAAGCTTTATAATCTGGAGGACCAATTTTTCATTTTTTTTGTTTCAATATTTCGATGGTACCTCACTGTATTTAATATTTTGAGCTTTAAAAATGGCAACTGAACTGGATCTAGAGAAAATTATATGAGAGAAATAGGCATTACAAAACTGTTTCCTTCAATTATTGTAGACGGCAAGCAGAAATTGTGCAATCGGACAGAACTACATCACATGTCTCGTTGATTTCTTACAAACGACAGAGCCGAGTCTTGACTTGTTGAAAATCCAAGTGGATCGACAAAGCTTGGCCGAGCCAATGGCGGATCCAGAGGGGGGCTGTAGCGGTCATGCCCCCCCCCCCCTTGGAGACAATTTGTTGTTTTTTTTTGTAGGAATCCCCTTTTATTCAAAACTAATAGTATTAAGTTAGTGCATAAGACCCCTATTATATTTTGAATTATTTATTGTTTGTATGTGAACAAATTTTTTTTTTTACTTTCTAAACTTTGTTGCAAAAAGTAGCACTTTAACTGAGCGGTGGACCAAGAGCATAGTATGAATCTGACATTTAGCCTTTTTCCAAAAACTTAGCACAAATTCATCAAATTTTTACCAATGGACGATCCAGGGGGGGGTCATATGAGCCATAAAGCTTATACAGTTAAGTTGTATAGGTAAGGATTTGTTAGTAGTTTAACGACATTCGCCAAAAAGTAGTTTGCTGTCAAACACATTTAAAATTTTTGTAACTTAAGTAATGCTTTAAATTAGTTTCAGAAAAATTGTTTCCAAGAAAAAGAGCAAATATTCAGGTTCTTAAGAAGAAACCTTGAATAAGAGATCTTCAATTTTATATTAAGGTGCCCTTAAATTCCTGAAACTAGGCTTCAATTCCATCTTATTTTTTATGTTTTTTCGACACATAAGAACTATGTATATGGCAACTATTGCATTCGTAAAAAAATTCGAATCAAACATGACATTACAATGGTAGAAATGTATAAAAAGTGGGTTGTCCTATTCCATCCGTCTGTCTGTCCTGACCCTCTAAAGCATAAACCACTGTGCCAATTGAAACTAAGCCGATTAGCTTTTTTTTCATTTTTTAATACTAAAAATAACAGCAGTCCCCATACAAATTTTTTGGTGTAAATTCGAAAAATTGAATTTTTTTAAGAATAAACCGATAAATTTTTCTAGAACTTTCTCTAATTTTTTTTCTTATTTCTTATAAGAACAGTTATTTTGTTTTCAAATTTTCTCAAGAACTTAATCGACAGATTTCAATAATCTTGTCTTTCAATGCAAGCTCTTTAAAATTGATGATGATTTTTGATGATCGAAAATGTCATTACTTTTGTATGGCATTTAAATTTTTGAGAAAAATTTATTTTGGAGGTTTTGCAGCTGGGCAACATTTCTTTCAAAACTGATTTTTTGTTGTATAAAACTTTTAAGATCGTAACAAATTAAAGAAATCTACATTTTGAATTAAATTTGCTTAAGGTGTTTTAAAACTGAGATTTAAACACAAATTTCAATAATATAAATGTCACAAAAGCACCTAAAGTGACACTTTTTTAAACTAATTGCTAATTGAAAAACACAATGCACTTTTTATATCTATTAATATAAAAGCTTTGAATATTTTGAGAGCTGAAGTGAAAAGTGATTCTGAAACATGTAATTAAATAAAAGTTTCTTCCCAGCTTTATTGTTTACCTTAATTTGTTTTTATTTTATGTTTTGTTGACTCTTTTAAGACCAAAATATTTTCTAGCATCAGCTTCAATCTATGAGCAAGGAGACTGATAGCGATAGTAATAATATACTCCCGAAAATTGAGTCCGCAAAACTACGTCAAAAAAACCAGAAAACTCTTGATATCGGATTCTTTATCATTTTCTGGGTTTTTGAATTTTCGTAGCGTTTTTCACATTCATATAAATGGCAACAAAAAAGAATATATTCCTTTTGGAAGAAAGTAAAGTTTAAAAACAATTTCGTATATTTCTCCATGAAAGCAATAAAAACCATCTAAAATATTGTGTTTTGTTTGGAATTCTTTCATAATAAGAAAGTCTACTAAATAAAATAGTTAGACTGAATATTGCTGAACAATAGCGTTCTAAAATAATTAAATAACTAAATTTGTGAACATTTAAGGCTAAGATGCACATTATGTTATTTAAATTTTGTTAACCTCCTTTAAGGAACATTTTTAAGCGGTAAGTAAAAACTCGTCTAGGTATGTGTTAAGCGTGTGACCCCCCCCCCTGATTAAAAACCTGGCTTCGCCCTTGGGCCGAGCTGCCTCAGTTTTCCCAGAGATGGTCGATTATATCTCGGGTCGGGTCCTCGTGTATGGTCAGCTTAACATGTTTGTTACATGTAGTAAATTTTACGAACTGAAAATGAGGAGTCTATTGTGTACTTTTTCCATTGTAGTTTAAAAAATAAAGTTCATCTGAAATAGCTTAAATTGATCTTCATTTTCTTGAATTGTCATTTATTCAACATGGTGTTGGAGAAAGCAATTTATGAACCATGTCAATTTCACGCCAGCAAGAGAGACCATCGTCACCTAGATACTGGAAAGAACACAATACGCTGTTTCAATTAATTGTAATCCAGATCGAATAGGCTGTATAAAATTTGATAGTATATTAGGAAAAAATAAAGTACCTACATATGAAGGCGTCGAGGCTTCACTTTTAAAATGATTCTAAATAGGTAATAAGAAATCGAACCAAGGGGGCACATTCATAGTGATAATATGTTAAAGGCAATTCATTTTTTTTACTTATTTTTCTTAAGGTAATTTGTATTAGATGTTGGAAAGCCTCACTTTGATGGTTGAGCTTCAATATTTATCAAATCAATCATAATCTTTGCTGATGCTTTATCGAACTTCGAAACATCAAACCTTAAGGCCCAACTATAATAGACTAAACCGAAAGTAAGCTAATGTCAAAACCGAACGAAAAGTTGTCAGAAGTTATCGTCAAAACAAAAAGTAAACATAATGGATTCAAGTTACGTAAGCAAATTTGACATTTGCTTAATATCAAGCCATTTAAATGGCTCTTGCGTAATTGCTCGAAATTTAACGAAACTGAGCAGAACGTCTATTATGGTTAGTGACAAATAAGGCTACGTATTGGTTCGTTCCCTTAAGCTGGCTTAAGCTCGGTTAAGTCTATTATAGTTGGGCCTTTAGACGTTGTTGTTTACAGTACATAAAAACACAAATATGTTTCTATAGATTTCTTTTGTTTTTGTATAAACTTAACAACAGAAGGTAAATTGCAATGATTAAACCGTTGTCAGCTGTCAAAGTGCGACTCGAGCATATGATATTTACAATATAAAGCGAGCACAAAGCTTGACGTAGCATTTCATATTGCTTCTCAAGTTTCCATTGTTTCTATTCAATATGTCAAAGTCGGCACGACCGAACGCGTGAATTTTAGCTATAAAGCTTTCGTTTTCTATTGGACGGAATCATATCATTATCCAGCAGAATATCAAAATCTTCATCAATATTTAAATCATTTACATATTATGTACATATACATATGTCAAAATCAAGAGGTATTTTTGCTTTATTTATTAATTAAAAATAATTATGTTTATCAATAAAAATTGAGTGGCACAACATTAACATACAACTCTCAAACATTCCTGTGTGCGAGTAATGTCAGGGATAGTGTCTATGTCGAATCCGAACGGCAAGAGTTAAATGTGGCAAATTTTTGATAATGTTTATGGTAAAAAGATGTCTTATAGCCCCAACTTTAAGTCCCTTTTGCACAAGGGCGGATCCAGACTTTTCATCAGGGGGGGTCACACTCTTAGATGAGTTTTTACTCACCGCTTGAAAATGTTCTTTAATTCTTTGTAAAGGAGGCTAACAAAATTTAATAATTGCTAAAATGACAACTTTAGTTATCAAATTATTTAAGAACACTGTTGTCCAGCAAGGTATGGTCTTACTATTTAATTTGGATGACTCTCAAGATTATAACAGTTTTCTAAATATGCCATATTTAAGAGCTAAAAGACAATAGTTTAGAGAGTTTTTGGTGCATTTCGCGCAGAAATGTAGGAAATTGTTTTGAAACGTTGCTTCTTATCCAAAAATACAATACACTTTTCTTGTTTTCATTTCTATTAATGCAAAAATTAAAAAGTTAAGAAAATTATCGAGGATCTGATATGTATGTCGGGTTTTTTTGAACAAAATTTTTTTGAACTCAATTTTCGGGAGTCTCTTATTACCGTCGTTATCAATCTGCTTATTCGTATTTTGATCTTAAAGGCGTCAACAAAACTTACAGATTATAGATACAAAGGTTTTGTTCTTGAATTTAAGGAAATAGTTGCATTTAAGTACACAATTTCGCAAACAAATTAAATTAAAACAAAGTAAGGTAGGTAAACAAATAAGTTGGGAAAAAAAGTTTTTGTAGCCCTCACAAATTACACGTTTTAATGCTTTTATGTCAATAGATATGAAAAAAATGTTGTCCCCTTTCTAAAATATTTTTTTCGAAAATCATTTTAAATTTTGTTTTAAAAATATTCTTGGTAAGCACTAAATAAAGAGCTTATAAATATACATGTACATTTAATAAATATATATGTACATTTTACATTTAAATTTCGTCAACAAATGTTGTCCCCTTTCTGAGATATCGAGTTTCGTAAACAAAATTAGTATTTTTTTTTAAATAAAACAAAAATACATTTTTGATCATTGATGATCTCTTATTCAAGGTTTCTTCTTAAGAACTTGAATATTTACTCTTTTTCAAAACAATGTTTATGAAAATAATTTAAAGTATGACTAAAGTTTTTTCGAATTCTAAATTGAGTAAAAACAAAAGTTTTAGTTGTTTTTGACAGCAAACCACTTTATTGCGAATATCTTTAAATTACTAACAAATCTTTATATGAAATCTTTACTTGTACAACTTAACTGTATAAGCTACATTATATTATGGCTCATATGACCCCCCCTGGATCGTCCATTGGTCAAAAGTTGAAAAATTTGTGCTGTGTTTTTGAAATAGGGCTGAATATCCGATTTATATTTATTATGATCATGGTCCAATCTTCGGTCAAAAGTAGTACTTTTATCAACAAAGTTTTAGGAAGTAAAATTCAAAATTTTGTTTTCTTGAGTGTCCCAAAATTAACGCAAGATTTGAATTTGTGCAGTGAAGTGTTGGCAACCCTGAAAAAAAGCAATTTGACAGCTAACAGCATAGGGTTATTAAAAATGGAGCGTTACACGATAGAACAACGTGTCTTCATTATTATAAAGAATATTTCAAAAATAGTGAAAGCTTGGCGGCTGCAGTTCGAAAATTTCATACAAAATATTGTCGGAATAGTGTTTTAACTTCGTAAACTGTGAAGAGATTAATTGAAAAATTCATGGAGACTGGATCCGTTGGAGACGCCAAACACACTGGTCGTCCAAGAACAAGCCGTTCAAATGTGAATGTCGAAGCAGTGCGTGAGAGTGTTGCTGACAATCCAGGAACCTCAATTCGACTTCGTGGACAAGAATTGCAAATTTCAAGAACCTCTCCACAGCGTATACTCACCAAAGATCTGTGTCTTCATGCTTACAAAATTCAATTAACACAACAATTGAAGCCTAATGACCATGGACAGAGAAGAAAGTTCGTTGAATGGATTATTGAACATCAACACATGGACCCTGATTTTTCGAGCAAAATCATCCTAAGCGATGAAGGACATTTTCATCTTGATGGCTTTGTCAATCGCCAAAATTGCCGCATTTGGGGTTGGGAGAACCCACATGTGATTGTCGAAAAACAAATGCATCCACAACGCGTGACTGTATAGTGTGGATTTTGGGCTGGAGGCATAATTGGGCCATATTTTTTTAAATATGATGCTGGTCAAGCAGTGACTGTGCATGGTGCTCGATATCGCGACATGATTACACAGTTCTTTCTGCCAAAATTGGATGATATTGATGTGTCCAATATGTGGTTTCAACAAGACGGTGCCACATGTCATACAATTCAATTACTGCATGAGACATTTCCAGGTCGTGTACTCTCTCGTTTCGGTGATCAAAATTGGCCTCCTAGATCGTGTGATTTAACACCATTAGACTTCTATTTATGGGGTTATTTGAAATCACAAGTCTATTTCAACAAGACCACAACAACCCGTGTATTAAAGGAGGAGATTCAACGCTGCATCAACGAAATTCAGCCACAATTATGCAGAATGGTCATGGAAAATTTTAACAAAAGAGTGCGCATGTAAATGCAAAGCGGTGGAGGCCATTTGTCCGATGTGTTACTCCATACATAATCCTATCCTATGTACTTTACGATTCAATAAAAATATAACTATCAAAAGACTAAAAACGGCGTTTTCTATTTAATTCAAATCTTGTGTTAATTTTGGAACACCTTTTACAAGAAATTAATAATTTAAAATATAATGGTGGTCATGTCCATTAACGCAACACGATTAGTTTTGAATTAAAGGGAATTCCTTTGAAAAAAAACAAACAAATTATCTCCCAGGGGGGGGGTCATGACCCCTATGACCTCCCGTAGATCCGCCATTGCTTTTGCATATGTTTTTTGTAATGTCTCACAGAAAAAAGTTAGGTGGCCGGGTACTAAAACATTCACCTTACTATGATGTTTTTAAAGTAGAAGGCAAAAACAAATTATAACAAAAAATAAACTAAATTCCGGTTGGAAGATCAAAGAATAGGTAATTCTGAAAATATATGCATTTTTTCTTTCAGCGTACTATTTTTCAACTTTTTGTCAACTAGTGAAACCTTACTACGCCGCCGTACACGTCACCAGACTCGAAGCCATTCAGAAAAGATTTTCCGTGGTTTCATGATATTCATGCATTACCGCCTTATTTATAGAGACTTTTTCTCATAAATCTTAGTTCTTTGACAAATCATAGGAAGTACTTGCAGTTTTGTTTTATTGTTTTAATAATAAACGGACAAATTTCATCACCATCAGTTCTTGGTAGTTTAAACTTTAGTTTTAGTCGTTCAAGTGTAAGACTCCAGAAACCATTGAATACTAATTTTAGCAGATCAAACTATATTGTACAAATGTACATAGCACATTAAAATCAATTATGTAATTGAAATCTATAATATATTTTACTCTTGTATTAATTCACCAAATGATAATATAAAAAGTATAAATTGCAAATTAAAATTTTTCAACAGTCAAGTTTAAGTATTTAGATTTTAAGTATGTATTAAGAATTGTTAACGTTGGTATTTAACGAAATTTAAATAAATAAAAAACATTTTTATAAAAATATATAATTTCGTACAGTGTTTTGGGTGAATAAGTATTGGATAATAAGTATTTGTCAGTTTAACAATTTACTGCGTTATATTGTTATGGTTATGGTTTTGAATCACGACTAAAAATTAACAAGAAATTGTAAAAATATTATTTAAAATTTTATAAAATAATTTATTACAGACATTTTCTTCACAGAGTCCTAACCTTAGGATAGAACTAGTATCAACTCATTTCTTCGCGCAAGTACTAGGGCCTTGTCCTAGCAATTTGGAACAAAGTATTTGTTAAGACTCATTCCTAAGCCTGGTTGTTATACCAGTTGTTAGTACCTATTTGAATCGATACCATTAGATTTCTTTACAGATAGGAACTAAGATATATTTCTGCCAAATAAGTACCAAGTATACTAGTCTGAACTGGGTGTGTTGAAAACCGGAACCGAAAAATATAGTTTTATTAATGTGGAGATTTTTAGACTGCTTGTTCTTAGAAAAAAGTCAATTTTCTTTCATTATTTAAACAACGATAATGTTTATGGGCCGGCCTCGTCATTGGGTCGTACTTCTCCCGTGATGATCAAGACAGGCACGGGAATGGAGATTGCTACCGTTCAATTATAACCGAATATTTTTGGCCTCAAGGATGATATGGACTTGGAGGATATGTGGCAGCAAATGACACAATCAATTTATTGGAAACCAAGTTTGGAAAACGTGTTATATCACAAAATGGTCCAGTCGCTTGGCCGCCTCGGTCAAGCGATTTGACGCCGTTAGACTAATTCCTGTGAGGCTACGTCAAGTCTATGGTCTACGCCAAGAAGCCAGCAACGATTGATGAACTTCGAACGGTTATCGAACGAGAAATTGCAGCAGCATCGGCCGATTTATTCTTAAAAACTGTGGAAAATTGGGTTCAGAGTCTGGACTTCTGCAAGCTTGCCCGTAGTGAATGCAAAAGAAATCGAGTTTCATACATAATGGCATCAAACGTACTTTCACAGGAAAAAAGAATTGTATTGATACCCAAACCCGTTTTTATTCTATTAAAAAAAAAACTTTTGTAGCCCTCTTATTGAAAAACCCAATACTTTATTCTCCGCACTACCTGCATCCAATAAATATCGCCTTGCCTCGATGTGCTGGGTAAATTGTAAAGTTCGCTCATGTATTCGATCCCTTAAACTTGACTTTCTTTTCGTCATTTTGTTGCAAGATGGTGACTTCTTATTTCTTTCCATTTTCGTATAGCTTTTAAATTCTTTTAAAATCCTATCCTGTAAAATTTTGTTGTTCCTGCTCAAAAACTTTCTATAAATCAAAACTGGATGATATTGATGACAGGACTATTATATCCAATACCAATAAGTGGCATTCAATTATTTGAAAATAGTTTTTGTGAAAAGCGTACAATTTTGGTATTCAAAAACAAACTATAGACTAAACGAATAAAATTCACATATTTTAAGTATAACCTTAAAGGAATATCCTTTTTATTTTCGGTTTCTGAACAGAAATGTATTTTCAATTGGAGTTGGTGAATTTTGGCACCCCGTGGCAGCCATTTTGTTTTAGTGACAGCGGTCAAATCTTCTGTTTATTATTTAGTTGTTTATGCCAAATCATCATTGCAAGTGACACGATTGAAAAGCACGTTCAAATGATAAAAAATTGTTATCAAAATGAGTGTACATTAACGCAAACGTTACGCGAATTTCGCCTATTCTACGGTAGACGTGGTGGCCCTTCATAGTCGACTCTTCAACGTTTGGTGGCCAAATTTGAGACGACCGGTTCAATAAACACAGCCATCACCCGTTTGTTCAATAAACGCAATATCGGCCGAGAACATCGCCGCGGTCCGTGAAAGTGTACAGCAGAACCCAAGACAGTGTTTTTTTTTTTATCAAAATCTTACAGCTATCTTAAAGCTAGACAAAAATTCTTAAAAAACTAGCGTAATTTTCAGAAACTTAAAAAATATCTTACTGGCCCTATGCGGCGGCTCTAAGTTAACCCGAGGCAGTCTATTCCTTGTCGTGCACAAGAACTCGACCTTTCTCAGACTTCAACTTGGCGAGTTTTGCGTCTGGATTTGAGCGTGCAACCGTATAAGATCCAGCTGACCCAGGAGCTCAAAGTTCATGACAATAGGCAACGCCGTTTGTTCGCTGACTGGGCTTCGAATCATTTGGAAGAGGACCCTAATTTTCCTTTTGGTATGTGGATTTTGGGCCAGCGGCGATCACCGTCACATCAAGCGCTACATAACGATCATAACTAATTTATTATGGCCCAAATTGAACCATATGAACATAGACGACATGCGGTTCCAGCAGGACGGCGGCGCTATACGGCCCACACACCAAACGCCATGATTGACACTTTCAATATCTACCCGGCCTTATAGAAAAACCCTTTACATGTACAAAAAGATTAACAATCAATCCTAATATTACATTTTGAATATACGGGTATTTTGCAATAATTTCGTTTTGCTAAACAAAATATTCTATTATCCAACCGGTAAATTCTACACAGTAATGGTATGATTTTACAAATTGTATAAAATGATAAGTTTCCACAAAAGTTTTAAACCCTTTTAATTCATAGTGTATTTTCTATAAAACAAGAGAAATTCTTTTAATTAAAAGTCGAAATTATGTTTGGTTAAATTTACTAGAAAGAAATGAAGAAGCCTTGGGGTGCGCAACTGAAAAGACTTTATGTATAAGGTCAGGACAGGATATCGGTTGTCGAGCCGCTGATAATGAAACTGAAAAGCATAACTAAATGGTAAACTTTTCCAATGTTTTAGACAATTGCGTGAATACTCTTAATATTTAAATCATTCAAGGCAACAAGTTTACCACGTACTGTATAATTCCTTATAATTAAATAACTATGATGTAACTTCCTTATATTGCCCTGTCGGATTTTAATTGAAAATGGGAATTGTTTGAAAGGTTAAAATACCACGGGGTAGTTTCCAATCAATATCTTTCATTCAGAGTATTATTGAGCGTGTCGAAGGCATTAAAATAAAAGTATACATTGCAGATTTGAGAGGTCGGTTAGGGTTGATCTTTTGATTGTTGAGGGTTGTTGGGAATTTTGTTCCATGTCCATAGCATAAAAACTGAAAGTTACATTTTGTTTACTTGTATTTATTTAAAGTCCTTATAGCCTGTTATTTAACAGCATTAGGTATATTAAAACGGCTTCCCAGTCTGCTAAACGTTTGACAGTTGTAAAGGGTGATTTTTTTAGCTATTATCTAGTTTGCAACACTGGTTTCAAGAGCTGAGCACGTTTCGTGTTTTGTTTCACTGTCAAACATCTTCAATTTGGTCTATAATTTAACCATGAATCGTCTTACAAACGAACTACCAAACAGAAGCATGGCAAGAGCTACAAATGCATCCAAAACGGTTCGGTTTATTGGCATCATTGGACCGTACTTCTTCAAAGATGATGCGAGTCGTTACGTAACTGTGAATGGTGAGCCCTACCGTGAGATGATATCCAACTTTTTTTGCCCAAAATGCAAGAGCTGGAATTGCATGAAACTTTCCCAAAGCTTTAAAAAAATTACTCTATATAAAAGCGAATTTGTATTAAGGGGGACATTTTTGGTACAAGTAGTGAAGAAGAACCCCGTAAAAAAGATTATGAATGGCTTCTGTTTTAGACCACTGAGACTATCAATGTAGCCTCAATCTTCGTCGCTTGCAAATATTCCGGAGGCTTACTGAATAAACGCATTAGAGACGAACTTGCAACGAACTCTTTAGCCGCAAGATCTGAACTATGGAACACACACAAAACAAACGATGACATAACAATGTAGTTGGGTAAGGCTAGATCAAGCCTGCACTCCTGTTTCGTTTAAGTCAATTAAGTAAGACTAAGTCTTAAACACTTTGCCCACCACGTGTTTATTCTTGAGTTACTGTTTTTGTTTGTGAGTGAAATAGTTGGTTTTTAGCAGAAGCTATTGCGCATGGGCTTAACCTTACCAGTCCTTTGTAAAATTAGATCAAATTGATTTAATATTTTGGCAACTGTTAGCAGCTGCATCTTCAATGCTTAGACACAATTTACATGCAACTGCTACAAACTGCTTAGCTAAGAAAATGATTCAACATTGATCCATGAAATAAATTAATGAAACTCTAGTAAAGCTGTTCAAAAAATCAAATGGGGTGGCGCAACAGTCCGTTTAAGAACTAGGGCCTAGTGACTGACAACTCTCAACCATTCCTGTGTGCGAGTACTGTTGTCAGGGATGGAAGGGACCTACAGTTTTAAGCCGAATCCGAACGGCATATTTTGAGAAAGCACTTTTTCATGACAAGAATTACTCTCGGAGAATTTGTCAATTCCTCGCAAGTGGCAGTACCCGTGAAAAACTTTAGGTGGCATAGGCAGGGATCGAACCCAAGACCTCTCGCATGACAGTCCAACGCACTAACCATCATGCCACGGGTACTAAAAGTGATGTAGTTATGGTTATATTCGAATAATCCAAAGTATCAATAGAAACAAAAGGGTTGGGTACATCCACTGACGTATTGCAGTCTTCTACTATTTTTAGACAGGTAACACCAGAAGGAAGGCTTGTTAAAGACTTTGTTAAGCTAAATCAATTCACTTAGCTTATGGACGAGCCAACTCGAATTACTGACTTTGCAGGAAAATCTAAATGTTGTGAGAAAATATTGGGTGCTTTTTTTAATGTTGTATGTCTAGACAAGTATTTTGTATTAAAAAACAAAACTTCAAGTTGTTACTGCGTCCACAGGAAAGCACCGCCATCTTGAATTAAATACTTTGTTTGCATTTTGTTAACTCAAAAAAGATTTATTTTTTCACGAAGTAATCTAAAAACAACATGCAGGAAAAACAATTTATACTTTTCCTACGGTTTTGATGCCCTTTTTTCGAATTCGACTTTAAAATAAATCAATCGCATTAGGTTTTTGAGTAAAAGCTTTTAAAATTTGAAAAAAAACTTTATTTTACTCTTTCTGAAGCTATGTCAATTTATGAAGCAGTTTTTTTTCCAATAAAATTCATGATGGTTTTCAAATCTATAATCGCTATCTCCAATATTTTCTTTACTTTTTAAAAAGTCATCAATAGTTGTAAGACTTCGCCTATGAAAAAGTTTTCATTCAAAAATGTGACGCGGTACTTTTAACAAATTCGTCACATAAACCAGATTTCTTTTACATAAATTGTACTGAGATATAACAAAATGACTCCAACTCTAAATCATTCAACTGAATTGTTGCAGGCATCGATTCTTCTGAGGTAATTTTGGACCACATATTGGTTTGTTTTTTTTTGGTTTTTAAGTGCTCAAGAATTAAATGTTTTTCTGCATAAACATAGTCTTTCACATAGCCTCAAAAAAAAGTGCATCGGTGTAAAAACTCATGATCTTCGTGGTCAGTTGACATCGCCACGACGAGAAATTATTCGCTCGAGTTGTTTGGCATGTGGAACCGTCTTGTTGAAACCACATATTTTCCGAGTCGTATTCTTCAATATCAGGCAAAAAAAGTCGGTTATCATATGACCATAACGATCCGAATTGAAGGTGACAGTCGTTCCATTGTCGTTTTGCAGAAAGTAAGGTCCAATCATACCTCCGGAGCAAAGAGCGTGGATGAAGTGGCCTGTCTTCAATTACTTGGGGGTTCTCTCCCACCGAGTGAGAAATGTGTTTCGTCGCTGAAGAAAATTTTGTTTCGAAAAATCCGACTTCCATCGCCTGTTGTTCAAGGACATCTACGACGTTGTGAATGGTCAACTGGCTTCAGCTGTTGTGTCAGCTGGACTTCAAATGGATATAGGTGTAGATCCAATTGCAAAAATCGCGATAATGTGCCGTTAGACAGTCCTAATTCCTGAGAAAGACGAGGAATCGACACATTCGGGTCTTCGGCTATATAGCAGCGATATTTTGAGTAGTATGAGCAAACCGATGATACAGAGGCCTTACGATATCTGTCACCAATCAAGACTCTTCAAATTTCTTCACAAATTTTCCAATTACTGTCATGGTTGGACGATTATGTAAACTATAATCTCCTCTTAAAGCACGATATGTGTCTGTGGCAGAATCACCATTTGTATGTACATATGTATGTTTTAAATTTGTTTTACGTTGTGCGATACTTTAGCTTAAATTTTCGTAAATATCGGACTTTTAACTGGAAACAAAAATTGGGTTAACAACTTAGTTTCGACGAATTCCAGGTTTATACTTTTGAAACCACAAAATGAGTATGAGGTTCTCTTTAGAAGCTGAGACGTTAGCAGCTCATTTTAAAACTCTATTCTCAGCTGATGAAGACCTTCATACCTTTGATTACGCGCTACCTAATACTAGAGTCAACGAGCTGGATTTAGAATTCTCATTGCCCGAATTGGAAGTAACGCTCCAAAAAATGAAAAATAGCAAGGCTCCTGGCCTAGACGGCATACCAGTCGAGTTTTATATTGATTTCAAAAACTACCTCGTGTCCTTTTATAACAAGTTGCACAATGATGGATGTGTACCTATCAGTTTCAACGAATGTGTAATTTTTGCCATTTTTAAAAAAGGTGATGCTAACGCTTCGGAAAATTATAGAGGTATTTCAATTTTAAATTCAATAAGAAAAACTTTTACTGCAATCCTATATGAAAGGCTCATAAAATGGATTGAGGATAACAGTCTTTTGAGCATCTTTCAAGCCGGTTTTCGCCCAGGTTTTTCAACCATGGATCATATCTTTGCCATTTCAAGCATTGCTCAACAATTTATAGATAGGAAAAAGAAACTATACAGCTTGCTTTGTTGATTTTAAAGCTGCATTTGATAAAGTCAATGGACAAGCTTTAATTTACAAACTCTCTTGTATTGGTTTGTCACGAAAGTTTCTGCAAGTGTATGCAAGTTTTATTTCGTCAACAAATGCGACGGTATGGGACGGTTTCACATTTTCAAATCGATTTGAAACAACTTCAGGTGTTCCTCAAGGTTGTATCCTCAGCCCATTATTATTTGCCCTGTTCATAAATGATGTCGGCGATCTTCTTCCGGATGGAGTTAATTTTGCTAACATTTTAATCAAAGTCCCGTTGTACGTGGACGATCTAGTTATGCTTTCTGATAATCCTTTCACGCTACAAATGCAAATAAACCGTCTAAGTTCCTTGGGGCTTGCAAATTAATACCCAAAAAACTATAAGATTGTTGTATTTGAAAAGAAACAATCAAGAAGGCGAGCGGAAGAAAAAGTATTGCCATGTCCTTATTCTTAAGTATGAAATTTGTAAACTTTGTGATGAAAAAATAAAGAATTTATCTATCTATCTATCTAATTCATAAATTACCTCTTTAAGATGTCACCACACCACTGTCAATTTTTGATCCTAATATGTACAAGTACATTTTAAAAAGTGTTTGCTGTCTGTTGGTAACAAAAGCATTTCCACTGAAATGCTGAGATTTGTTTAAATATTTTATTATGTATGAGAGCGACAAGGTAATCAAATGTAATACGAAAATGGTATTTTAAGTTCCCTATCTGTAGATCACTTTTATTTGTATTAACTTTTAAAACTTAAAGCAGCATCACATTCACTTGCATTTAATTAATTAATATATGTATAAATATATTTGTATTTTCAGATGATGTTAAGAAATGGATTAAAGACTTACCAGTCGAGGGTTTATCAAAAGCTGTCAAGGACTTATAAAACAAGTGGAATACCAGAACTAACACAGGTAATTTTTTGTTTAGAAGAACTTATGTAAGGTCATTGATTTTGTTTCGAATTCGAAAATTTAAATATTATTATTATTATTATAAGTGTGAAAAGCATATCATTCCAATGGCCGCCTCAGGAAATTCACAACATATATGATTCTTTTGAAGTAGTTTGTGACCACTATTTTCACATATTTGGATCTGTTAAGGCTCGATAATTGGTGCAAGCTAAATCACCTACTGTTAAATACTTCTAAATGTCAAGTCTTGTCGTGTTTTCGAAGTGCTAATTCCATAGTGTTTGATTATACTATCAACCATGTTAATTTAGAGCGTGCAACGAGATAGTACACAGAAACAAAAAAGCTGTCATATTAACAATCGTCGATAGTCAACCTGAAATTTCGCCAAATTGTCGCATTGACTACCAAAATAGTCAATATGACAACCATTTTTTTTTAAATTGACTACTGGATAGTCAATAGAACAATTTTCGATTGTCAATTTTGGGTAGTCAATATGACAACAAGAGTAGTCAATAGAACAACTTCGGTAGTCAATATGACAATTTGGTTGTCATATTGACTAACCAAAATTGACAATCGACGATTGTTATATTGACTAACCAGTAGTCAAATTAGATTTCAGTTTTCATCAAAAATTTTCGTATTGACTACAGCAGTTGTCCTATTGACTACCGCAGTGGTCCTATTGACTACCGCAGTTGTCATATTGACTACCGCAGTTGTCTTATTGACTGCCGCAGTTGTCGTATTGACTACCGCAGTTATCGTATCGAATACCACAATAGTCAATACGACAACCGTAGTTTCAATTTCTTTCAACCAAAGTTATAGTATTGACTACTGCAGTAGTTATATTGACTACCGTAGTTTTCATATTGACTACCGCAGTTGTCATATTGACTACCAAAATTGACTATCGAGAATTGTTGTATTGACTACCGCAGTTGTCATATTGACTACCGCAGTTGTCATATTGATTACCGCAGTTGTCGTATCGAATACCACAATAGTCAATACGACAACCGTAGTTTCAATTTCTTTCAACCAAAGTTATAGTATTGACTACTGCAGTAGTTATATTGACTACCGTAGTTTTCATATTGACTACCGCAGTTGTCATATTGACTACCAAAATTGACTATCGAGAATTGTTGTATTGACTACCGCAGTTGTCATATTGACTACCGCAGTTGTCATATTGATTACCGCAGTTGTCATATTGACCAACACAGTTGTCATATTGACTACCGCAGTTGTCGTATTGACTACCGCAGTTGTCATATTGACTACCGCAGTTGTCATATTGATTACCGCAGTTGTCATATTGACTACCGCAGTTGTCGTATTGACTACCGCAGTTGTCATATTGACTACCGCAGTTGTCATATTGACCACCGCAGTTGTCATATTGCCTACCGCAGTTGTCCTATTGACTACCGCAGTTGTCATATTGACCACCGCAGTTGTCATATTGACTAACACAGTTGTCATATTGACTACCGCAGTTGTCGTATTGACTACCGCAGTTGTCATATTGACCACCGCAGTTGTCATATTGACTACCGCAGTTGTCCTATTGACTACCGCAGTTGTCATATTGACTACCGCAGTTGTCATATTGACTACCGCAGTTGTCCTATTGACTACCAAATTAGTCAATATGACAACCGTAATTTCAATTTCCTTCAACCAAAGTTGTCACATTGACTACTAAAGTTGTCATATTGACTACCAAATTGTAAAAAAATTTCGGATTCCAAAATTGACAACCGAAAATTGTTCTATTGACTACCAAATAGTCATATTGACTACCAAAATAGTCAATAGGATGACTTTTCGTTCTGTGTAGGATCTAGGAGTAAGCTTAGATACAAAACTTTCCTTCTTACCGCACCATGATTATATCATATAAACAGAGCCAATCAAATGCTTGGTTTCTTAAAAAGAAACACCAAGGAATTCTCAGGTTCACATATCTTAAAATCACTGGTAAGATTACTTCTTGAATACTGTAGCATTATTTCGAACCCTTTTTACAATAATTCAATAGACAGAATTAAAAAAGTTCAGAAACATTTTACAAGGTATATGCATTTTATAAGCTTAACTGGAGGACTGTTAGGCCTTCTTATTATATGCGATGCTTATTATTTGGCATGCAATCTCTTTATGATCGTAGGGCTTATTTTTCAGTAATGTTTACGAAGACTAGTTAACTGTGTAAATGCTACCGGTTTCATTTTTATGAGCAGTTTCATCGCACAACTTATGACAGGAATGAACCCATTACGTGTTGCACAAGAGAAGTGAATTTAATTTGCAATAGGATTGATTTTAATCTCGATATTTCGAAAGAATCATTTAAAAATATGTTTTAAATAATATTTAAACTGTAACCTCCTAAAAAATGTTAAGACTTAATCTTTTTTTATCATTAAGTTGTATTTATTAATTGGAAATTATAAATAAAAATGTCATTTATAGTAATATTTATTTATTTATATTAGTATATTTATTGTTTTACGTAGTGGCGTAAAGTAACATGCCATTTGGTCAAAAATATCAATTGATTGTTTCGCATAATTATAATCATTTATAACCGAGAGCTTTTTCATTTCCTCAGCACTTTGATTTCTTTTTCCTGTTGAGACTTCCTCTGTACCATAAAAATCACAACCAATAATTTCATTCCTCTGAAGCTTGGCTAGAGTAACTTCTTTTGGATTTCCAATAAATAAAGCTTGTAGATTTTGATCCCTTAATTGTAGCATTTTCCCGGATTGTATTGCCGAAACTGGCAATCTTCGACTTCCCAAAGCGTATACTTTGAGCCTATGCAAAAATTCGCTTTAGTATCGGATGATTTTTTTGAGGTTAGGATTTTCATGCATTAGTATTTGACAGATGACGCGGGATTTCAGACATGGTGTCAAAGAGAAAGATGCTCAGTATGCTTTGACATTTCATCATGAATAGACTTACTAACGAGCAACGCTTGCAAATCATTGAATTTTATTACCAAAATCAGTGTTCGGTTCGAAATGTGTTTCGCGCTTTACGTCCGATTTATGGTCTACATAATCGACCAAGTGAGCAAACAATTAATGCGATTGTGACCAAGTTTCGCACTCAGTTTACTTTATTGGACATTAAACCAACCACACAAATGCGTACAGTGCGTACAGAAGAGAATATTGCGTCTGTTTCTGAGAGTGTTGCTGAAGACCGTGAAATGTCGATTCGTGGCCGTTCGCAGCAATTTGGTTTGTGTTATTCGACCACATGGAAGATTTTACGCAAAGATCTTGGTGTTAAACCGTATAAAATACAGCTCGTGCAAGAACTGAAGCCGAACGATCTGCCACAACGTCGAATTTTCAGTGAATGGACCCTAGAAAAGTTGGCAGAAAATCCGCTTTTTTATCGACAAATTTTGTTCAGCGATGAGGCTCATTTCTGGTTGAATGGCTACGTAAATAAGCAAAATTGCCGCATTTGGAGTGAAGAACAACCAGAAGCCGTTCAAGAACTGCCCATGCATCCCGAAAAATGCACTGTTTGTTGTGGTTTGTACGCTGGTGGAATCATTGGAACGGATTTTTTCAAAGAGGCTGTTGGACGCAACGTTACGGTGAATGGCAATCGCTATCGTTCAATGCTAACAAACTTTTTTTTGCCAAAAATGGAAGAACTGATCTTGGTTGACATGTGGTTTCAACAAGATGGCGCTACATGCCACACAGCTCGCGATTCTATGGCCATTTTGAGGGAAAACTTCGGAGAACAATTCATCTAAAGGAATGGACCGGTAAGCTGGCCACCAAGATCATGCGATTTGACGCCTTTAGACTATTTTTTGTGGGGCTACGTCAAGTCTTAAGTCTACACAAATAAGCCAGCAACTATTCCAGCTTTGGAAGACAACATTTCCGAAGAAATTTGGGCTATTCCGGCCGAAATGCTCGAAAAAGTTACCCAAAATTGGACTTTCCGAATGGGCCACCTAAGACGCAGCCGCGGTCAACATTTAAATGAAATTATCTTCAAAAAGTAAATGTCATGGACCAATCTAACGTTTCAAATAAAGAATCGATGAGATTTTGCAAATTTTATGCGTTTTTTTTTTAAAAAAAGTTCTCAAGCTCTTAAAAAATCACCGTTTATAACCGAGAGCTTTTTCATTTCCTCAACACTTCGATTTCTTTTTCCTGTTGAGACTTCCTCTGTAGCAGAAAAATCACAACCAATAATTTCATTCCTCCGGATCTTGGCTAGAGTAACTTCTTTTGGATGTCCAGTTCTGCTTTCCAATAAATAAAGCTTGTAGATTTTGATTCCTTAATTGTAGCATTTCCCGGATTGTATTGCCGAAACTGACAATCTTCGACTCGCCCACAGCGTATACTTTGAGCCTATACAAAAATTCGCTTGAGTACTTAGAGAACGCCGTTTTTTTCCCTAGCAGGTTAGTTCCAATACGTGCCAAGTTGTCCGCAAAATGAAATATTGGTGTGGGATGCATTGTGAATGGCAGGCGGCTCAAATATGGAATACTTTAGTTAACTCTTTGTAAGTACAAACTATTCATTTGAAGCTGTTGTAGTAACGTAATAAAGGCTTTTTCAACTGACGCAGGTAAATTTTGGTACCACTCCAGTTTTGGCAATTTTGTTTTTGTGACGTCTGTCAAATCTTTTGTTTATTATTCAGTTGCTTATGCCAAATCACAAATGCTAAAACTTTATTATCAAAATGAGTGTTCGTAAACGAAAACATTGCCCGCATTATTCGCATTTTACGGCCCTTCACAGTTGACTCTTAAACATTTGGTGATCAAATTTGAGACTACCGCTTCAGTAAACAATCAGCCAACGCCCGTTTGTTCAAGAATCGCAGGATCGGCCAAGGGCATCGTCGCGGTCTGTGGAAGTGTACAGCCGAACCTGAGGCAGTCTATTCCCCGCCGTGCACAAGAACTCGGACTTTCACATACTTCAACTTGTGCGAATTTTACATCTGGACACCCGTACAACATCCAACTGACCCAGGAGCTTAAAGTTCATGATAATGGACAACGCCGTTTCTTCGCTGATTGTGCTTCGAATCGTTTGGAAGAGGACCCCAATATTGGCCGAAATGAATGACTGTGTGTGGACGACACCAACCCACGCTAGGTTCACCAGGCGATAATGCATCCTCAAAAAGTTACCGTTAGGTGTGAATTTTGGGCCGGCGGAGCAATTGGTCCGTCCTTTTTGAGAACGACATTAGTGAGTCGACATCGTGTGCTGCATAACGATCATGACTAATTTCTTATGGCCCAAATTAAACCATATGGACCTAGACGACATGTGGTTCCAGCAGGACACTGCTACGTGCCACACAGCAAACGCCACGATTGTCATTTTCCATTAACGATTTGAGGGTAAGGTTATCTCCTCGCAGGGGTGATATGAAATGGCCACCAAAATTATGCGATTTGACCTCGCTAGACTTTTTCCTGTGGAGTTTCTAGAAGTTGCAGGTCTATTCAAATAAATCACAATTGACCAATGCCCTAAAAGTGAACATAACACAAGCCATCGCTCAAATTCAGCCGGATCTATGCGAAAAATTGGACCTTTCAGAACCGTAAGAATCCGAGGCAAGCATTTGAATGTTGTTATACTGCACACTTAATGGCATACGTGCTCATAATCAAATAAAAAATAGTTTGTTAATACCTCAAACACAGCTTGTTTTATTCCATTTCAACATCTACCCGCCCTTATTAAAAAAACTTTAGGTTAATTTTGAACTCGGATTAGAACTAAAGACATGAAAAACCTTAGAAAAAGTACAATTTGATTATAAGCTTCATAACCTTGTTAACTAGTGTTCATCTTTGTCATTTCAAATATGTAAATGTGTAAACTTCTGACCGATTTTGAGTTCCAACCAGAAGCAGTTTCTCTCTTTTTCGAAAGAAGAAGTGTGACCAATTAAAAAAATTATTTCTTAATTTTGTCAGGAAAAAGTTTCATAAAATAAGCAAAATTCGGACAAACAAATCTTGTTACTATCACGATAGTTAGGCGTAAATTGTTTCTTTTTCTTTTTGAAATACGAAATGTAAATTAATTTTCTTGCTTTTTTTTAAGTTAATAAAATTCAGGAGCCCTACTCTGTAATGCGTTTCGAAAGCAAATATTTTCGAAAACGAATATTTTGTACTCTCTATTTTTTCTAATGCGGAAAAGAAATCTAGTACTAACGGAATGACAAATCCGCATTCGGATTTTTCGTACCTGGCAATGCGTTTTCGAATGTCATTAGCAATTCGAAGGAAGTTGTGTGAAATAGATAAAATATAAGTAAGGAAATAATAATTTTATTCAAAATTTAAGCAAATAAATTCCATTACAGGGAATCATCAGCGAAAAAATTGCATACCAAACAAAAGCAATTTAAAATTATGGTGGAATTCGTATGGAAAAAAGTATACCTTGGCAAGAGGCAAATTTCAACACAAAAAACTAAATGACTATGAAAAAAATCAGCTTAAACTTTTTAAGCTTAAATTAAAAAGAGAGAAGTGGCAATTGCAAATCAGTTAAGTGTAAAAAAAGTCATTACAATAATTCTCAAGTGATAATAATGACTGAATTTTTTTCCTCGTCTTCTTTGTGATTTGTTTTGAATTTTTGTTGTATTTTTGCTTTGACAAATCTCATAAGAAATACTTCGAGACTCGGCAAGTCTATTCAATTGGCGTTTTTCTTTTTTAATTCAGAGCTGAGCACTGAGCAGAGTCTGAGCGAACAGAGAAGAGTTCTGAGCAGAATATGTTCAGAGCTCTCTGATTTAATTATGAAACAACTTGAGCACTAAACTGTCATAATTTAAAATGTCACCTGTTTGAAGGTGTTCAAAATTTTCTTTAATCAAATTTATTAAAAAAAAACAGTCATAGATTTGGTTTATTTGAAGCCTGAAATAAATTTTAATCATAAAAATGCTATATGCGATTAGTTTTTTCTAAATTATCTTTCCTTCTGCACTAAAGCGACCACCCTCTTTCGCCATTTTTATTGTTTTGACGGTGATTTTTTTAATTTGCCGGCTTTCAAATATCAAATTGTTTGTGTTCAGCATTTTACTCCGTTTACTCTGTTATTTTATTCTGAGCTCACAGAGCGCGCTCTGAACATGTTCAGAACTAAAAAAAGAAACACGAATTTGAAGCTCTGAACGATCAGAGCTCAAAAGGAAACACAATTATTTTTTTGACAGTTAAAAAAGAAAAACGCCAAATAAATAGATAAAGTACTAGATGATTGTTTTATTCGATTCAAACATGTACAGAGTTCGAATTCTTAAACGAATCGAATGTCAAGTTCGAATTCGGATTGACTTTCGAAACGAATTACAGAGTAAGGACCTAGAGCTTTATTCCAATTTTATTTTTTACTTAAGAAATTAAATAATTAAGAATTTGCCGTCTGTCAGTCGCTTAGTAATTACAATTTAAATATTTTAAGTTATAATATAAATGGATTAAAAAGTAAATTATTATTCTTAAACTTCATTAACTATGTAAAATCATTTGATATATTTTTACTATTCGAAACATTTTTATTGAAAGAAAATTACGATTTAGTTAATGGTTATTTTAACGAATATGATTTGGTATGGGAGGAAGCGGTAAAAACTAACAAATATGGAAACGCAAGTGGTGGATGTATTTACGGTTTTAAGAAAATTTACAAAGAATTTTTGAATTTTGAAAAGGTACTAGGATATAATATAATTAACTTAAAATTAGAAAACATTTGTAAGCACTATATAATACCAACTTACTTAAATTGCAATCAGTGGGAAGATGATTTTAACTCTCTAAGTGACTTAGTCTGTACTATTCAAAATGAGAAATTGCTTGTGATAGGGGATCTAAATGCAAGAATAGGAAGTGAACAAGGCTTCTACAATGAAAATCGATATCATCCTCTACTAACCTTAGCCCCCAAAAGAATATCGAAGGACAATAAGACAGATAGAAAAGGAAGAGAACTGCTTGATTTCGCTGAATCTTTCAACCTAATGATCCTAAATGGCAGATCTAAAAGTTATGTAAAGGGTGAATTCACTTTTGTAAGAGGAAACTCGTGTTCGGTAATTGATTATTGTTTTGTATCAGATGATTGGCTTTATGAGGTATCGGATTTTAAGGTTCATGAAAAGTGTTTTTCGGATCATATGCCAATTTCTGTTGTTATGAAAATAAACAACGATAAACAGTCAATATGCCAAGGTTTCACTGAATTAACATTGCCCAGATTAATGTGGCGAAATAATCTCAAAAAAACGTATCAAGATGCATTAGACCTTGAACTTGTTTCCACGAAGACAAGAGGCAAAATAGTCTCAATAGAACGCTTGCAAGATGTAATACGTAAATCAGCACCAAAAATATCCGATAAATCGTGGTAGAATTCAACCAAAACAGAAATGGTTTGACGCAGAGTGTCTTAGAGCTAGAGAAAAAGTCTTTTCTTTTCTGAAACTATTTAGAAGATATAACACCCCATATTTTAGACAAGAGTATGCGAAAGAAAAAAATCGATTTAAGGAGATTTGTTTACACAAGAAAACCCAGTATTTTGAAGAAAAAGTGCACACTATCATTTCAAGCCGAAACACGAAGGAATTCTGGAAAGCAGTTCGATTTGTAAACGGAGCAAAACTCAAAATTGCTATTAACATTCCTAGCCACGATTTAAAAACTCACTTTCAATCACTTTTGAATGTAGAGTCATCAACGTTACCTTTTCATTACTGTGTTAATATCGAGAATCAAGATATGGATCAACCGTTTACATCTACAGAGTTGAAATCAGTATTAAAAGAAATGAAAGAATCTAAGGCACCAGGAGAAGATCTTATACCTCACGAATTTTATAAGTATTGCAGTGATGATTTTGCCAAACATCTGCTAGCGAACCTTACAGTAAACAGAGGAAAGTCCCAAATAATGATTTTTGGTAGAGGCAAGAGACAGCGAAGTGGAAACTATATCTGGAAATTGGAGAGGGAAACAGTGGAAGTAGTTGATAATTACAAATACCTGGGAGTAATACTAACACCACATAATAGTATTAAAACTCACTTGCTAGAAAAACTGAAAAGTGCAAAAACTGCCATAAACACAACCTGGCTGACTTGTATGAAAAATAAGAGCATAGGACTTCGAGTCAAATATCAAATCTTTGAGGCAACAGCGAGATCAGTTATGTTTTATGCAACGCAAGTTTGGGGATATTTACAATATGAGAGTGTAGAACAGCTTCTCAGGTTCTTTCTTAAAAGAGTACTGCACCTTCCCCGGACGACTCCCACATATGTGTTACACATTGAAACAGGGCTCCCACCATTGTTCATCACAACATTGAAACTCCATTTTGATTACGTCCTTAAAGTATTAAACATGCACGAAGCAAGACTTCCTAAAATAGTTGCTACGCACGCCATCGCAAAAAAAGCATCATGCTTCAGAAATGGAAAGAGCTGGCTGAGAGGACGGGATGTCCATTAAATTTATCGGGATTTAACATACAGGAAATGAAAGTTGAACTTTACATTATACTCCAGAATCTTGATGAAAAACTACATAAAGGCTTTATTGAAGAAGCTCAATCATCAATTTATCGAAGGTACTATTCGAAACTGGAACACGATCTAAGCATGATTAGCTATTTCGGAAGCAATGTCGATGCAGAAAAAATCTCAACCATATTTAAGGTGAGAGGAGAGTTACTGCCATTAAACTACATACCCCACCGGCCGGATTTGCCTATCACATGCTCCTTGTGTAACTTGAAAACCCGTGAAGACATCATGTACTTTGTTGGCATCTGTCCCATACTTAAAGAATTAAGAAAAATACACTTGGGAAAAGCTAATTACGAAGAGGATGAAGTTATTGATATACTGAACGGACGTGATTGGCTCTTTATAACTTTGTGAAATTAGCATTGTGATATAGAAACCAAATCTTAAGAGAAGCGTTTTAATTAAATTTTTAACCAAATGAAAAAATGTATTGTAAACCTAGTGCACCTATTTATTAATTTTTATTATCAGACGGCTTTTGCCATGTCTCTAAAGATTTGTAAACCGAATTCAAAAATGTACTTATGATGAAATAAAATCTATTTTCTAATCTAATCTAAAAATCTACTTAAGAAATATATCAACTACATACCTAAATTGATGGCAAAAATTGCATTCATACAAAATTTTAAATTCTACATTTTAATCAAACATGACATTTCGATGGTAAAGAATTCAAAAGCCATGGAGTCAAAATTTCATGACAAAAATTAGATATATGTATTTTTTGCTCGTATTTTTTTCAATATTCCGTGTTTAAAAAAATATCGCAACATTTAAATGTATAAAGCGTATAACTATAAGCACTCAATTACTGTATGCTAAAAAAACTTCGAAACGTATTCAATAGGCATATTTTCAAATCTTAAAATATGGATACTATTTTTTGAATGTATTATGACATTCATTGAATTGACTTATAAGTTCTGTCAATTCTTTTAAAATACACCTGGATTAAGAAAGTACTGCTCAATTGCTTTTTTATAACAAGGTTAGGACTGCTAAAGAGTATAAACTTATTTATGTACAATTGAGTAATACGTGGTATTCGTGTCATAACCTGGTAATTTAACACTTCTTCTTATACAATGTCAATTATGGATTTATTTACACTTTAAAGTATATCCGTAAAAACTTTCTTTTAAAAGATAGAAATCACAATATTAATAATAATTTGTTCACCATAGTAAATCTTATTTAAATTGCTCAATTTTTAAAGACATGTAATCTAAATAGAACGAAACGAATAATGAATATTATTTTCTTTTGTCAAAAATTTAAAAACTAATCCTAAGCACGCCCACGCATTAATCTTTTTGTTTGCTAGACAAATAATACGAATGGACAATGATTGTAGAAACCACGCCTATGACACTATGATAAAGTCAGCAATTAAAATACACTTCCATAAGAAAGCCTTGAAGCGCATGTCGATAAATATCTCAGTGTCAGCTTCCACCCCATGTTGTTTTTGTTATGCTATAAACATGAAGTCGATCCCTTGCCCTTCAATAGTGATGTTCTATCAAAGTGCATAAATTACAGAAAAAGGTTCAACACTTAACAACCCTTATTGAGGTTAAGTACTTTCAGGTAGATAACTGAAAAACACACAATAAAATATTCAAATTAGGGAGCGACGAGTTCTATTTTTAAACTTTAAGTATGGTTTAATTTTATAATAGACACAATAAGAGAAAAAGAACCAATAGAAACAAAATCCACCAATGTATTTGCGGACTGAATATCAACCCTTAAATAATTCTCAAAGCATGGCATATGATAGAAAGTTGATTCGAATTTGTCTAAATTATTTTTATTAGTCAAACTTCATCATAAACACTTTTAACTTCTATAAGAAATTCTCCAATTACAAATTTTTTATGCCTTAGGGTTGACCACTCTTGTTTAAAGACTTACTAAACCGTGTTTGTATTACTTTGAAGTGGCGGAATATTTTGTTCACACTGCAGCTCTATTTAAATGCTTAGAAGTACTTAGCCGATCTTGTTTATTAAATTTTATTTGCTGCTCAGCTGTTCAGCTAGTCATTGCTTAAAAAACCAAATCTCAAATAGAACTCAGAAAGATTTTGGGATGTTTTGCACTCCTAGTTCCCATAAAAGCGATTTGGATATGCAAATCCAGTAAAGAAAGATATCTAAAAAGAACCGTTTGGCATTACGAGAAAGCCAACGGTAGCTATGCTTCCTCGGTAGCGACGTAGACTCCAGTGCAGATATGATTTCTAGTATGATTCATCTGGGAATGAAAATCTTTATCCCGAATAGGGTTAAAACGATTAAACACAAGGTTAAATCATGGTTTGATTCGAGCTGCAAAGAGGTTATCAAGGAGAAAGAGGTGAGCTTCCGGTGTTTTAAAGCCAACCCAACTGAGGAAAACCGGAAAAGGTTTAAGCAAGCCAGGAAGGATTGCAGTGCCTATATTGGAAGGAACTAATTTTTACATTATCAAAAATTACGGCGAAAAATACTGCAATGTCCCAAAGGCAGTGAAAATATTTGGTCATTCCTAAAAAACATGAGGAATTCTTCCTCTTCCTTGGTTTTTACGCTTGTTGTCAATAACACTCCTTATTGATAAAGCCAACTTATTTCCAAGGCAGTTCGCCGAAAATTCCACCTTACCAGATAGGGTCATGACCCCCCAGTTCTTGAACGCGTAAATGATTCTATGGGACCAATCTTTTTTCGTACTCGAACTGGGGCGAGAGTTCTTAAAGATTTTAACATTCATAAATCCGCTGGACCAGATGGTATCCCCGCTATTATTCTGAAGAGGTGTTCTTCGACGCTAGCAAAACCACTGCGTAAGCTTTTCCATCTATCCTATATTCTTCTGGATCGATCTGAGTAGTTGGAAAACTGAAGTTGCTCTGACAAACCCAAAAAAGGCGAATCTTCTTCTTCCGCAAATTATCGACAAGCACTAGAGTCCCTTCTTTCTAAGGTCATTGAAACACTGATTAATGATCAGCTTAAGAAATATTTTGAAGAATGGAAGCTTTTTAATGACGGCTTTGGTAGCAATAGATCGCATGGTTCATCTCACTGAACAGTGGAAAAAATCTTTACATCGTTTTGAAAAAAGTAATATTATTGCACTTGATATTTCAAAGGCATTTGATAAAGTCTGGCATCTTGCTCTCTTATCGAAAATGCGTGCTTTCGGTATCGATGAATCTCTTCTTCGTTGTATTAGAAATTTTTTTTCGAACTGTTCAATACAAGTTGTTTTGGACGAATTCAAGTCTGAAACTCATAAAATAAATGCTGGTGTGACCCAGGGCTCCGTTTTGTCTCCGAGCCTTTTTCTCATTTTTATAAATGATCTACTGCCTGCTACTTCTAATCCAATACATTGTTTCGATAGCACTCCTAGCTTTTCATATTCGTTTCCAGACTCACAACCCTCCTCTTTGGATGTAGAACTGCTACCACAAAATATGATTAGCTCAATTCTGACCTACACAGCATTGTACAATGGGAAATAAAAAATCGTGTGGAATTTAATGCTTCGAAAACGCAATGCTGTCTTGTATCGTTGAAGCGAGATAAACCGTCTTTGCCACTATCTATGAGTGGCACTTGCATCAACGAAACGAAAAATCTCGACATCCTCGGAATGTACATCAGCAACCACCTTTTGTGGAGTGATCACGCATACGCGATGTTGCCAAAAATGCCGCAAGATGTCTTTGTCTCCGTCTGATCTGGCTACAATCTACACGAAACTTGAATATAACTCTTATCTCTCGGCTGGTGCTCCAGTTACTTATTTAAGCCTCTTGACAGCATTCAAAGAAGAGCGTTTAAAATGATTGGTGACATTAGCATCATCAACTCGTTTCCGTCACTCGAACATCGACGCAAGGTTTCTTGCCTCACCCTTTTTTAACCGTTATTTTAACAGACTAGGCTCTAGTGAAATAGCCAGTTGCATTCCTCCCTTTAACAATTTAACAGTATTACCCGCGCTTCTAGAAATGCACATCAGTTTACCCTTGAACCCAACTTCGGCCGTACTATGAAGAACAGAGATTAATTTTTTAGACGTACTACGAGTATGTGCAACGCCTTGCCACGCTCTATCTTTCCCTATCATTGTAATGTTCAGGAATTCCAAATCAATGTACACCGACGCGTCGCGACGCCTCCTATCCAACCCTTCCCTCTTAAAAAGGTGTCGGTTTTAATGTGGTTAAAGTTTTAAACAAACCACCGACGAAGCTTAAAAAAGTTTGTAGATGTTATTAAGAACCTTATCTACAATTTAAACCTTTTATAAATCTTAATCTAAACATTATGGGACAAAGATGATGCTTATTTCTTTATGGTTTCGGATGTTTTCTTTTTTGCAGGAACGCCATAATGTTAAACGTGGAAACTACGCAGTCTTAACGGACAAAGATGTTGGATTTTTTGAATCTGTAGTTGGATCTAATCACACTATCAAAGAGAAGGATGAACTTCAATCATACAACGTGGATTTTTTAAGGAGTGTACGAGGTAATTCTTGTCTTTTGAAGCTTTTATTTATGTAATTTGACTTCAAGGAGACATTCGCGTACCTAGTCCAAAAAGTCTCCGTACAGCAGCCTAATTTTAGTGTTTTTTTTTTGGAAAAAATAGTATTAGGAATAAATCTAAGAACGAACTTGGTAAGATTGAAAAAAAGTTAGTTTCCACCTTCACCTTCACCTTTTTACCAAATTTAAAAGAAATTGTGATTTTGATTTTAAAAATACTTGTTTTTAATATATTGTTATAATACAATTTATTAATACCAGAATCAACAAAACGAAAGCTTCTGTACGGAGCTTTTTTGGGCTAAGTGTATTATTGATTAACGAACCGCTTCCTAATCTCAGTTTAGGTCGAAAGACTTAAAAATAGTTCAGTTAAATAATGAGAAATAGCAAGCGTAAAATTTGTAAAATGTTTCCCTTTAGGTTTGTTTAAAAGTCTAACAAAATCTCGTGTATGCGTCGTAATTTTTTTAACTGCCAAAGTTCGCGAAACCGCTTTTCTGTAATTAAACTGGTCAACAAGGTAAAGTAGGTTTCAAACAAATGATGCTTTTTCTAAGATTTAAGATTGCTTTCGTTCGAATCTGCCTTTAAGATCACACCAGCTAGTTGAGATACAACCGTTTACTGTTCAAAAACATACTTTTTATTAGACAATTTGAGGCTCGGTAAACTCATGAAGTCATTTTTTTAGATAAAGTAATGATTTTCTAGATCTACAATTCCTTACTTTGATATTCCGTTCATTACATAGTTGTAAGTCTTAACCATGCCATACATAAACTTTAAAAAAAACGCTAAAGAATTTGTATTAAAACAATTCTAAACAAAATAAACACAAAATTATATTAAAGCAATTTTTCGTCACATTACAAATTCGTAGTCTTAAGGTTATAACATCAAGTTTTTGGAATATATTGAAGAGAAACCACCACTAAGAACTACCTCTAAAATTCATAAACAATGGAATTAAATTCAAGGTATTTTAAAACCTTACAAATAGTGTCAAATGAAGACCCATAAGTAATCTCATAATTAATGAGAAGTTATGAAAACTAAATGACTTGCTAAATGATTTTAAATATACCAGAAGATAGTAGTAACCGTGGCATGATGGTTTAGTGCGTTGGACTTTTTAACTTACTTAACTGTAAGTTATGGTTAATTAGGTTAGTTTTATACATTTTTGTCCAGCTTTAAGATAGGTTTAAGATAGAATTAATAAAAATGAATTTAAAAACGTGCGTTGGACTATCATGCCAGAGGTCTTGGGTGCGATCCCTGCCTATACCATCTAAAGTTTTTTCACGGTTACTGTCTCTTGCCTCTTACTCTTCTCCAAGAGTAATTCTTGTCATGAAAAGTGCTTTCTCAAATTTGCCATTCGGAATAGGCTTTAAATTGTAGGTCCCCTCCATCCCGGGCAGGAATGGTTGAGAGTTGTAAGTCACTAGACCCTAGTTCTCAACGGACTGTTGCGCCACCCAATTTATTTTAACCTTAAATTATATCATGCTATGCAAACTTTTAGTTATTTTTTGTCGAAAAATCCAATCAACAACTTTTTAAACAAAACTCGAGAAAAGTGGTTTTCGACTTAAGCATTATGAGAAATGCATTTAGAAAAATTGAGATTTTAACTAATCCTTGTTTTCATAATTTGCTGGAATTTGATTTGTGTGAAGTTAGTACCTATTTATTTTACCCTCTTCACAGTGGAAATCTTGTTTTATGTGGAAATCTGTTTAACTCCAATTACCTATTTTTATCAAGCCTATTACTTTTCGTTCTTACGAATTTTTTGTCAGAAATATAATTTGCAAAACAGTTTTATTATCAGTTAGAGTGTCTGATTGATATTTTTTAAAAACCTGCACCCGATATTTGTTTGTTAAATGAAATGGTATTTCAAATCTGGAACAAGCGTATAATTAGTTAAAGTTTAAGCTACCTCAAAAAATCATATTAATCACACTGGTCTACAAAATTTCGTTTTTTCTGGAGCACAAATTTGAATCATAAAATGTTGTATCTCAAAAACCTGTTGTGATAGATTGATTTTGAAGTCGAATTCAAACTGCAAAAGACAACAAAACCCTAAGAAAAAGTATAATTTTATAATTTAAGGTGTAATCCATTTTGCGGTTTCAAAAGTATAAACTTGGAATTCGACACCTGTCAAACTAAGTTGTGAAATTTTAGTTTTTTCAGTTGAAAGCCTGACATTTACGAAAATGGATCGCTTGATTATCGCACAACGCATAAAACATGCTGATTCTGAAACAGCCACATTTTGTGCTTTAAGAGGAAATTATGGTTTACATAATCGTCCAACTTTTCTTTTTTTTATATATAATTAGTGAACACTTAAAGGGTTTTGTATAACTTTAAAATGCCAAAGACACAGTATGATCACTATAAAAAGAGGGAAGGATTGGATAGGAGGTGTCGGTGTACATTGATTTTGAATTCCTGAGCATTGCAATGATAGGGAAAAATAAAGCGTGCCAAGGCGTTCCACATTCGCGTAGTACGTCTAAAATATAAATCTCTATACTTCATAGTAAGGCCGAAGTTGGGCTCAAGGGTAAACTGATTTGTATTCCTAGAAGCGCGGATATTACGGTTAAATTTAAGGGCAGAAATGCAACTGGCAATTTAACAAGACCGCATAGTCTGTTAAAATAACGGTAAAAAAAATGTGAGGCAAAGAACCTTGCGTCGATGTTCGAGTGACGTAAACGAGTTGATGATGTCAATTTCACCAATCATTTAAAAAGCTCTTCTTTAAACAATGTCTAAGAGGATTAAATAAGTTACTGGAGCACTAGACCACTGATGAGAGTTATATTCAAGTTTCGGATGTACATATATATAGATTGTAACCAGATAAGATGGAGAGACAAATTTCTTGCATCGTATCAGAAAACCTAGACATCTTGCGGCATTATTTAGCAACATCGCGTATGTGATCGCTCCACATAAGGTGGTTGCACATTCCGAGGATTTCGAGACTCATAGATAGTGGCAAAGAGGGTTTATCTCGCTTTAACGGTACAAGACAGCGTTGCGTTTTCGAAGCATTAATGGCCGAATCACACGCTTCAGCTTCGGCTTCTCCTGACGTTTACGAGTTCAGCCGTAGGAATTCAATGCATGTTATCATAATGGAGCTTCGACCTCACGTTTCGTTTGAAAATGTAATGTAACGCAAACGGAAGCTCTAGTTCAATTATCTGAACATTTGCTTAGTCTGACAGTTCAACAGCTGTAAAAAAAAGTCAACAAACAAAATATTTGCTCTTTGGTGGGATGAAATAATAAAAACGTCATTCAAAGCAACATCGAAGCAGGCCCACCATAACGCAGACGAAGCCGAAGCTGAAGCGTTCCACACGATTTTGTATTCCCCATTGTACAATCAATGCTGTGTAGGTTGGAATTTAATGAGCTAATCATATTTTGCCGTTGCAGTTACACATCCTAAGAGGAGGGTTGTGAGTCTGGAAACGAATATGAAAAGCTAAGAGTGCTATCGTCAGCGAAACAATGTATCAGATTATAAGTAGCAGACAGGAGATCATTAGTAAAAATGAGGAAGGAGACAAAACGGAGCTCTGGGGCACAAGAGCATTTATGTTATGAGTCGTACTTGAATCCTTCCAAAACAAATTGAATTAAATGTTTCGAAAGCAATTGTAAAAATTGTGAAGAATAGATACTGGATTGGTTACAGATATTTTAAGGCGTGTGTATCATCGTTTCGCTCGTACCACTGATAATATCGCTGATGCTGTAAGTGAAAGGGTTAAAGCCAGCTGACTGTTCAAAACGTTGGTCATAGATACGTCGATTGGTACTTGAACAACAGGCGGTGGAAGAGAATCCCCAAGTAATTGAAGTGGCGATATCAACTGGCCACCGATAGACTTTTTTGTGCGGCTACGTGAAAGACTGTGTTAAGCAGATAAACCTTTAATTCGTCAAGTTTTGGGTAAGATACCCCCCAATATGTGTCAAAAAGTGCTGGTCATTTAAATGATGTTAACAATAATAATGTCAACGTTCAACATTTATAATAAAAAAGAAATATCACGAAAACAAATTTTCTATATTGCTTTTATTTGCGTTTACTTTTGAAGCTGCAAAATGAATAGCCCTGTATATTTTATTGACAACTGATACTTTTCTTTGATTTCAAAAAGTCTTTTTAGCTTTTTCTAAGCTTCGTGGATACAAATGAAAATAACCTCATTTTAAAAGACAATAGACCAATTTTTGTACTGAATCTTTATAAAACCAACTGCGTATAGGGGTTAAAAAAAACTATCATTAAAACCCCAAAAATACACCCTATTTATAAACACTAATTTCCTTATTCCTAACATTCTATACATTTTTTCTCCCATTTTTAAAGGTAACAGCCAGTTAGTCCTTAAACCTGGTTCTGTCGATGAGGTTTCAACCATTCTCAAGTATTGCAATGACAATAAAATTGCAGTCTGTCCACAAGGAGGAAATACCGGTTTAGTTGGGGGTTCAGTTCCAGTTTGTGATGAAATTGTGCTTTCTTTACAACGTTTGAATAAAGTCCTAAGTATTGATGAAGTCACTGGCATTGCTGTCTGTGAGTCTGGTTGCATTTTGGACAATCTCGAGCAGCAAGCCAAAGAAGTTGGCCTAGTGGTGCCAATCGATTTGGGAGCGAAGCAAAGTTGTCATGTTGGTGGTAATTTATCAACGAATGCAGGTGGTCTTCGGGTTTTGAGATATGGAAATCTTCATGGGTCATGTTTGGGTGTTGAAGCTGTAAGTATATGGTTTTGAAAAATCTTCAAATATAGTTGTACAATTTTTTTTTCAATATACGAAGGTACTTGCAAATGGAGAGGTATTAGATCTTATGTCTGGCTTTAAGAAAGACAACACTGGATATCATCTTAAGCATCTGTTTATCGGTTCGGAAGGTACATTGGGTATAATAACAAAGCTAGCTCTTCTTTGTCCACCAGCCCCAAAAGCTGTACACGTTGCATTTTTAGGTAAATCAGGAAATGCTTCTTTAAAAAATTAATAAAAACCTTAATGACTTTTTATATTTATTAGGAATCTCATCATTTGACGATGTTCTAAAAACGTTTGTATCAGCTAAAAGGCATTTGGGTGAAATACTTTCATCTTGCGAGATGTTAGATGCAAACTCTTTAGCAGCAAGCTTGGAACATTTTGATACAAAGTACGTATACGAGTATATTTTTTAGATAAATAACTATTTAAGTAAATGTCTCTTTAGTTCATAACCTTAATTGCACAAGCCAAAGGTTTTTGATGGAATATTTATTACTTACTTATTTGCATATCATAATATTAATTTTGCGCCCTCTTTTATATTGCTACGAAACATATTTTTTTTTATAAATTAAGGCATCTTTAAATGTCGGTTTTTAAAATAAGGTCCCTCATTGATTTTTTTTTATTTTTTGAAAACTGGAGAAAGATTTTTTGTAACGTTTTCGTAGACGTGTGGTTTTCAATCTGAAAATATTTTTTCAAAGGTGGTATTTTTGACAGCTGTCACTTAATATTTACTTCTGAAAAACGCAACATTAGAAAATCCTGAAAATTTGGCCAAAATAATGGTTCTGGTCCCGTGAAGTAACAAGAGGAAATCTTTGGAAACTCGCGTCGCGGGTCTGTGGCGTGGCCTCCAAGACCATGCCATTTAACACTACTGGACTATATTTTGTGGGATTATGTGAAGTTGCTTATCTACGCAGATTACCTCGAGACGAGTAAGACCTTGGAATATTCGGCGCGTTGATTCTGACATACGGTCTTAAAGTGACCCCTTACGGCAAAAAGTAGTAATAGCAAACCCTATCTTCACTAAAAAGCTACATTTTTTACCATAACATACAAGTTCATAATAAACGTTGTATTTCTTCTTAAAAACTACAAGTCTAAAAAACAAAATAATAAAATACTGGATGTCCTTAAGTTCAAATACGACTGGTTGGCTTGTTTACTTATATATTCAACTTTTCGATGAAGAAAATTTGATCTTTGGTCAACATTTCAAGGCCTCATTTACCAACAATTCGGGGTTTTGGTAGATCGTTCGGCTTTAATTCTTGCACTTGTTCTATTTTAAAAGACTTCACACTTTAAACTTTCACTTAGTGGAGTAAAAGTGTCCCAATTGCTACGAACGGTGTAGATAAATTGATAATTCGAGGTCATTACTTAAACATTAACTTTAACATGTTTAAAAGTGACAGAAAACAAAAAGTCAAATCTAAGCACGCCTAATTCCAAAAGTCACAATGGCTGCGTTCGATCTCGTGTTGGATAGGGTATCTGGGATAGGTGGAGATTTAGATACTTTGTTGAACGAGTTGAATAGCTGTCAAAAAATAAAAAAAACTTTCAGCTGTTCACAAAAAGCATAGAAACATTTAAGCTTCGAAGTCAAAATTGTTATAAGATAAAACCTTTAATGGATAGTTCAACTGATTCGTCGGACGATTATGAATTGATAGGTGCGTAACAATTAAATAAATAAGAGATAACTTTAATCTGTAATCTATGTTAAATTTCCTCTTAGCTGAATTGGAATTCTATACGATTAATAATTTACTTGCGAAATCTCCGGTTTTAAGCGATCTACGTTTAACACACTAAAAAAAGCTACTATTGGTGACCAGATTTCCCGCTAAATTTATCCAGAAAAAGTGGTTTTTAGATTCCTACCAAGCGGCTTACCACGATTTTCTGGAAAATTTTACCAGGAGATTTTTCGAAGGATTCCTGGTAAAATACACCAGATTTCTGTTAGAATATACCAGGAGAATTATTTTTCCTGGTAAAAATTATACCGGGAATAAACCCAGTATTCTGGTAGAATATACCAGAAATATTTTTTGTCTGGTAAAATGTACCAGAGTTCTGGTAGAATATATTAGGAATATTTTTTTCCTCGTAAAAATGTACCAGAATACTAGTAGAATATACCAGGAATATTTTTTTTCCTGGTAAAAATGTACCAGAATTCTGGTAGAATATACCAGCAATGTTTTTTTCCTGGTAAAAATAAACCAGAATTCTGGTAGAATATAAGAGGAATATTTTTTTTCTGGTAAAAATGTAATTACCGAAATTCTGTTAAAATATAACAGGAATTTTTTGTCCTGGCTTGAATGGTATACTGTACTTAAATATGATTTTTACCTAAGAGGAAAATATATACTAGACAATAAAATTCCTAGTTTTATTTACCAGAAAAAAGATAGTTCTTAAATTCATTGAATTTCTGGTATTAAGTACCAGAAGGCTGGTTTTATCTACCAAGAAAAAATATACCAGACAATACAATTCCTGGTTTTATTCACCAGATAAAAGATAATTTTTAGACTTCTAGTATTTCTGATAATAAGTACCAGAAGACTGGTTTTATCTACCAGGAAAAAATATACCAGACAGTAAAATTCCTGGTTTTATTTACCAGAAAAAAAGTTAATTATTCAACTCCCAGTATTTCTGGTAATAAAAACCAGAATACTGGTTTTATGTACCAGGAAAAATATACCAGAAAATAAATTTCCTGGTTCTATTTACAAGATTTTACCAGGAAAAAAAATACTTTCTACCAGGACGCTGGTAATATTTACCAGAATATTTTCTGTCAAAAATTTTACCAGGAAACCAGATTTATGGGAAATAAAACCAGATTTCTTTTTACCATGAAATCTGGAGTTATTTATCACGAAATCTGGACTATTGTACCAGTTTTTTGGCTGGTACTTTGTACCAGATTTTGCCAACCAGGAAAATTTTTTGATTGCAGAAAACTATCCATACAGAAACGAGGACTATTATGAAGTGACAACACATAGATGTAGTTATAGACCTAGCAATATTAGTAAATTTTGAAGTTTAAAAAAATAGATTACAATTAGCTTCTAAAATTCGGAGGCAAATAGCTTCTTCTTCGTCTATTATGTACAGAATATCCTCAAATACAACTTCAACTAACATTTTGTATCTTTTTGTTTACCAACAAATACAAAAAGCTGAAATCAATTTTCAAGTTTCTTGAAATTCAACCATGTGTTGAATCAGCTGTTCTGCCTGTTAAACATACCCCAGAAATTCTTGGATACCTTTTTTGACATCTCAACTGTTTTTGGTCAGCTGTTATTTTACACGTTAAACACCAACAAAAAGGTATCCGGATACCCTATCTGTCTGAGATTGAACGCAGCCAATTATCTTTGACGAGTTTTTATACAAATAATTGCGACAGTTTTACAGAGCAAAATCCGTCGATAATACAAAATTTGACAGTTCGTTTATCAAAAGATTGACTTACCTTATCGACAACTTTTTATGGCTGAAACACATACAAGCTTCAGCTTCAACTTCGCCTGACGTTTACGAGTTCAGCCATAGGAATTCAATGCATGCTATCACAATGGAGCTTCGACCTCACGTTTCGTTTGACAATCGTAAGGAAAAGAACGTAATGTAACGTAATGTGACTCCAAACGGAAGCTCTAGTTCAATTATCTGAACATTTGCTTTGTCTGACAGCTCATCAGCTGTAAAAAATGTCAACAAACAAAAAATTTGCTCTTTGGAGGGATGAAATAATAGAAATGTCATTCAAAGCAACCTCGAAGCAGGCCTAACGTAACGCAGACGAAGCCGAAGCTGAAGCGTGTATGTGTTTCAGCCATTAACTACTTAGCTTTAAAAATGATTTGTTGGTTTAAAATGTGCACGTATCATAAAACCAATATTTATGGTCCTTTATCGTTATCACCGCTGATACCGCACGCTGGAGTTACGTTCCTGACGTCTAAGCACCATTTAATTTTAAAGGTTAAAAAATCCAAATTAATTTATTAAGCTCAATAACTCGGTGCAATTGGTTCAGGGAGCAATAAGCCCATTCGAGTGTGTCTACCCCACAAAATTTAAGTAACATTTTGCTTTTAGTTTCGCTTTAGACTAAAATTATTATAACTTGTGCTTGATATTTTTTCGATTGAAAATTTGCTTATTTAAAACTTTTTAGTTTCGCAAAATTTTGTCTATGCATGTATGTATATACGAGTATGTATTTATTAATGTACCTATGTATTTCTTCTGATTGATTATTTTGTTAAAATTTAAAATTATTACACAGATCACCTGTAGATGGCTATCCATTTTATATGTTGATTGAAACTTCGGGCAGTAACGAAGCTCATGATGCTGAAAAATTCAATACATTTCTGGAAATTGGCATGGAAAGTGGTGAGATCTGTGATGGAACAATCACAAGTGATCCTGGTAAAGTCAAAGAAATCTGGAGTCTTCGGGAACGAGTTCCATTGGCTCTGATCAATGATGGATATTGCTTTAAATATGACATTTCCTTGCCACTTCGTCGATTTTATGAAATTGTAGAAGTCTTAGAGAAAAGAGTTGGAAAAATGTCGCTTCGAGTTTGTGGTTATGGGCATTTGGGTAAAATCAATATTAAAATAATTAAGATGAGTTTTTATATATAATTCTTATATTTTCTTTGCGTAAATAGGCGATTCCAACCTTCACCTGAATGTTTCATGCAAGGAATATAGTAATGAGCTCTATAAGGCGATTGAACCTTTTGTATTTGAATACACATCACAGTTGAAAGGAAGTGTGAGTGCTGAACACGGTATTGGATTTTTAAAAACGAAATATTTGGGATTTTCAAAACCGCAAAATGCTATAAATATGATGAAGAGCATTAAACAACTCTTGGACCCTAATGGAATACTAAACCCATACAAAGTCTTACAATAACAAAAACTAAAACGAGGAAAAATTGAATAGGATTTTTTTAAAATTGTAAATAAATTAGACAATAAATATGTGATTAATATTATTCTGCCATCTTGTAGTCTTTCAATTTAACATATAATTATGACAACTAATTTTGTTTATAGAGTAAATGCAATTTCGTTTAATTTCAGAGTTGCAGAACTCGAATTTCGATTTCAAGCACCAACATTTTCATGTTATTCTTTTAAAATTGTATCCCATTTTATTTTTAACTGCGAATAATAGGAGCTAAGTATATAGTTAGTTTGCATTCTTACAAAATTAAGAACTCTCAATTCCATCCGTCTGTCTGTCTGTCCTCGGCGTGCCGTAAAAGCCCATACCATTGAGTCGATTAAGTTTAAACTCGGAAATTAAGGTTTTAAGCAGATATGCGTTAGGCTTTTTTTTATTTTCAGATCTAAAATATAATTAGTACCCATACAAATTTTTTGGTCAAAAATCGAAAATTTGAATTTTATCAAAAAGGTATTTTATTTTTTATAATTAGCAAACACTAAAAGGTTTTTTTATACCTTCAATATACCAAAGACACTGTGTGAGCATTAGGAAAAGAGAGAAGGGTTGGATAGGAGGTGTCGGTGTACATTGGTTTTAAATTTCTGGACATTGCAATGACAGGGAAAGATAGAGCGTTGCAAGGCGTTCCACATTCTCGTAGTACGGCTAAAAAAAGAATGTGTGTACTTCATAGTACGGCCGAAGTTGGGCTCAAGGGTAAACTGATGGGCATTCCTAGAAGCGCGGGTATTACGGTTAAATTGTTTAAGGGGAGGAATGCAACTGGCTATTTCACTAGATCGCATAGTCCGTTAAAATAACGGTAAAAAAGGGTGAGGCAAGAAACCTTGCGTCGATGTTCGAGTGATGGAAACGAGTTGATGATGTTAATGTCACCAATCATGTTAAAAGCTTTTTTTTTAATACTGTCCAAGAGGCTTAAATAAGTTACTGGAGCACCAGCCCAGAGATGAGAGTTATATTCAAGTTTCGGACGTATATAGGTTTTGTAGATTGTAGCCAGATCAGACGGAGAGAAAAATTTCTTGCAACGTCTCAAAAAACCTAGACATCTTGCGGAATTTTTGGCAACATCGCGTATGTGATCGCTCCACAAAAGGTGGTTGCTGATGTACATTCCGAGGATGTCAAGATTTTCCGTTTCGTTGATGCAAGTGCCACTCATAGATAGTGGCAAAGAGGGTTTATCTCGCTTTAACGATGCAAGACAGCATTGCGTTTTCGAAGCATTAAATTCCACACGATATTTTATTCCCCATTGTTCAATGTTGTGTAGGTCAGAATTGAGCTAATCATATTTTGCCGTTGCAGTCCGTGGCATGATGGTTAGTGCGTTGGACTGTCATGCAAGGGGTCTTGGGTTCAATCCCTGCCTGTGCCACCTTAATGTAAAAAAATTAATTTTCGCGGGTACTGCCTCTTGCGAGAAATTGACAAATCCTTCAAGAGTAATTCTTGTCATGAGAAAGTGCTTTCTCAAACTAGCCGTTCGGATTCGGCCTAAAATTGTAGGTCCCTTCCATTCCTGACAACAGTACTCGCACACAGGTATGGTTGAGAGTTGTAAGTCACTAGGCCCTGGTTCACAACGGACTGTTGCGCCACCCCATTTGATTTTTGAGTCCCACATCCGAATAGAAGGGTTGTGAGTCGAATATGAAAAGCTAGGAGTGCTATCGAAACAATGTATTGGATTAGAAGTAGCTAGGCAGAAGATCATTTATAAAAATGAGAAAAAGGCTCGGAGACAAAACGGAGCCCTGGGTCACACCAGCATTTATTTTATGAGTTTCAGACTTGAATTCGTCCAAAACAACTTGTATTGAACAGTTCGAAAAAAAATTTCTAATACAACGAAGAAGAGATTCATCGATACCGAAAGCACGCATTTTTGATAAGAGAGCAAGATGCTAGACTTTATCAAATATTTTTGAAATATCAAGTGCAATAATCTTACTTTCTCCAAAACGATGTAAAGATCTGTTCCACAGTTCGGTGAGATGAACCATGAGATCACAAGTGGACTTATTGCTACGAAAGACGTATTGCCGGTCATTAAGAAGCTTCCGATCCTGAAGAAATTATTGAGACCGTTCCAGTTGGCTTTCTCGTACTGCCAAACGGTTCTCTTTGGAGCTCTTTCTTTAACTGGATTTGTTTGACACGAGAAATTAGCAGATATGACACTGTGGTGCGATGTACCTAGAGGCGTCTAACACTGATTGTGTACTTATCAGGATCAGAAGTGAGAAACAAGTCAAGTGTATTTTCTGCTTGGCCGTTAGCGTCTGATATACGAGTAGGCTCGCTCATTGACAAGCTGAGTAAGATGGTTAAACTCAGCAAAAATTTCAGCACACATTCCTTCGGGCGTTGTCTGGCCCGAATGGCGAAGCCACAAAGAATTGTGAACATTGAAATCGCCCGTAATAACGATTTCAGTGTGAGGATACAGGGAGACAATTCTTTATATGGAGTCAGACAGAGCATCAAATTCCTGAGAAGTTGAAACTCTGTCCAGGTTTGGGCTCCGATAAAGAAAACAATAGTGAATGATGTGCCTATTCACGGAAAGTTTTAACCACATGCAATTAAAAAGGGAGTTGGTACAATGACGGTTTTGTGGTAAAAGTTGATATGCAACATCATTCCTTATATATATGGAACATTACTATAATCTACTCTAAAATTACCAGTCATTGCAATATAAAAAAAAATCTTAAAATCAAAACAAACGAACTTCTAAGTTTATTACTGTATAAGATTACAATAGAACCTCACTACTAGTGTTATGCTTTTAGTATAGTGATGGTTTTTATTAACTTTCTCTAAAATCGTAAACTTGGCTTCTTAAAATGTCTCGAAAACGGGTCAATATTTTTTTACGAAAATGAAATATAAAATAGATATTAATAAAGCCTAATTAACTGCATACAAATTCAAGTTTTAAACATAAACTAAAAAACTTTATGTATAAAAATAAATTTTAATGAACTGTTCTAACTATTTAAAAGTTAAGTTTTTTTTTGAAAAATCAAATGGTATTTCAATTTTTGAAGACAAACTTATTAAACAGACTCTTTGAATACAGGAGCAAGTTCGTTTTAACAAATTTGTAAACTTTTAAATCTACATTTTACCTACCTACCTTTACCCAAGAAAAAGAATGTAGATAGCCCCCAAACTAACGTTCTTTTAAACACAAGAAAAATCGTACTGTGTAGAACTATAGAGCCTTAAGGGCGATGTCCCTTTATTTTTTTTGTAATGTAAAGCGCTTTAGGGAGTAATATCTAAACTAATTGTAGAGCCCTATATTTTCGTTTCAGCGAATGATACAAACAAAAACTTAGTTTTCAAACTGTAGTTACTGTGTTTTGTATGTTTCTAAAACTAATTTTTTAACCCATTTAGGCTTAGCAACAAATTTAAAAACAACGATAAAAAGCTATGGAAAGATAAAATTCACGTCACAAAACATTGAATAACTTTTGACGCTTATTTCTAAATTGGTGAACTAATCTAAGGGTTTTAAAACTATACGTCTACTTCGAATATTGAAAAACAAAACATTCCAGGTATGGATTTGACTTTTGTGAGGTGACTTATTTTAACGACGACTGATGATGGTATCTTTCTTCAAATTGAGGGTTAAAAAGAGACAGGAAATTTAGACATTTTTAACTTCCCACAGAAAGCTATTATAATTGGGCCGATTTGTTGAATTAAAGCTACAAAGTCCCTAGAACGTAACAACAAAGTTTTCAGAGAAATGTCTTCCTGTGAGTGTATACGCAGGGCCGGATTGAGAGGTGGAGGGCCGGGGCCTCCAAAAACGGGGGCCTCCACAATAAAGACATTGGAAAATTTTTGCTTCAAACTTCAACTAGTAAACACTAGTAAGCATTTTAAAGGACCAAAAGACATCGAGAGGAACGAAGCAACGCACCTTATACAGAAGATGAGTGGTCTCGAAACTGCTTTGTTTACAACATTTAGGAACGATATCTTAGAGCGATTCAACGCTACAAACAACAAGATGTTGCAAGACCCGAAAATGATTCCTGACTTGGCAATTCGTGCACTAGAATCATAGAAATCATACGTGGAATCGAAACGAAATGATTTTAATAAATACGAGGAAGCAGCCAAAAAAATATCCCATACTGATATATATGTACGCACCCGTACCAGAACGATAAATGTGAGGTTGAATCCGCTCGATTACGGGAAAGCAAAAGGCGCAAATCTGTCACCCAAGGAAAAATACAAAGTATCCGCTTTCATCCCAGTAATTGACCAGCTATCCGTTTCTCTTACTGAAAGATTGCATGCATATGAAGCTGTACGTTTGAGATTTAGATTCCTCACAGCGAGAAGATGGTTGCTAAAAATTTGCACGCTGTAGCTGAGGTATTGGTGAAAGTGTATCCGGATGATTTATGACCTAGTCTTGGTAATGAGTTGGTTCAATTTGTATCTTTGACTGACTCATACAAAAAGGAAAAGACTATGGAACAGATCAATCGCCGGAACTATTTTACTACCAAATTCTCGAAAATCAAAATTTCAGAGCTACATTCCCAACCCTCGAAATTGCATTGAGAATGTATTTGGTTTTGATGGTAACAAATTGCACTGGAGTGCGCTCATTTTCAAAAATGAAAATTATAAAAAATAGGCATAATAGGACAAAACCGTCTATCGAAGCTCTCTCTCCTGAGCATTGAAAGCGATTTACTCCGAGAACTGGATTTCAAAAAAACCATGGTTTGTTTTTTTTTTGCAATTTAAGAAAGAAACATTTGGTTAACCCCAAATATGTCCCGAACCAATTACGCCACCGACTTTAGTTATACTTTATGTTGTACATACTGGCTTAATACCATATTTGTATAATTTTGAAAAAAAAATCAATTAATCTTTATTTATACATAAAAAACAACTGAAAAAAAATATTTGTCACCTTGAGTATTTTGGAGAAAAAAATTATACTAACTTCAAAACAATTGCCTGCATTCAAAAATAACGTTTTTGATATCTGGTAAAATTTTCAGAACAGATAATGTTCTTAGAAAAATCCAACCGGTATTTTTGTATCATTAATAAAAGCTTCTAAAAAATGTCACTTAAATTAGTAAAATTTAGTGTTCGACTAGAAATCTTAGAAAAAAACAGTTTTTAAAATAAAACTTATTTTATCATATGCAATATATTGTTGTTAAGTTTCAGTAATTTTTTTAGAATAATCCAACAGACAAATCTTTACAAAACACGAAAACCTGCAATACAAATAAAATATTGCGTGACTTGCAACTTAAAAAAAAAAATGAAAATTTTGGTAAGACGAAAATATCTCACGAACCAATAACGTTTGTAAAGTTAATTGCTATACTGTGTCATGATACCAAATTAATATATTTTTGGGAAAAAATTCAATTAACGTTTTTTTATAAATAAAAAAAAACTGAAAAATAATAATTATCACCTTGAATATTTTACGACCCAAAAATGATTTTAGCTCAAATATATTTTTTTGCAACGAAGAATAACATTTTCAACGTCTGGTAAAATTTTGAGAAAACTCGAATTGACGTTTTTTCAATACCCTAAAATAACATTACTAAAAGTTGGTTCAAATTGATTTTGGACTTAAATATTTTTTTTAAAAATTAAAGATATTGTTTTGAAATTAATTTCATCTTATATAATCATCTATAGCTTTCAACATTCAGTCAAATTTTGGGAAATATCTTAGATATTGTTAGTTTTTATAAAAAAAAAATTAAAACATATAAAAATCCTTACTAAAACTTAATAAAAATTGATTTTAATTAAATCTTAAAGAATTTTCTTTATTGTCTTACACATTCAACAAATGTTTCCCCTCGGCCCGGAATTTTCTATTGGTCCGTAAAATTGAAAGCAATCAGAAGAGTGTTTTTGTTTTCAATATACTCTATATTCATCATCAACATACCTATTCCCACTTATTTTTGGGGGCCCGAAAATTTAAAATCATTCATGCTTTCGCAATTGGGCCACTGTTTGCATGTTATCTTCGAATCTATCAGTCACAAGCTTGCCGATCTGGGCCTCTGATTATTATTGGTGTACATTTTTGTTAATATTTGAGATTAACACTTTTTTCGGTTCACTTTGCAAACAAAAAATTATTATTTCCGGTAATTCGAACCAATTTCATGCTATTCGAAATTGTTGTCGGCATGAACTTTGATAAAAAATTGTAAATATGACATTTTTCCGTCCCGGGCCCGGAATTCCTCTCGACGGCCCTGCTCTTTTGTTATGAATATTTTGTTATAGTTTTAAGTAGACGGGATGGGAAGTTATCAGTGTGGGTCGCACCCTAGCCTCTTTTTAACTTCCCATAGGAAGTTATTGTAATGAGTCCGATTTGTCAAATTGAAAATTTTGACATTTCTCGACGTTTCAAGGTCCCCAGAGTCGAAATAAAAGATTTTTAGAAAGATGTCTGTGCGTGCGTGTGTACATACGTTCGTACGTCCGTACGTTTGCGACCTCCATAGCTCAAGAACCAGAAGAGATATCAACTTCAAATAAATTTTGTTATACAGATAATAAGGCAGAAAGATGCAGAAAGGGCTCTCAAGAAAATTGCGAGGGTGGTTTTTTTAATATAGCAATTTGAAAAAAAGGTGAAAATTTTGGTTAAACCTAAATATCTTACGAACCAAAAACGCTACAGACTTGAATTAAATTTGATGTAATATATTGTAACGTGATACCAAACAGGTATATTTAAAAAAAAAATCAATATAACGGTTTTTTTTTATAAATCAATAAAACTGAAAAAAAATTTTTCTCCTCCAAAATTTTACGACTGAAATATGATTTCATCTCTAAAACAATTTTGTGCAACGAAAAATAATGTTTTTGACATCTGATAAAATTTTGAGAAAAATCTAATCGACAGTTTTTTTTTATAAAAAATGAAAATCTAAAAAAAAACATTACTCAAAGTTCGTAAAAATTGAATATCGATTCAAATATCTTTTCAAAAACTTGAAATTTAGGCTTCAAGCTTATTTTATCTTATAAGAAATATTGTTTTCAACATTTTGAAAAATGTTGAGAAAAATCGAATTGACAGTTTTTTTTACAAAAAATAAAAACCTAAAAAAAATGTATAAAAGTTGGTAAAAATTGATTTTCGACTCAAATATATTTTCAAAACTTTGAGATATTGGCTTTAATTTACTTTTATCTTTCAAAAAATCTTGTTGTCAACATTCAGTAAAATTTTGAAAAAAATCGAATTTACAGTTTTTTTTACAAAAAATTAACAAAAGTTGGTAAAAATCGATTTTCGACTCAAAAAACAATAATAAAACTTAGTAAAAATTTACTTTCGGCTAAAAAAGCTTTTCAAAAATTAAAAATATTGGCTTCAAACTTATTTTATTTCGCAGAAAATATTGTTTTCAATATTCAGTAATTTTTATATAAAAATCCAACAGCCCGTTTTTTCATAAAAAATAAAATCTACAAACAAAAATTCGCAAATTTGGTAAAAATTGATACGAGTACCTACATATAGACAAACTTTTAAGCAAGAAAAACCGACAGACGGGATGGGAAGTTATCAGTGTGGGTCGCATCCTAGCCTCTTTTTTAATTTTGTTTTTAAAAGAATGGAAACGAAATAGAATGTTGAAAAATATCACTATGGACAACCTGAAAAGAATACATTAATGAATACCTTTAGGTGTTCAATATAAGAGTCAAAACAAATTTTCAGTAGATTTTTTGCAGAAAATTGTCACTATTTGTTTTCCAATTTAATTTTTTTTTGTGTTAACAGAAAATAAGATACAAATATATCATTAATAATAATATGTTATACTACTTTTTTTGTCTACATTTTTAATTTGTTTCGTTTTAATTGAAGCTTTTCGGTTTTGGTCAAATTAGACTTGAAGATAATTTTAAAATTTAAAAATTCTAATTGAATTTTTGGTAACCAATAAGCTTTTAAAATTGAGGTCAAAAATATGACTAATACATCAATCCATACAAAATTGCTGTGATGGAGTTTTATCCACGGATTCTCACTTGAACTCATCAGTGTACAAGTAAGAGAGCACCTCGTAAATACGTAATTTTTGTTTGTGTTCAGTTCAACTTACGAAGTTTTTTTAGCAAAGAATTAATATCAACTACATATATCCAACCACTGATTTTAACTCTAAGAAGACTCCAAACCCCGATTGTTAAAGCCCTTTTTAAAAGACGAAAGTTTCGCTGTTCTTTTCAGTGGTTTGGCTACTACTAAAACAGATTGAACGAAATAAGACCATATTTGAACAAAAACATCTTTGGTTTTTTTCCCACAAAATATTTTACTTTTTTATGTTGCTGTAGTAATACGACCCTGAATTACTGAATTTTGAAAGTTCTTACTGTACGTCATGATTTTTTTACCCGTATAAACAACATTTATCTAAAAATGTTTAACCGTTCTTCAGGTATTACCTTGAAATTTGGAGATACACGGTATATGTATGACCATTTTCAATTAAGTCCATAGCTATTAGTTGATAACTTTTAGCTCTTTTAAAATTGAACTTTTTCACCTCATTCAGAGATCATTTAGAAATTTCAATCTTTTGGAATCCAATTCATAAATCAATTACTTTATACGTCTAAATAGGATGAACAAAACTAATTAACATCTTGTTAAGGTCAAATCTATTTAAGATGACAGTAGTGCTCAAGCTCAACTAAGTTGTTGTATGCACCCTTTCAACGGAATTTTATACCCAAAAGATATTTTTTCCCCATTTAACTTTGATTTGAAATAAAGGGTGTCCCAAAATTAACGCAAGATTTGAATTTGCCGCCATTTGTGCAGTGAAGTGTTGGCAACCCTGAAAAAAAAAGCAATTGGACAGCTAACAGCAGAGGGTTATTAAAAATGGAGCGTTACACGATAGAACAACGTGTCTTCATTATTAAAGAATATTTCAAAAATAGTGAAAGCTTGGCGGCTGCAGTTCATGGAGACTGGATCCGTTGGAGACGCCAAACACACTGGTCTTCCAAAAACAAGCCGTTCAAATGTGAATGTCGAAGCAGTGCGTGAGAGTGTTGCTGACAATCCAGGAACCTCAATTCGACGTCGTGGACAAGAATTGCAAATTTCAAGAACCTCTCTACAGCGTATAATCACCAAAGATCTGTGTCTTCATGCTTACAAAATTCAATTAACACAACAATTGAAGCCTAATAACCATGGACAGAGAAGAGAGTTCGTTGAATGGATTATTGAACATCAACAAATGGACCCTGATTTTTCGAGCAAAATCATACTAAGCGTTGAAGCACATTTTCATCTTGATGACTTTGTCAATCGCCAAAATTGCCGCATTTGGGATTCGGAGAACACACATGTGATTGTCGAAAAACAAATGCATCCACAACGCTTGATTGTATGGTGTGGATTTTGGGCTGGAGGCATAATTGGGCCATATTTTTTTTAAATGATGCTGGTCAAGCAGTGACTGTTACTGGTGCTCGATATCGCGACATGATTACACGGTTCTTTCTGTCAAAATTGGTTGATATTGATGTGTCCAATATGTGGTTTCAACAAGACGGTGCCACATGTCATACAGCCCGTGAAACAATTCAATTACAGCATGAGACATTTCCAGGTCGTGTACTCTCTAGTTTCGGTGATCAAAATTGGCCTCCTAGATCGTGTGATTGAACACCATTAGACTTTTTTTTATGGGGTTATTTGAAATCACAAGTCTATGTCAACAAGCCCACAACCACCCGGGCATTAAAGAAGGAGATTCAACGCTGCATCAACGAAATTCAGCCACATTTATGCAGAATGGTCATGGAAAATTTCAACAAAAGAGTGCGCATGTGCATGCAAAGCCGTGGAGGCCATTTGTCCGATGTGTTATTCCATACATAACCCTATCCTATGTACTTTCTACCTATGTCAATAAAAATATAACTATCAAAAGACTAAAAACGGCGTTTTCTATTTAATTCAAATCTTGCGTTAATTTTGGGACACCCTTTACATTAGCTTATTTATTCCATCGGTTGATTTTTAATACTTACGTAAACCTATTCTTTTTTGTTACTTCCAGACTACCAGTGGATAGCAAATATCCTTTTTACATGCTGATTGAAACCATGGGCTCCAATGAAATTCACGATCAAGAAAAAATGACAAAATTCCTGGAACTCGGTATGGAAAATGGTGAAATCTGTGATGGAACACTCACAAGTGAGCCAAGTAAAATGCGTGAAATTTGGAAAATACGAGAGGACACTCCGATTGCCTTAATGAAAGATGGATATCTTTTCTCTTACGACATATCTGTACCACTTCGTCGATTTTATGAAATTGTACCAATTTTGGAGAAAAGACTTGGAAAACAGGCTTATCGAGTTTGTGGTTTTGGCCATTTAGGTATGATCAAAATATATAAACCCCAATTAGAATAACATTTGATTTGTTTTTTTCTTTCATCAGGTGATTCAAACCTTCATTTAAATGTTACCGCCAGAGAATATAGCTCAGAACTTTGTAAGGCAATTGAACCATTTGCTTATGAATACACTTCAAGTTTGAAAGGAAGCGTTAGTGCTGAACATGGTATTGGATTTTTAAAAACTAAATATCTAAAGTTTTCAAAGTCACAAAATTCTATAAATATGATGAAGGAAATAAAACATTTAATGGATCCAAATGGAATTCTCAATCCATACAAAGTTTTGTAGTGAAAAAGTAAAGTTAATATATAAATATATTTTTCTATACTATTTTTCCACATTCTTGCGGAATTCCAAGCTAACCAAAGAAATCAACACTTTACATAAATTTAATGAATAGATACATATTTTTGATTGTGTTTGTAATTTAATTAAAGAAAATATAAAATAAACATTTTAAACGAACAAAAGAATATTCCTACCATTATTTTTGTATTATCTTTTTTAGCGAGATTTTTCGCAGGAGAATATTTGGAAAAATATTTGGAGGTCACTTATCGTTTTTGTTTTCTATTTTCCACGCACATTATGTTTGAACTTTTTTTCAATTGTTTTTTTTTTTTTTAATTTATTATATTAAGTTATCCATTTTGCGGTTTCAAAAGTATAGGGCTGGAATTTGACATCTGTCAAACTAAGTTGTTAAAGATCCGAATTAATTCTGGGATTAACCTTTTTACCGGGCGGCGATTGAAGATCATAACTTGGACGATATGTTATTTTTACATAAGTGTCGCTATTTGACACAATATGACAAATTATTGCTTAGTTGTCAGGGAAAGTTTCGTGGTTGAAGAGTTTGACTCCAAGTTTATTTGATTTGACACCTTAAGATTTTTGTCAGTGTGGCTACGCAAAAGACTGCATTTACGAGTAAAGTCCCCGTGCTCTAAACACATTAAAAACAAATTTTACTCATGTCATAACTTTCGAAGTGTGTGACATAAAAACACACCTTCGCACTTTCACTTACATAAATATATAGCCTACCCTCAGTGCAAAAAAAATACACAATACATTGTACAATTTGTCTGGTTTGTAATGACAGTTTGGCAGCTGTCATTCTCTTCTTTCTTTATAGTCATCTCAGTCATATGTTAGCGTCTCCTTTTTTATTTTGAAATGTGTTGCTAGAAAATTAGAAAGGATGTGTTCACTATTCAAAAACAAAAAAAAATTTTGGAATTTGACCAAATTTTTGCATCAGATAGTAAATACCCCTTTAATATCACAGCACTGTGTTGTGTACCTGATTTGCCGATCTAGCGGAACCGGATTTTAAGAATTTTTAGGTTAGATAGATTGTCATTAGTCTTAAATAATTTACATTGTTTACAAAAATCAGAAAAGAATGGCATTCTGCCGTCTGCCTAGTTGACAAAACATAATATTGGAAACTTATTTTTTATAAAATATAATTTATAAATAAACATGAACATGATTTAAAAAGTTTTTTTTGAATAAGTAGTTTACTATTGAAATTAAATATTATCTTTAGAAACTTTCATTAACAATTCTCCCCCTACAATTTAGAGCCAGTTTGCAGTACATATCGCCGGTATCCTGCAAAAACGTTGATGTGCATTCAAGAGGACACAAGCGTCCACAGGTTTTTCTTAAAACCAACCTCTGTCTATCAACTCCTACTCTCACCTCCACGTGGTGAACATCGAGTGCCTAGTACCTCAACTGGATATTGGGTTCCAACCCCAGTGGAAAGTTGTTGGGGGCAGCAAACGAGAGAGGTGGGGAGAGGTGTTTCCACTAAGGCACCTCTCCTTATCCAGACGGCAGCGGAGGAATTCCCGAGATGGAATCAACGGTGGCGTCTACAGTTCCAGTAAGGTTAAACTACTTAGTGAACACCTTATAGGGCTTCTTCGACTTATTCGAAGCCCAGGCCTGTAAGGAGCGGTTTTATCCGGCTCCCCATCCTTGGAGTTGTACTTTGGATCTGGCCCTCCAGGTTGGAGGTTGTGCGTCGGGGTGACTTCCTGGCCACGTAAAAGCTTTCATAGTTGCGAAGCACCAACAAGCCTCGGATACGGACGGATTTACTGTTGACAACCAACGCAAACGAATAAAGGACAACGAACTTCGGATATGCATGTGGAATGTTAGGTCCCTTAACAGACCACGTGCGGCCGAAGAATTAGCGGAGGCCCTAGAACGATATAAAGCAGATATCACCGCCATCCAGGAAATACGATGGGATGGGCCGGGCAAAAAGAGGATGAAAAACTGCGATATTTACTATGGTGACTGCTACCACGAAAACCAACAGCGCTTATTTGGATGCGGCTTCGTCATTGGAGCCAGACTTAGGCAAGAAGTCTTGAGCTATAGGTGCATCAAGGCTAAATTCGACAATATTAGCCTGATATGTGCGCACGCCCCCACAGAAGAGAAAGACGACAACACCAAAGATAATGTTCTTCGAGCTCCTAGACAAAACATATGAGCAGTGCCCTAGCTACGATATTAAAATAGTCCTGGGCGATTTTAATGCCAAGCTAGGAAGGGAAGACATCTTTGGTGGAATAATCGGGAAAAACAGCCTGCACGACAACACTTCCGACAATGGATTCAGGCTCATAGATTTTGCTGCGGGGCGAAACGTCATGGTAGCCAGTACGCGTTTTCCACACCTCAACATCCACAAAGGAACTTGGACTTCTCCAGATCAATCTACCGTCAACCAGATTGACCATATTGCGATCGACGCCAGACACGCTTCCAGCATTATGGATGTACGAACTTTCCGAAGAGCTAACATCGACTCGGACCACTACCTCGTTGTAGCCAAGGTAGCACTTCGGATTTCCAGACCCAAGGCAAAACAGGGAGGTGCTGGGAGAAGGTACAACGTCGAACGGCTACAATCGCCAGAGATCGCCAAATCCTGTTCCGACCGAGTTACAAGTAACCTCTCTCGAAGTTCTCTGCCGCCAACACAATGTATCGAAAACCAGTGGCAACATTGCCAAGATGCAATCAGAGAAGCCGCCTCTGATGTGCTGGGTTTCAAACAGCCACCAACAAGGAACCCCTGGTTTGATGAGGAATGTCGGCAGGCAAATGCAGCCAAACAACAGGCACGCAAAGCGGCGCTGCATAAAAGTACGAGAGCTGCTCGTGAGCTCTATGAGCAGAAGAGGCGAGAGGAACGCCGACTTCTCAGAAGGAAAAAGAGAGGACATGAGAAGCGTGCGGTCGAAGATGTTGAGAGGTATAAAAGCAGGAATGAGGTTCGAAAGTTTTATGAACAGGCAGGATGATCCATTCAATATAGACGACGAAAGCCAACAATCCCGTCCTCCCGACTTAGACGAAGTAAAGATTGCAATATCTAAGTTGAAGTCTAATAAAGCCGCTGGAGCGGATGGCTTGAATGCCGAACTCTTTAAAGCAGCTGGAGATAAGTTGGTTAGGAGCATGCACCAACTTATCTGTAAGATATGGTCGGAAGAAAACATGACCCATGAATGGAACCTCAGTATAGTTTGCCCGATCCTGAAAAAAGGAGACCCTCTAAACTGCACCAACTATAGAGGAATCAGTATTCGCCTATAAAATCTTCTCTGCCGTAATATGTGAACGTTTAAGGCCCATCGTCACCACACTGATAAGGACCTGATAGGTCCTTATCAGTGTGGTTTTAGACCAGTTGATCAAATATTCACATTACGGCAGATCCTGGATAAAACTCAAGAACACCAAATCGACACCCACCATCTTTTCATCGATTTCAAGGCCGCATATGACAGCATCTACAGGGACGAGCTGTATAGAGCCATGTCTAGTTTTGGCATATCTGCCAAACTCGTCCGTTTGTGCAGGATGGCCATGTAGAATTCACGCTGCTCCATAAAGGTTGGAAACAACTTAACAGAACATTTCAATGTCAAAAAAGTTTTTTAGACAAGGTGATGCGCTGTCATGTGTTTTTTTTAACATCGTGCTTAAAAGAATAGTGCAGAGCTTGCACGTCAACACAAGAGGCACTATCTTTCAAAAGTCTGTCCAATTACTGGCATATGCTGATGACATTGACATAATCGGAAGAACTCAGCGTGATGTCAATGGGCTTTTGTGAGTATTAAGGCAGAGGCGGCAAAAATGGGTTTAACGGTTAATGAGGGCAAAACAAAGTACATGCTGTCGTCTAGAAAGGACATACAACACCGACGTTTTGGTCAAAACGTCACAATCGACAGACGTAACTTTGAGGTAGTCAAAGACTTCGTCTACCTAGGCTCCGCTGCAAACGCAGAAAACAACACCAGCGCTGAGATCAAACGCAGAATAACTCTTGCTAACCGCTGTTTCTTTGGACTAAGAAAGCAATTGGGTGGTAAAGTCCTCTTTCGAGGGACCAAAGTGTTGCTATATAAGACCCTTATCATCCCCGTCCTGCTATACGGTGCAGAAGCATGGACCATGACAAAAGCGGATGAAAGCACCTTGGGTCGCTTCGAGAGAAAAGTTCTTCGTGTGATCTACGGTCCCGTATGCATCGAAGGGGAGTGGAGGAGAAGATGGAACGACGAACTGTACGGGCTGTACAGCGACGTAGACTTAGCCAGAAGAGTAAAAGTCCAACGGCTAAGATGGCTGGGTCACGTAGAGCGCATGGAAACCAATGCTCTGGCCCGGAGAGTCTTCGAATCTGCACCCACAGGACAGCGCAGTAGAGGAAGACCGCGGATCAGGTGGCGTGCACAAGTGGAAGGTGACCTCACCCAACTTGGAGAGTGAAACTGGAGACATCTAGCTAGGGACCGAGCTGATAGAGAAGTTTGTTGGTTGAGGCCCTAGTTCACACAGGACTGTAGCGCCACTTTTTTTTTTTTTTTTTTACACTTCAGAATTTCAGAAAGTAGTTAGCTTATAGCAAGCGTCAAACTACGATCAGAGGCTCATCATAAGTGCATGTGTTAGTTGTTAGTAAAAAATAATACAAATATAGCCTAACACACGCGCAAAATGCAAAACAAAATTAGCATTTAACTAGTACAGAACAAAAAATAAAATGAGAACGTTTACGATAGTGGAGCACTGGTTCTAAACAATGATTTTAATCCCACCTTATTTAAATTTAAATCTATCGATGAACAGTTTAAAAGTTATATAAAATGCTCATTCGACTTAAAGCTTCATTCTTCCCATAGTTAGTTCTATGGAAGTCAATATGTATAAAATCAAATGTTCGCAGGTGGTGAGTTCCGCCCCGGGAATTCAAATGTACACAAGCTAGCAAATAAGGTGCATCAATTTCACCATTAATGAGTTGATGAAAAAATACTAAGTCATTATTAACACGCCGTAGTACCCGTGGCATGATGGTTTGTGCGTTGGACTGTCATGCAAGGGGTCTTGGGTTCAATCCCTGCCTGTGCCACCTTAATTTAAACAAATTAATTTTCGCGGGTACTGCCTCTTGCGAGGAATTGACAAATCCTTCAAGAGTAATTCTTGTTATGAAAAAGTGCTTTCTCAAACTAGCCGTTCGGATTCGGCATAAAATTGTATGTCCCCTCCATTCCTGACAACATTACTCGCACACAGGAATGGTTGAGAGTTGTAAGTCACTAGGCTCAGGTTCGTAACGGACTGTTGCGCCACCCCATTTGATTTTGTTTGTATTATTAACGCGCCTTTGATGGAGAGATTGCATTTGAAGAAGTAGAATACGATGTTCATAGGGAGGCAGATCATAGGGATCTTCCCAAGGAAGACCTTTTAGGGCAAAGCGAATGAAATTATGTTGAATTGATTCAATACGTTTTCTATGAATTTCGTAATAGGGAGTACCCTTTCTTTGTATAATGGCAATTATACAAAGAAAGGGTAACATAGGGATCATTGAACTCCTTTGCCCAGCGTTTTATAAAACCAAGCATAGAACTTGCCTTATTAACAATAACATTAATGTGATGTGTAAACTCTAAGTTGGAACAGAAATGTACACCTAAATCTTTAAATGTGGAGACACGACAGAGTTTTTGCTGTGATATACAGTAGTCAAATATGTTACTGATTAGTTTTTTAGTGAAAGTTATAGTCTGGCATTTTAAAGGGTTGAGTAAAAGGCTATTTTTCCCACACCAAAATGAGAAACTATCAATGTCGGCTTGTAAAAGAATACGATCATGGTTTGACTTTATTATTTTGAAAATCTTCATATCGTCAGCAAAAATAAGAAGTTCACTTGACCGTAGACATGACGATAGATCGTTAATAGACAGGATGAACAAAAACGGGCCAAGATGGCTTCCCTGGGGAACACCAGATTGAGCAACAAAAGGTTCAGAATGACAATTTCTAAATTTTACTTCGTAGGATCTGTTTTCAAGGTATGACTTAATCCAAGCTAAGAAAAATGGTGGCAAACCAAGAGCCTTAAGTTTAAATAAAATAATTCCGTGGCTAAGTTGGCCAAGAGCTTTAGAAAAGTCAGTGTATACACAGTCAACTTCATAACCTTGTTCTAAAGCGTTTGAACATATATTTGAGAATGTAAGGAGATTAGTAACGGTTGATCTTTTTTTCACAAAACCATGTTGCTGTTCGCAAATGATATTTTTACTAAAATATGTGACGCTTTAGGAATGCAAGAAAGCTTTGCAATGGGCCTGTAGTTGCATATATCCGACTTGTTACCTTTCTTGAAAATTGGTGTTAGAAATGACTTCTTCCATATACTGGGAAATTTGCCTGTTTTTAGAGAATGTTTGAATAAAAACGTAAGGGGTTCAACTAAAGCATTACTACACTTTTTTAGTACTATCGGGGGAATACCATCAGGACCGGCTGAGCAGTCATCATTCAACGCAGATAAAAGATCAAGGACCGTACTCTGTAGCACAGGTATGTGACTACAGCTAGTTTGCGAAAAAGTGTGATTATTATGAAAATATACGTCATCAACTTCTTGAGGGCTATTAACAAATGACTCACGGAAATTCGTCGCGAAAGCGTTACAGATGTAAGTGAAGTTAACTGGAAAGCCATCTGATTTTTTCTTTGAGTTTACAAAATTCCAATTTTTTTTAGGATTCTCTTTCAAAGAGGTGCCCATATCAATAACATAACAAGCATATAAATAATTAGAAAGAGATTTAAATTGGTTAAAGAGTTCAACATAAAAAGAGAAGTTGACTGGAGACAGAGTTTTGAGATACGTTTTTCATGACTTATTTTTTTTGTTACGCAGTAAACGCAATTCTTTCGTGTACCAAGGATGGCTAAAGTTTGTATTTCTTGATTTCTTTATCGGTACATTTTTTTCAAAACAACAATTAAGGATCCTATAAAAAGTTGAAACTGCTTCGTCAATGTTAGAAAATCCTGGTGTATCAGCAATTCCAGAAATGGTTAAATCTTCAGGCAACTGCTGGAAATTGGTTCTTCTGAAATCAAAATTATATAAGCAATCAAAAGAATTACTGTGATTAGTAAGGTGATTACTTAAGTCAAAAAAATGTCCAAAGGGAGTGATATATGTCAATATTAGTTCTAGATTCTAGAACAAGAGTACTAATAGCGTCAGAAGAAAAGACTAAATCGAGAATTCGATTTTTTGAGTTTTTAATACAGCTTGTTTGCTGTAAGTCATTAAGAAGGACTTTATCGAGCAGAGATAGTTCCATTTGTGAATAAGAAGGAGAGGCTTCAAGGCAGGATTCATCTTCGGATGGAATCCAGTCAATGTGTGGTAAATTAAAGTCACCTAGAAGTAAGATATTGGTGTCAGAGCTGGACAAATTTATAAGATAGTCTAATGCCAAGGAGAGATTGTTATAAACAGACTCCAAACTTTTTGGAGGAATGTAAACGTTTTAAATGAAAAAAGTCTTAGTCTGTATCATTATCTTTACACATACCAGTTCAATTGATAATACAAATGGAATAGATACAGAAGAAGAGAAATATGTATTTTTTACCGCTATGAGAACATCTCCATCTCTGTAGTACCCGTGGCATGATGGTTAGTGCGTTGGACTGTCATGCAAGGGGTCTTGAGTTCAATCCCTGCCTGTGCCACCTTAATTTAAAGACAAAAATAATTTTCGCCGGTACTGCCTCTTGCGAGGAATTGACAAATCCTTCAAGAGTAATTCTTGTCATGAAAAAGTGCTTTCTCAAACTAGCCGTTTGGATTCGGCCTAAAATTGTAGGTCCCTTCAATTCCTGACAACAGTACTCGCACACAGGAATGGTTGAGAGTTGTTAGTCACTAGGCCCTGGTTCACAACGGACTTTTGCGCCACCCCATTTGATTTTTGAGAACATCTCCACCTAAATCCTTTGCATTACCAACATGACGATCGTTTCTGTAAACTTCGAACTCTTGACTAAAAAATTCTGTGTCGGAAAAGCTTGAATTAAGCCACGTTTCTGTCAAAACGAATACGTCGTGTGGAAATGATTGGGAGTTAAGAAAAATGTCAATAGTCTTGCTACGAAGTCCCCCTTACGTTTTGGTAGAAGAGCGCAAGCCTGTTAAGTTTTTTGATTTGTTTTTCAATGAAACACCCTGTTTTTGACTTTGAGTAAATTCTTTGACTAAAGTCTCTGCAGGCCATATATTTGGGTTACAAATAGAATCAAAGTAAGTGGGATTCGTTATTAATTTAAAAGAGGAAACAAAGCTTTTTGGTTTACTGATCTTAGTACACCTGATAGATGAGCTGGAAGGTATGCTCTTGATAGATACAAAGTGGGAAGAGATATAAAAATTATTTTTGGTTTCGAGACAGCTTTGATAGGGATGACGTTGTTTATTACAGTTCCTGTAACGGTGTCACTATTGGAAGCTAAATCTGAGGCAACAATTTGAGGTATATTGGGAGTTCCGGTGGGATCTGTAGGTATTGGGGTGATGTTGACATTTGTTCTTTTTGATGATGGGGTAAAATTTCTAGCAAGTTCAGAGTTTTCTCGGCTTCTTTTCTTAGACGTTTTCTTTTGTTTCTCAGGCACACTTTCTGCGTTATTAACACCAGAACCTGATTGCGCGAGAATATCTTCACATGTAGAAGAGAAAGTAGTGGGAATAGGCTGTGCCAAATCATTAGTTGAAGTAGAACTATCGACCATGATGTTGGTTACAGAGAATGCATTTAATTTGCAAACTGCAGTGTTGAAAGACTTCAGTAGCTCTTCAAAATCTTTAGAAAGTTTTAAAATGTCAGCCTTAAAAGAAGACATTTTAAAAGCTAGTTGAGATACAGAGAGCTTATGGCAGTCGTGACAGTACCAGTAAGCAAATTTCTAATTGGCTATTTTTTCAATGAAAGCGTTGGTTGAACCAACGCATTTTGCATGGTAAAGATTACCACAGGGTCCGAAACAGGCAAACAGAGGATTATTATTAGCACCCTCTTGGCAGTTTTTATTGTAGCAATCCATATTTCCGAAGGAGTGTTAAAATAAATAATATAAAAAAAATATAGATATAAATGTATTTAAATTAAAAATAATAAAAAAAAATTGTAGGCATTCCTAAAGATTTTCTTCAAAATAATTTTTAAATGGTTGAGAAACATAGGGGTTGCATCTTCACCAGGTGCCTTGTTGTTTTTTTACTTTGTTTAACACAGTTTCAATTTCTTCGCTTTCAATGTTTTCATCTAATGTGATTTTAAAAAAAAACTATAAAAACAAACACCTGCAAGAATAAATCAGATGATTCTCAAATGGTTTTGTATTGAATCGTCACCAAGCAAACTAATTATCGGGATCTATTTGGCAAAGCTTTTTTTTATTAAATCTCTTGAGAAAGTTTCACTGATCGACAAAAAAGCTTTTTTACAAATCACGATCTCAACGACCTCAAGCATTAAAGTGAAGTTCATCAAACAAAACATTGAAATTATGTTCACTGCTGCTGGCGTTGCCTTGTCAGGGTTGTCGTATCATTATTCTTCATGAGACAATTGACAGTAAACTAATGTCTTTCAAAATGTCTAAAAATCAAAGAATTGTTCGTTTTACTGAAAATGAAAGAATATCAAAAAGTATAAAACATTTATTTGACCTTAATTTCTATAACAAATTCAAAAACATGATCTCAAAATAATAAACCCCACCTTATACTTTATGAATTGAATTTAAAACCCAAATTATAAAGTCAACCCAATTTGCTATTAAATAAATAAATACATTTTCAATATAAGCTTAATTAAAAACTATAAATCCGACCGTTTTGTAGATACTGAATTTTCAAAAGAAGTTTTTTTTAAATATAAAACAGAAAAATCGAACTCAATGTTATTAACTTCAATTAAACTCGTGTCACTGTACACTGCACTCTGTACATTTAAACAGACTTAAGGGATTACCAGATTATACGGTTCAATGGGATATAGTTTTTCCAATATTGTCTACAACAATTTTAGAACTACGGAGGCCAATCATTTCAACTTGGGCGATTTTGTATCAATAAATAAATTCCAGCCTCAACTTTCCATTCCCAAAGCACGAATTTCAACACCCGCATTTTTTTATTTACTAGATATGACCAAATAAATAATAATTCTAACAATTTTAGAACGAGGAAGCATTTCTTTCTAATTTAAAATAATTTTCAAAATTCACTTTTTAACATACAAAACACACAAAAATGGTTGATTTTGACATTTCTTCCCTGTTTTTTTTTCAGTATTGCGATGCTTGATTTTTTTGTTGGGTATTTCTTCGATTTGAGTGTTCAAATGCAGACAGTACTTTGCATATACCCAAACTCACACCCAGCCCAAATCCTATAGTGACCTCAAGCCGGGGAGTTACATACTTAGCAGTTAGTACGCCGCGCCGCCGTACTATCAATTCAAAAAAAAAAACTTGTTTAAGGCAAGAAAAAAACGAAATACAAAAAAAGTAGGCTTAAGTTGGAAAAAGAAAATATTTTGTTTTATGACTTATAGGCGTTTCCTCGCCTTAATATTTAAAACATGTTCTATTGAGACCCCTACTTAACTGTAAAAACAAATCAGAAAGAAATTCGTGCTGAGGTAATGGAAAGTCGCCCTAAATTCCATTTTTCACTTTTAATAAAAGTAAATAATTGTGATTAAAGTTTTCTGGTTTTGTATTTAACATTTTATTTAAAATTGGCAAGTTCAATAAATGGCAACCCTGCAACATATCCATTATATTCTAACACTAACACTTTGATCTTCTCCAAAGCCCTATTATTCATCATATTCAATCAGTCACAAATATATACAAATAAAAAAAGACAAATAAAAGAAAAAGCTGTAAAACGTAAGACTTCGTCATCGACACTTCACCACCCGGCCTCCTAAGTTGCCAACACAATCTGCTGATTCATTTGTACTTCACAATAGTGTGAGTGTTTTCGTCGCGGTTTCACCAGTCAACTAACTCACTTTTTCAGTGATCGCGCGATCGCCGAACTGTGCAGCAGTGAACATTATCTAATTTCCAGAAAGAACTTATTTTCTTATTCTCAAAAATGTCCCAGTAAGTGATCACATAAAATGATTTAAAGTAAAGCCATAGCATTTTTAATTTGTTTTTTAATTATTTATAGAAAAGCCGATATTGCCCTTATTGGTTTGGCCGTAATGGGTCAAAACCTAATTTTGAATATGGATTCGAAGGGTTACGTAGTTTGTGCGTATAATAGAACTGTCGATAAGGTGAGACGGAGCTTTTATACCTCGTACGATATCAAAACCTATGATGTTTTTTTTTTGTTGTAATTTTATTTTAGGTTGATCAATTCCTTAATAATGAGGCTAAGGGCACCAAGGTCATTGGAGCTAAATCACTCGAGGACATGGTCAACAAACTTAAGTCACCTAGAAAAATCATGTTATTAGTGAAAGGTGAGTGTTTTCGATGTTTTTGTTTTTGTAATGATAAGGCCACTTTTAAATGATAATGCGGGGAGAGAGAAATTAACATCATCGCTAACTTGTTAGACCACATGTCTACGTCACAATGACAGCTCAGGCAATATTAAATATTGAACATATTTTTATTGTAGTAGTTTGCAAAAAAGCTGTCAAATGAAAGTATACTTAAATTGTGTGAGTGCTAAATCTTCAAGGCTTGGGCTAGTCTAATGTTAAAAATGATAATTTAACTAATTATTTTTATCTTTTGTTGAATTAAGGTACAAACATTTTTAAGTGTTGAAATAATTAAGATTCTATTGTTGATGAAAAAAGCTGATATTAAGCACTTTGTGAGATAAAAATTGTCAAAGTTGTTGTCTCTTAAAATGACTTTTATTTTTAATAAAATTTCGAAGAATATTTTTTAGAGGTTTACTTAACTTCATTGAATAATAATTTTAAAAAATAGTGATAAGCTCAATGAAATGCACAAACTTGAGTGTAAATATTTTTTTTAAATTATGAAACGTTAACAGGAGGCAGATGCTATACATTCCTTTCAAAACAAATGAAACCGGTATTTTAACTTTTTTTAGATAAATAAAAGAGTCTCATTATTTTTAGTTTTTCTGTTCGGTTGCAGACTAAAGCTTTCAGGTTTAGTGAATCCCCAGAGTTAATCCAATTAAACAACACAAAAGTTATACAGCTGTTAACAAATAAGTAATTAAATAACGGATGAAATGAAAAGCGTTCAAGAAAAGTTATTGATAAATTGTATAAAGAATCAAGAATAAGTCGTATTAAAAGTATTTTAATTTAGGGCACTTGATTCTAGGTATATACAACTCCTTTCGTGAAGGTTACAATAGTGGGTTATGTAAATTGATGTACATTAAATTTTTTTTAAAAGTGATCTATTGTTTTCTGTTTGCCCATACTGTTGTTTTTCATTCATTCTGTGGAAAGTTAAAATATACTTTTCGGCGTTTCAGACCAAATAAAACATTTATTTGACAATGGGCAGGTTCAGCCGACATAAGGGACATCTGATTGGTCAGCTGTCAAAAAATTGCCTTTCAATTAAGGCCACTTTATTGGAAAGTTGACTGGAAAGTTAGCCAAAAAAAATTTCCCTAACTATCAAGTCAAGTCAACTTATGTCAAAATGACAATTGATCACGTTTTTTAATTCCATTAAAAGCTGAACTTTATTACTCAATGATTTATTTATTTTCTTTACAACTTCATTTAATGCTTTCTCTAAAAAGGTTCCTTGTAAATTTGGAAAAGAAATAAGTAAAATATCTTTAAAATACAAAATACAAATCGTGATGGACTTGTAGGTAGCCTGAGTATTTTCTAGAAAATAATGATTTTGGTAGTTTTTGTACTAGGAAAAGTAAAGGTTTGTGAAGTAAAGAATTTTAAATTCATGACACTTGAAAAACTAACTAGTTGCCTTGGTCAAAATGTCCATTCAAAGAATGAAGTTCACTGTAAATCAAGTCCATTATGTTGTCTGAACCTGCCCAATGGCTGCATTCAATCTTAGACAGATAGTGTATCCGGATACCGTTTTGTTAGTGTTTTCCGTGTAGAAGAGCAGCAGATCCCAAACAGCTGGGATTTTAAATGTGTATCCAAGAATTTCTGGAATGTATGTATTTGACAAAACAGCTGATTTAACATGTGGTTGAATTTGAAAATTGATTTCAAATTTGTATGTTTTTTGGTAAAAATTCTTTGAATTATTAAAATTATCGAAACAATTTTTCCATGCTTTTTGTAAACAGCTAAAAGTTAGAGATCCTCGTTCAAACATGTATTTAAAAACCCATATAGCCAATATTTGTCTCAAAAGTTCAACCAAATTAATTTGGCTGCCCCATTTTTATTAGGTTACACCTCGTTAACATTAAAATAACTGACAGCTGTCATTAGGTTTGCCAAAGTTTTTATTCATAGCACTTACATATATACACCAAGCCCATCATGTCAACCAAAAAATAAATCTCCTATCTAATCGCAACCACTCTAAATAGAAAATGAAAAAAGGTTTACTCATAAGCTTAAAATCCGATTAAATTTATTATATATTATATCTTGATCTTTCAAGTTTACTAAAATATCGTGCTCTAGAATCAAGAATATATTACGAAATGATCATGAACATGACACTGATTTTATTGCATATGTATATTTTTAACTTACAGCCGGCAGTGCAGTCGATGACTTCATCAACAAGCTGGTGCCACTTCTTTCCCCTGGCGATGTTATTATCGATGGAGGTAATTCCGAATACCAAGACACTACCCGTCGATCTGACGAACTTAAGTTGAAGAAAATCTTATACGTCGGATGTGGAGTGAGTGGAGGGGAAGAAGGTGCCCGTCATGGACCATCACTCATGCCTGGTGGCAATCCTGAGGCATGGCCCCTTGTTAAGGACATATTCCAGTCGATTTGTGCAAAGTCTAACAATGAACCCTGTTGCGAATGGGTGGGTGAAGGTGGTGCTGGACACTTTGTAAAAATGGTCCACAATGGAATCGAATATGGTGATATGCAGCTTATATGTGAAGCATATCACATAATGAAAAGTCTTGGCTTGACACAAGATCAAATGGCTGAACAGTTTGGCAAGTGGAACACTGAGGAACTGGATTCATTCCTTATTGAAATTACACGTGATATCCTCAAGTACAAGGACAGTAAGGGTTATCTTCTCGAGAGAATTCGAGATACTGCTGGTCAGAAGGGAACCGGTAAGTGGACGGCAATTGCAGCTCTAGAATATGGTATTCCAGTTACGCTAATCGGTGAAGCTGTATTCTCACGTTGCCTGTCCGCCCTGCAAAGTGAACGTGTGCTGGCTAGTAAGCAACTGAAAGGACCCGAGGTTAAACCTCAAGTCGAAAACTTAACAACATATCTAAATCACATCAAACACGCACTGTATTGTGCAAAGATTGTTTCGTACGCTCAAGGTTTCATGTTGTTGCGTGAAGCAGCCAAGGAGAACAAGTGGAACTTAAACTATGGTGGTATTGCTTTAATGTGGCGTGGGGGCTGCATCATTAGAAGGTATTCAAGTTTAAACATTCACTTAATTGAGTTTTCTTTAATAGTAGAGTTTATTTTGTTGCTTTGTAGTGTTTTCTTGGGTAACATCAAAGAGGCGTTCGAAAGGAATCCTAATTTATCCAATTTATTGCTGGATGACTTCTTTAAGAAGGCCATTGCAACTGGACAACAATCATGGCGCCAAGTAGTGAGTAGTGCATTCCTCTGGGGTATACCCGTTCCTGCTATGTCAACGGCTCTGTGTTTCTACGATGGTTATCGCACCGAGAAGCTTCCAGCTAATTTATTGCAGGCACAACGTGATTACTTTGGAGCTCATACTTACGAATTACTAGGTCAAGAGGGTAAATTTGTGCATACCAATTGGACCGGAACTGGTGGAAATGTATCGGCTAGTACATATCTGGCTTAAGGGGTTTTAAATTATGTCTCTTTGTGTGTATAAGTATTTTGTGTCTTTCCTTATAATAAGTTTTTTTGAAACTCAATTTGATTTTTTTTATTAAGTTAAATAAATAATTGTAAAAATACAATAATATGAATAAATCTATTAGAAGTGGAAAGAATATTTTTATTTGTGATGCAGAATGCACTTAATTTTAGTTTTCGCAGTAGGTACATTAAGTCACTACTAATTTATTTTGAGCAGTATCAACATAAGCGACGAATGAAACTGTTGTACAAATTATGCGTTTTACTTTAGACATCAGAATCAAAATGATAGTAGTTTTTTTTTTTATTAATTAATCATTTTATTTGTCTACTCTAGTAATACCTCTTCTTTGGTACTTACGGTCCCTGGCCATATTATTAGACGCACTGCAAAATTTGTATAATTATTAGATTATTCTCAAATGACTTTTGAGGAAGCTGTATGGACGAGAAGATGAAGAAACGGTTCTTCATCTTCTCTGCACATGCCCTGCTCTAGCTCGAAAACGCAAGAATTACTTAGGAGAATTCTTTTTTAACGATCTAAACGATATAAATCATATCAGTATAATCAGCCTCTCACGTTTCGTAAGGGACTCAAGCTTGTCCATTGAGCTTAGGAGGAAGCCTCAAGATTCATGTGGTATCACAATGGGCCATTAAACTGGCTTAAGTGTGTCCGTTTCCATCTTGGACAGCCACTATAACCTAACCTTACCTAACCTAGATTATACACAATATTTTTAACGTTCAAGAATGGATGTATGGTTCCATTTTTATGCTAGATGGAACTCCATGCCACACAGCCCGGTCCAAAAAAACGTATTTGAGGTAAGAAAACATCCCTTTGTTGGACTGGCTGGAAACAGCCCTGATATGAACCCAATTGAAAACGTGTGGGAGCTGATGAAGAGGGAAGTAGCTAAAGATGCAGTCACTTATTGAAAGAGTACCTAATTCACATGTGGAATCACCGCGCACAGAATTGAGGCGCTTATTAAAGCAAAAGGAGGTTCAACAAAATATTGAAACAAATTACAAAAACAACAACAACAATATTTAAAAATATTAATTTAAAAAAAAATCTTTAAATCTTTTATTGTGAATTGGATTTTCGAACATGCAAATGGGTGTTCTGTGTTTCGGTTTGTTACATTTTTTGAACGCATTCAAATCACATTTTGTATTTATGTGAATTGATATGTGTAGCTTCCTTCTGATAGGAATCGGAGGGTTGCAGCAAGTTTTTAAATTGAAGGTATTATAAAAGGTTTTATTTCCCTTAGAACATATAAAAAAGCGTCTTTGCTAAATCTAAAATTACAATGAAAGCTTAAATGAGGAAATCACGAGTGTACTTTATTTATCAGAACAATTCTACATAATTTTCACACACTTACATTGAGTCAGGGTAATCCAATATATTTGATTTGTCTCGCAAAATTCGTCCTTCTATTTTTTCCCTTGAATTCTGCTTCCTTTTTTCACTTAAAATTCCCAATTATATTGCATCCATTTTTAAAACAGCAATAAATTTACTTCAGAAACAAAATAAAAATGGATGATCTTTCAGTTCTGACAGTTCAAAGCAATTTCGAAGCCTTCGAAATCAATCGAATTGAAGAACATGCAATTTCATTTCAAGTGAAATTGAAAAGTGATTTTAATTCACTTTCGATCGAAATTCGGAACATGAGCGTATATAAAGTATTAAAGTATTTGTACCATACTAGCATATAAAAAATTAATAAAAATTAGCTCAAAAATAAACAATCGGACGGTCAAGACACTGCACCGAAGAAATTCGAAAACTTATTCGAAAACTGCGTCTGGAGGGAAAAACCTACCAAAATATTTAGGCATCCTAGGCTGCTCAGCAAAAATGGTCAGTAACGCCTTTAAATGGCAAAATAAACTGAAAAAGGCCCAAAAAGAATGACTACTGAAAGAACTGACAGAAAAATTGTTCAGCTAACAAAACAGAACCCTTTCGTAGGCTCTAGAAAACTATGAAATGGGCTTCAACTGCCTGTTAGCGCTGTCACAATACGAAGAAGTCATTTAAGAGCGAAGCTACCGGCCCGAAGTCCACGCAAAGCGCATAAGAGAAATGGAGGAATGTTCTGTGAAGCGATGAAAGCAAATTCGTCCTTTTTGGGTCCAAGGGTCGTCGAGAATATGTGAGAAGACCCTAAAATACACAATACTATCCACGGTACGCTATAAAAACAGTAAAGCATGGTGGAGGAAATATTATGATATAAGCTTGCTTTTCATATTACGGGGTCGGGCCTATTTATCTCATAGGGGGTATAAGGGATGCAACCGAGTATGTGAACATTCTCGAGGAGATTATGTTACCCTATGCTGAGGAAGAAATGCCATTGGTTTGGGTATACCAACAAGACTATGACCCAAAGCATACCTCAAAAAAGGCAAAACCATGGTTTGCGCAGAAGAAGTTATCCGTTGGAGTGACCCGCTCAATCCCCCGACCTTAACCCCATCGCAAATTTGTGGGGGGATGTTAAGAACGCAGTTCATAAAGCAAATGAGTGCGTAATTCGTGGAACGCAATACCAGTCGAAAAGTGTAAGGTTTTAGTGGACTCGATGCCACTTAGATGCAAAGCATCATAAAAAACAATGGTTATGCAACAAAGAACTAATTGTAAGCTATCATTATTTCTACACTTTCATATAAATTCTTACAATTTTTCTTACTTTTTGCGTTATAGATCTTGTACTGCTATTTTTATGAACAGCCATATATTTAAAAAACTGTTTTTACTGTGACAAAGCTAACGGTAAAAAATTGATGATACTTATTTTCTGTTACTATGAATTGAATATTTTAGTTTGTTATTAGAAGTTTAACGAAATATATTATAACGTTGATATTGAAGGCCTTTTTGTTTTACTTGGAGAGCACTGCTGTTTTTATGAACAAAACTGTACATCTAAGAAAATTAGATGAGAATAAGAAAATGAAAATTAAAGAACTACCTATCATTTATGTTTTCAGACCCGTAAAGTTTAAACTAAAGATTTAAAAACTCAAAAACAAATATAAAGTTTTTCTCAAGTTAATTTTGAATACAAAATTTTACCCTTGTTCGAAGTTTTAAAGTAAAATCCATTTTACACGTTACCACATCTTATAACAAAGCTTACTTACTACACTGTGTATTACTATGGTGCAAGAAGATTATTACGAAATTCATTTATCTCACCTTTATGGGAATTCTTTTATGCTACTCACTTAAAATGGAATATTTTCAACATAAATATATAGATTACCTCGACTTGTATAAGTTGCACCTCGCACTCCATCAATATTTAGTTTAAGAGATTGCTCTTTATAATTTAATTATTTCTCCGTATTGCTTTCCAAGAAACGGTATTTCAAACCCTAAAAATGTACGAACGTAGTGACTCTTTGTAAATTTTTTTGACTACATCAAATATGGAAGTATTGAAGCGATCACCCGCTCCTAGGTTCTTTTAAAAGTACTGCAAACCGTTTTTTCAAAATATCTCTCTTAACCAACTCTTAAATTCACAACCCTCAACTTATTTTAGTTCTCTCAATGCTTTACAATCTTACAACCTTAAATAAAAGTGAATTAATTCAATATCTTCACAAATTTTGTGTGGAATTCGTATACTTAAAAGAAACATCAATAGACTAAGCTTTTGTGACAAATCTTTTAGGTCAATATGAATCTGTTAAAGAAAAGTTGCGAACTAAAATTATTCAATAAAACTAGTAACGTTTTCCAATTGCTTATCGCTCTTCGTTAAGGACCCTTTTGTAACGGTCATTTTTTGTTGGAACTAATGGTTCCAGTAAATATTTGTTTCAAATCCAAAATTTGTAAGTAATTCAAATTCAGTAAGTTGATCATTAAAGTACAAAGTTTAATTCCTTTTTGTGAAGTTGTGCTCACAACTTCACTTTCAGTATTTTGGGCCATTGGCGTCGAGCAAAACAATAGTTTTTTAAGGGCTTAAGATGTCTTGAATTCGTCTTAAAATTGTTCTATTGCATCATATTTTCAAAGCACGCCCCTTTAAAATGATAAAGTCTGTCAAAGCCGGGTTTTTACGGCTAAGTTTAAACACTGCATGACTATTAACAATAAATTGTATGATGGTTTTGCAAAGTACAAATGTTTATCTTCTAGATGCAGTCTAAATCATTTTAGTTTCTTTCTTAGTTTTCCCCAATTTTGTATTAATAAAGATATGGCTTACGGATCTTCATTTGACTCTGTCTAAAGTTTTGAAAAACCTTGAATTCAAAACCCAAACTGCGATTTGAGCTATATGTCCTGAAACTCCGAAATACCCGTTCTCAATATAAGTTCTATATTTCCTTCTATATATTCCAAAAATTTGATGTTATAACATAAAGACTACGAATTCGTTATTAGAACAAAAATAGCTCCTATACCATTTTGTGTGTTAAGAACTGTTTTAGTAAAAATGCTTCAGCGTTCTTTTAATTTTAATGTATGACAGGTGAAGACTTACAACAGATAAGGATTTTTTGAAATATTAGTAAGATACTGAAATTTGTAAAACGTAATATTTAATTAATGGATTGGAGTTTTGGAAAACCATCACTTTTTTATTGAAAAAAGTACTTCATAAATTTACATAGCACCAAAAAGCCTAATGTTAATGCCCAACTATAGTAGGCATAAGCTTATGTCAAAAACCCAACGAAAATTCCCTTAAGTTTTTGAAATTACTGCGGACGTATCTACATGTCAGATTTTACTTATGCGGCTAGCAACTCTTGCTTAAGTTAAGGAAACTGAGAAAAATTGAACGAAAAAGAGCTAGACTCTATTATGTTCACTCGTATTGAGATTCTTTGTATTCGCACCTTTGCTTATGCGCGCATATGCTAGCTTATGTCTATTAAAGTTGGGCCTTAAGTTTTTTTTCGAACTATAAAGTGTTTTATCTCAAAAACCTGATTGATTTTGAAATCGGATTCCAACTGAACCCATCAAAAAACTTAGAAAAAGTATAATTTGATGATTATGATTATGAAATTTCATCGCAAATTTAAAAACAATCATACAAATAAAATTTGTTCTTTCTATCACCAAACTTTTGTGCCGATCCTTTTTTTTTAACAAAAAAAGCATCGGGAGTTCTCTAAAAAAATATTGAATTTTAACTCATTAATAAAAAAGGCGAATCTTCCTCACTGTCTAACTACAGACAGATTGCACTTACGTCCCTTCTTTCCAAGGTCATGGAAACGCTGATTAATTGTCAGCTCAAGAAATATCTTGAAGAACGAAAGCTTCTTGATGACCGACAGTATGGCTTTGGTAGCAATAGGTCCACTGGTGATCTCATGGTTCACCTCACCGAACAGTGGAACAAATCTTTACATAGTTTTGGAGAAAGTAAGATTATTGCACTAGATATTTCAAAAGCATTTGATAGGGTTTGGCATCAGGCTCTCTTATCGAAAATGTGTGCTTTCGGTTTTCATGAATGCCTCCTTCATTGGATTAGTAATTACCTTTCTAATCATTCAATACAGGCTGTATTGAATGGATTCAAGTCTGAAAACCACAAAATAAATGCTGGTGTGCCCCAGGGCTCTGTTCTATCTCCATCACTCTTTCTCATTTTTATTAATGATCTCTTGTCTTCAACATCTAATCCAATACATTGTTTCGCTGACGATAGTACTCTTAGCTTTTCATATTCGTTTTCAGATTCACACCCCTCTTCTTCGGATGTGGAACTGCAACGTCCATGGTATGCTCATTAAACTCCGAACTAAACAGCATTGTACAATGGGGAATAAGAAACCGCGTGGAATTTTATGCTTCGAAAACGCAATGCTGTCTTGTATTGTTAAAGCGAAATATACCCCCCTACCATTATCCATAAATGGCATTATCCATCGAGGAAACTGAACGATATTCTTGGTATATGTATCACCAACCACCTTTTGTGGAACGATCACATACGCGATGTCGCTAAAAATGCCGCAAAATGTTTGGGTTTTCTAAGGCGATGCAAAAAGTTTTCCTCCCCCCGTGATCTGGCTGTTATTTACAAGACTTATATACTTCCAAAGCTTGAGTACAACTCCCATATCTGGGCTGGTGCTCCTGCAACTTACTTAAGCCTCTTGGATAGTATTGAACGTAGAGCATTTAGATTGATTGGTGATATCACCATTATAAGATCAATTACATCATTTGAACATCGTCGAAATGTTTCTTGTCTCACCCTCTTTTACCGTTATTTTAATGGTTTATGCTCTAGACAAATAGCCAGTTGCATTCCTCTCCTTAAACAGTTCAACCGTAATACACGCGCTTCTAATCAGTATACCCTCGAGCCCAACTTCGGCCGTACTGTCAAGTACAGAGATTCGTTCTTTAGCCGTACTATGCGAATGTGGAATGCCTTGCCACACTCTGTCTTTCCCAGCTATTGCAATATTCAGGAATTCAAAACCATATGCACCTACATCTCCTTTCAAACCCTCTCTCCCTTTCCTAGAGCTCACACTGCGTCTACATAATAAGGGTAATATATCCCTTAAAGTGTACTCTTATTATAAACAACAAAAAACTGATAGCTGCAAAGGCCACAGCACCTTCTCAAATACTTCATAATGTCTGCTGCAAGCAAAATAACAACATCCAATAGATGAATAAAGAGCAAAACAAATTTTCTATAGGCAATTAATAAGATTTATTATTACTTACTAAAGTATAACTACATTCTTTTTATTTAACTTTTTTTTTATCACCAACTTTGTTTAATTTTCAATAGCGAGTTTGTCACAACCGTACAAATGACCAATTATTACCTGAATAATTACAAAAGAAAGAAAAATTAATTAAATTCCAAGGATTACATGATAATTTTTAGTGAAATTCAATTGTACCTGTCTGCGAATGAGTTGTAGCATTTCTTCGCCGTATTTAAATTGCTGTGCAACCTGTTCGGGTTCTGTTAAGCATTGATTCTCTCTAAATTGGTCACGAATCCTTCGCTGAAAGTACATCCTGCAGAATTTTAGAATAACATTAATATTTGCTTTTTACATAAATGAGATTCGACCTTTCGGAGGAAGTAGTTATTACCTATAGTTGTAAGCAGGAAACTTCTTCGATTCTCTAACAAGCATGCGATAAAGTGATAGCACTTGGAACTTATGTCTTGCAATGGCACACATTGTATTTGTTTTTAATAAATGCCGAATATAATTATGGAATTAATATAAAGTTTTATTTATTGCGAAATTCAACCCAAATCGGTGATTTCGATTTGAGAATTTGACACTTGCAAAAGAGACTATAAAAAAACATATGTTCACTGACAGTAATGTTTTCGTTTGCTAATCTAGTACAATCGATGAAAACATTCAGATGAATAGGTGTGTTCGATTCTTTAAAATAAGATCACCAACGCTGAAATAAAGTAATTCCCTAATTTAACACAATCTACGAATAACAACATTCTTTTCACACCAAACCCAAGACCGAGTTTTCGGAAAAAAGTTTTCAAAAACCACAAAATCATTCACACTGAACATTTGAACGTCGTCGTTTGACATTTCAATTTTTGTAACAGTGACTATCAAATTTGTATTGCTGTAATATCCATATACTAAACAAACTATTAAGACAAATGTAAATGATTTCGAAAAATTGGATTCCCTCAGTGATTTTGAGCCTTAGATATTGATAGAATTTCAAAGTAAAATATTTCTTTTGAAAAGAGCCATAAACTGCTTTGTTTACATTTACTTCAGTGCTGAAAGTTTAGAAAGGTTTGATTGTTTAGTTCATCTTTGAATTTTCAAATTATGTATGGTATGGGAAATATGTATAGTTCACGGCCAAAACAAAAACTTGGTTTAGGGTTTAGTGTGAAAAGCCTATTAGATTTGCAGATTGAAGGCCAAAACTTAAAAAGAAGCAATATGTGGTGCCGATCGTGAGTTCAAAATGTATGATCCTACATTCAGACAACATAAAGGATTTTATTTGGAATCAATTGTATTCCACTCAACTTTCCAGTAAAGTTGACTTGATTGGAAGACAATTTTTTGGAAGCAGGCCAATAAAGTAGACAGTTGCTTTATTTTTAAGCCCCTTATGTATGTAAACCTTTCCATTTACATCGTGCATCCATGTTTGTTTTCATGATCTCATTTCATTTCACAATCTCATAGACTTACCCTAAGCTCGTGATTGCCACCGCATACCCCTTCACTGATCAGCGCTTTGGATCACTATAGACAAATGGTGAAAGAAATACACTGATTTTGTGTAGACAGGAAAAACTTACGACTGCAATATGGAACCCCTGATTTCGGGGTTATTTCAGGAGTAATATTTTAGTGCTTCACACACTTGGAACTAATTATATTGTATATTACCGTGCTGCGGCAATGGAAAGTTGAGCCGAATTATAAATCTTAATCGATGGATCGAATCGTTCGATCAACCATTGACGAAGATAATGATATGATTGTTGGGTCTATTTTTCCGTCGCTCAATGTAGTTCTGCGCATGACCTTTGGAATTGCATATCCTTGGATGCATCGAAAAAAACGAACAGCCTTTTTCGTTTTGACTGACTGAAGCTGTCAAAGAGTTTTCCCAAGTGGAGTGAAGTGAAGTGGAGTGGGCACAGTCAGGAAAATTCTAATTAAATAAAAATTGATTTTTCCGTGTGTAGTGTTTCTGTGTTCTAAGTGAAATTCAACTCAAAATATTCCTTCTGTTAAATTCAGATAGAAGGAATTTGTCTTTTCTTTTCCTACAAAGAAATGAGCATAACTCAACAAGAACCAAACCATGAAAAACCCTTCAAAGACTACGATAAATTGATCGCTGCTGACGACGACAACGAGGACAATGGCCATCAGAAGGATGAGAAAATTTCAATTAGTGACCATGGGAATGTTTTGCTACAAAAACAACAGCAGCAACAACAAAAACAACAGCAACAACATCAGGAGCAGACATCAGTTATTGTCGACCTGGATTTTTCCCAAGGACTTTCCAAAACACCAACACCAACCAGCTGTGAGGAGGACAATTTAGATTTTGACGACGAACCGCCACATCCGCTTAGTGAAAGATGGTCCCCATTGGGAGCAAATTATGACGACACAATTGGTCTAGCTGGAGATATTTTAGGTCGAGAAATCGATTTGAAGCAATTAGATTGTCAGCATGTTTCTAATGGGGAAGAGTCGAGGCCAGATTCTTCATTGGCTCTTGATGTTCATCGGTTAAGGTCGATGGAAGAAGAGCAAGAGATCTTGACTTCTTCGTTGATGGCATTGACTTCGCACTTTGCTCATGTTCAGTTGAGGGTGCGGCAGATTGTTGAGGCGCCTTCAGATGAACGAGATGGATTGCTGAAGGATTTGGAGGAGTTTGCTTTTCGCGGCATACCAGAGGTGAGATTCGAATCGATGCATTTTGCTATAAACAAAAATCAATTTCACAATAGCCCGATACTTGAACATTAGTGGAAAAAAAAACTTTTCAAGGTCAAGTGTTGAAATCCAATGATTTCATGACCGTATCGTTCTTTAAAGCGGTACATTCAAACTAAAATGTAATTAGGCAAGTTTTTATTTAAACTAATTAGGCATTAATTTATCACAATATTTAAGGCTTTACACCAGACGTCTGGTCTTCATTGGTGTCTCAAACCAAATCACAAAATATAAAGTCTGTCTGTATTATGTCCAGTGTCGCAGAGAAGATTGTATGAAGTGGTCGTACTAAACTATGAACTTTGCTTATTTTTTGGCAGTGTACAATACTGACACACCGTAGAGCAGAATCGGTTTAATTACCGATGTGTATATCCAACGCAGCATTCGAGATTACAAGCTCCATTTATTAACAGTGTTTTTTGTTGCACCTAGAGCTAAAGTAGCTTTTTTTTTAGTATTTGTCTAAAATAATACCCAGATACTTAGCTTTGTCAGAAAATTTTATTCGGATACATTTAGAAAGAGTTTCAATATTAGAGATTTAATACTTCCTGGAAAAAATAACTACATCGTTTTTGTGCGGCTTGACTCCTTATCCACACCAATATGTATTAACATTTGTATTAGCTTATTTAGAGCGTTCTTAACAGTTCCGAATTTTCAATAAATCGTAGAATATTTATACCAGTTCAATCGGTTAACATTATAAACTTTAAATTCGTTGTTATTTTTTATGAGCAAAGATTCAATAGTTTTCAAAGCTCCAAACTCCGCACTGAAATTGCTAAACATTTTTGCCATATAAGCTTTTAGATCTAATAGTCCAGACTAAAATTGAGGAACCGTTTTTATTTAAAAAAAAAAAAAGGTAGGTAGATAAACTTCGCACTTATTTTTGGTGAGATTTGAAAAATTTGGCAGTCTGCCCAAATTATTAAACCCCGTTTTTTGTTGTCCTAGAGTAACAAGGAAAGTTTTTAAATATTAAATTTTGTACTGTTATAAAACAGTTCTTTTTGGAGCAATTTATGACACCATAAATTTGTTCGTATGACACTTTAAATTACACAGATCCAAGATGCTTCTTGTGCAAAACTTTCCCATATTTAACAATGATAATAGTTTGTAAATTCTTTAGATACATTGTAATGTTGTAGGGTAGAGGTCAGGACGTGACGCCATTAGCGGCCGCCGAGAAAAGTGAATAAAGTGGTGGTAGTGCACACCTAAGTTTAGTTCATCGAAGTATCAGGGATGATTTATGTTTTTGTAAAGAGGTGAGTTCCAGTAACGGTAGCAAGAGCCCCCAACATCCGACGAGCTACGCTGTGCACCGCAAGCATGAAGCAGCTACTGTAACGAACATTCCTTCCCCTGCCCAATCCCTATCCTAGTTCCCATCCTAGATTTACTTCCCTCGCCCGAACCTATCCTCCCATTTGCCTAACGACAGCAGTCACCCAATCTCGCTATAAAATGGCACCCTAAATCTATACCAATGGCTTCCGATACTTTTTCATCTACATACCTCTACCCTACATGTTGATGTTAGAAGTCGCTTATCACATTTAAAGCTTTTCACAAGTTTTTACGTTGTCACTGATAGGCAACAACATCTCTTAAAATTAAGAACTAAAATTCACAAATTTCAAGACCAATTTAAACGCGCGCCGTGTTGTTTACAAGACATTTTTACAACTTTTTTTTGGAAATAGTTTTCCCTATTTTATTTGACAGAAAACAATAATTTATTTACTATAAACTATTCAAAAATAGAAAGTATTAAGTTTATTATTGCCTCTAGTAGTACCCGTGGCATGATGGTTAGTGCGTTGGACTGTCATGCTAGAAGTCTTGGGTTCGATCCCTGCCTAAACCATATCTTAGATCTTTTCACGGGTACGGCCTTTTGCGAGGAATTGACAAATTCTCCAAGAGTAACTCTTGTCATGAAAAAGTGCTTTCTCAAATTAGTCGTTCGGATTCGACATATAAACTGTAGGTCCCCTCCATTCCTGACAACATTTCTCGAACATATGAATGGTTGAGAGTTGTAATTCACTAGGACCTAGTTCTCAACGGACTGTTGCGCCACCCAATTTATTTATTGCCAATCCTATAATACAGCGAAAGCTCTATTAACAGCCACCTCTCATCGTCTGAACATTTCTCAAAACCGTGGCCCTGGAATTAAAAGTCCATTTTAAATTCTCCTAAGCGGACACTCTAACCCGGAAAAGGAGATTGAATGCAATTTGGTAAACTTAATTCTTTCTTAGACTGGCAAACCATTGTTTAAAGAAATCTATTCCGTTGCTTTTTTCCATAGTATGCCAATGATAAATATTAAAGAGCAAACTTTACAAAAATAATTCCATAGTATCGTAAAGAAGCACAAATTCAAAAAATCTTTGACTCCGGCAGCAGATCTGAAGCTGAAAAAGGAGTTCCATAAGTACATGTTGCAAAAGGTGTTTTACTTTCTTATTTCTGATCTATGCTCACAACAGAGATCGAGTGGTTTGAGTACGCTCTGACCATTATTTGATCTAAAAGCTTTTAAAATGTTTACATCACTAGCTCGGTAATTTTATTATAAACAAAGAAACACAACTTTAATACTCCAATGTGCATGAACTAAAAAATAACCTGATCTTTTTGACAGATTCGTTCCCTGATCAGATTAAAAATAAATATGGAAAAGTGGTGTTCAAAAAAACAAAAATGCGGTCCAAATAACTAAGTTTTTGTAATTTTATCTTAACAAAGATAATGTTTTTTTATTCTGCCAGCAATTTATTTAATTTTTTCTTGTTAAAAAAAACTCTCTTAACCGAGAAGAAGTGCTACAAGCGCCGTTGTCCCCCTAATGAAGCTTCCACTGCATTCATTTCGTTTTCTGTGTCCTATCACAATTTTAGAAGATATCAAGGATTTTTATAATCGGTTGAATTGTTTATCATGATAGAAAAACAAGAAGAGCACAATTATTACGAGAATTTGAATTGAATAAAACAAAACAGAGCAAATAAGAGTTCAGTTAAGAAAAGGAGATAAGATCCACTTTCCCAGTTTTTTTCGTAAGAAATATTTGAATGGGATAGTCCAGTATCATACGTTACTTCGTACACAATTATTCGAGGACTTTTTTCACTGAATTGATTGTTTTCTTCTTTTGTATTTTCTTACAGCCCATGGGAGTTAACCAAGTAGCAAATCCATCAGATGACGACAAAGCTGAAAACAATATGGAAGCAATCCGCAAACGCCAATGCGAACTAATCGATAATTTAAAATCACAATTATCTGAGTTGGAAAAGTTTGCATATGAATCCGGTGCGCCTGTACTGCCACAACACATTCTATTGGAGAAACAAAAGATCATAATTGACGAACTGAAGCAAAAGCTAAATTTCAATGTAAACGAAAACGATTTGCCACAATTGTCTTCGGAGGATTTGAAAAATCAAGTAGAAAATGCAATTGGTGAATTTGTGGGTCCGTTGAAAATGAAAGAACAACTCGTTGCCCAACTTAAGACTCAAATCACAGATCTCGAGCGATTTATAGCTTTCCTACAAGGGGACGCAGAAGATCCGAAAAATAATAAAAGTGCATCGAACGAAGCTTACAACAGCTATTCTGCTAAGAAGAAAACTTCAAATCGACAAAAGGCATGTAGTTCGAAGGATGGCAATACCAATTGTAGCAACGAAGTGAGGCAAGCTGGTGACAGTTTTGAACATATTAATCCAGTACAGGTTAATAATACATCAGCTAGTACCAATACCACAAAATCCACTGAGAGTCTCAACAGCAAAGCGCACGGACTGATGGACAAAGCCTCCGTGCTCATGCAAATGTTTGCGACCACACATTTTGGGCTAAAGCCCGATCGCTTCCAGAAAAATACTCTCAAGAAGACTTCCAAGGGCAATCACTGGGGGTGAGTACAACCGCTAGCTGCCCTCATTTATTATGGATTCCATTTGATTCTGTTTGTTAAATCTTTCAGTGATCTGCGAGCCCAATTAGAAGTGGACATACAAGAAGTCGCCTCATTGGCCGCAACTTTAAGTTTCGACCGGGAGAAACTGGTCAATATGCGGAAAACACTCAAAAAGAGAAAACTTGCTGCTTTGAATCGGGCTAATGGAGTTGTTTCCACAACTGCACCCGTGGGACGAAGTAGAGCGTGCAAAGATATTGATTTCTATGATAGATTGTCTTCCTCGGACTCGGATGAAGATGATGAATTTTACGACTGGGAGAAGTACAGGAAAAGAATAGCCCACTGCAACAAGAACAGCAGTGATTCCATAAACCTGATCAACAAAGAGCTGACGACTGCTGTCCGGAAAAATTTTGCTATAACCCTTCAGCGTCTGATACAGCACGGTCTGCGGGCACCAGTCGAAACAACTTCTAGTCTCATTGTACCATTTATGCGATGCTTAAATCCGTCCGCAATTCATGAATCATCTGCAGAACATAGAGCCGCCCGTGCTTCATCTTCATTTCTAGCGCGTAACAATGTATTTCCTCCAGAGAGTGCAGAGTGCGATAATATGGATTGCGACACGAATAATGGGTTCTTTGGAGGACCCAGTGGAAGACAGATGCACGCATGGGAACTTATTCTCGAGTACTATTTTCTGAAAAATGGTGACGAGTATAACAACACCCCGGCACGAAAGCTTTCACAAAGTTTTAACCTTGAAATAGTCGGAGCTCAGGCTGTTTCTAGCAAACAAAGTTTGTTAAGTGTCATCGGAATGATTATCGCCCTGCACAGTCCATATAAGCGAAGTTACAATTCACACTTTAAGGCATTTGTTTGTGCGGGTCTCAAGTAAGTACTTCTCTAGCTTGAGATTGGTCTTTTCATATAACTTATGTTATCTCATTTTACAGCTCATCTCAGCTCGTCGAATGGCTAAATTTGATTTTGGGTTGTAGCGAACTTGTGGACACATATTACACAGCAAATTCTTATGTTGTGCGCACCGGGTTCCGCGACTCCCTGCGATCAATTGATGTTCTATCAAAGTACGATTTTGACTTACCCGTCGATTTGGCAGTTCGACATTTTCGAAACTTATAAAACGAGGAACAAGCCTTGGTAATGCATTCCATATAGAAAATAATATCAAAATCAAAAAGACATTCCGCTGAAAAATTGTCTAAAAAAACAACTTTTTTAATCAATATACGAACAGAAAACCGTAAGAATTTTTAATCATCATTCTAGTCAAAACCAAAGATCTCTTTTAATTATTTAAAATTCAATTATTTCGAGTACTATAATAATTATTATTATTATTGGCACATAAAAAAATGCTAATCGATAAATATACTATATATACATACATACCATATATACATACATATATATATATGCAATTTATCCTTTTCTCAATTATTATAATATCTGATGTGTATTTTAAATAGCTAGGACGTTTGTCCAAGTTTTTTTTGGTGTGTATAAATATTATAAACAAAAAAACTTAATATGTAATAATTATTATGATTAAATAAATTATATTATACATAATGTACTCTATAACAAGAAAGAAGTTGTTTTCAATTAAGCAACCGGAATTTAGTACCCGTGGCATGCTAGAGGTCTTGGGTTCGAGCCCTGCATGTGAAATCTTAAGTTTTTTTCACGGGTACTGCCTCTCGCGAGGAATTGACAAATTCTCCAAGTGTTATTCCTGTCATGAAAAGTATTTTCTCAAATTAGCCGTTCGGATGCGGTCTAAAATTGTAGGTCCCCTCCATCCCTGATAGAAATACTCGCACACAGAAATGGTTGTAAGTCACTAGGCCCTAGTTCTCAACGGACTGTTGCTCCTAATTTATATAACCGGAGTTTAAAACCATAGTTGGAGGTTATATTATGTAGGATGGGCCGCTGCCACGTCCTTTTAGTCTGGAAAGAATATTCTGACTAAGTATTGCGTTTTTTTTGGATTTACAGCATAGTGCAAGGATTAAATAAAACTTTATAAATTTTAATATGTACACAGGAATGTTTAAGAGCTTTAAGTCACTTGTTCACCAAGAGCTGGATCTCAATGATCCAGGCCGTTGTCCTGCTAATGCAAATAAATTACGTGATATACATCTGCTAAAGCTAGGCATACACGTCACACGATGAATATGCTCACCGAAAATGTTCGTTTGCGTTAGCCCACACACGACAAACATTAATTTCGGGACAATTGTTCAAGAGAGAAGGATGTCTCAAAAAGAAGCGCAAGTAGTTGCCCTTATGGCAATTTATTTATGTGAAAAAAATAAAAATAAAACAATAAAAGGTTGTGGATGAAAGACTGGCTTCAAAAACGTTGTATTCGTTCTCATGTTAATTTATTCTCTTTTGGAAAACCTTATGAAGCCATACAGTCGACATCATTAAACAAAACAGGAGCGAATTTTCAACTATAGGTTGTCTCGAGCACGTCGAATAGTGGAAAATGCATTTGGAATATTGGCTAACCGTTCAGAGTTCTACACACAACAATAAATTTAGCTCCTGACAAAGCTGCTATAATAACACTTGCATACTGTTATTTACATAATTTTTTGATTAAAAAAATGTGTGTTACTTGAATAAATATGAATATAATGAAACTAATTGTTCAACTGATGATAATAGTGCTATTTTAACAGATTTCCAGCCAATAAATAGTGGCAATATAACCGTAAATGTAGCTAATATTCGCCACAAATTTTGTTCTCATTTAAACACTATTGGTAGTGTAGATTGGCAAGATAAATATGTATAAATTTAAAATTATATGAAATTAAAAAAATACCTTTTCCTGACTCATGGTAAGTGTTGATACCATCAAGTTGAGTTTCTTTATCTCGCAAAAAATACATGTTATTGAAGTACAATAAATTTGGCACGTACATATACTTCCTCGGGACTTGCTTCCGATTTTTCACTTTGCTTAGCTCCCTTCTGTGCGAGGATCTAAGCGCGTTATATTTTTTGTTTGCAATGTCCAAAGTGGCACTTTCGTCAACATCCTTACATTTTTATAGCAGGTTTTCCCAAGCTTTGTTTTTCTCAATTTTATTTCTATATTTTTAGCTTTTCGTATCCCAGATAGCAACCTCATTCTGCAGCAATTCTAAAAACTCCTCTATAAAAATGTGACTTACCGTTGCCATCTTCCGCGATGTTCACTCGACAACATTAATATGAGAAATGAGAATTTGTTCGCGAACATCGCCACGCCATATACGACGAACATGACAGCTAACGAACATGAACAAAATCGAAAATTTCCGCCAACAGCGAGCGGTTGACATTGGCATACAATCCCATACACGAGAAAACAAACAGCGAACACGAGCAGGTTCGCCGAACATGTTCATCGTGTATGCCTAGCTTAACGCAACAAATTAAAAATGAAGGAATATAAGCTCAAAAATCTAAAAAAATTAAGCTAGATATTAAAATTTCGAAAAACCGCATAAGATAAGGCTTCTGCACTCCTAACTTAAGCCTCATTAAGAATTTTAAAATTATTCTTCGATATTATGGCATAAACTGTCTCAATCTTTTCGGTTAACCTAATTTGGCAGTTTAATGCAAGCTCAATTACTAGCTATTAGAGAAGCATTCAAAACACTCAAATGGAAAACAAACCAAAAAGAAGCCATATGGACGTTAAGGCTATCAACTCGACTAAACGTCTTAGCCCAACAATGTCAAGATTAACTAAACGGTTTTAATATTAACCTCCATGTCGCTGTAAATTTGGTTCCAGTTGATAGTGGTATAGAGAGGGGGAGAAAGAGCTGACGTGTTTTCTCGGCAAGGATCGTCCTTTAATAGCTCACTTGCGGAAAGGGAAAATATTGCTATGAAGTGCAAAATCTTCTCAATATTTCTGACAGCGTTAAAATGCAGTTGGAATAGTCTAACTGACTATATTATATTAATCTATTTCTGTAGCTAGAATCACTGCATAATGCACCGAACATTGGCCGATAGGAGAACATACAGTAAAGTCGGGCATTCCATACAGTACACATAGCCGTAGTTGCAGATACTAACATGAAAATTAAAGTTTGACTCAATTCGTCTGCGAATGTTCTGCCCCAACCAGCTTTAGAATGTCATCCTTCAGAAGGGCATTACTTAACAAATAGCTGTAAATTGCATAGAACTGGGGCCCGACTATGTAACTCGATTCTACTTTTGATTCTAATGGAAACTCATTTCCGATTACTTTCAAATGTATGTACATACGTAGGTACTTCATAAACCTAAAAAAATTACATTATGAAACAAAAACGAATTAATTTCTAAACTAAAAAAAGAATATGTACGTAAATCGTACATAGGGAATGAAACTTCAAACACAATCAATATGGATTGTTCAGTGATTGGCGAAGTGTTAGAATCTAGGATTTGAGTTTCAATTTAGTCACAGCATGTTGGTTTTTTTCAATATAACTTTTTTTTTTTATTCAAACTTTTCTTTTTTAAGTTCCAGTTTTTATTCTTTAAGTTCCAATTTTTCTTTTTTAAGATTGCATATTTTTTCCTTCAACTCGGAGTCTCTTCGTTTATGTTTCAAAATTCCTTTCAAATTTTGATTGATTTCCTTCATCATTAAGTGAATTGTTCCATTAGGATATTTGATTTTGGACTTGTTTTTCCAAGACTGTAATCTGTCGTTTTTTTGGTGTAATTCGCGGGGGTGTTTTCTTCTTCACCACTCAGATTTTCTATACCTCTTACTTCATTTTCAACAATGAGATCACTGGTAACTTCATTATCCAAATGTGAAGGCTTTCCGTTATTTTGTTTTACCACTCCAAAACTTAATGAACCGGTCATTCCCTCAATCGCTTGACCTAAGTCCAAAAGTTCAGCGACCTTCTCCTGTAGTGGAGTTAATGCATTATATTTTGGCGGATCACCACCAGTTCCAGACAAATTAATTTTGTTCCTTCTTACCTTGGCTTTTGTATGCACTTTGAAGTCAGCCCAAACCTACATACATGTGTAACATAGATAAAACAAATAAAATAAAATCGGCTTTGTTGAAATTTTGATTTACCTTTTTCCACCCGACGGTATCACGTTGTGGTGGACCTTCCGCGTTCAATTGATGGGATAAATTTGTCCATTGATGGTTGAACTTTTGTCTTGCTTCCGTTGTTTTGAGGTATCCTTTTGACGAATTCGGATGTTTCGTCATATAGAGGACGAGAATTTCAAACTGTGCGGCGTTCGTGTTTGAGGTTTTTCATGTATTCCTGAGCAGGAAACATATGTATATACATAATATTAACAATATATAATTTCCATTTACTTACATTTCGAAAGAAAACTTTCGACCACTCGCAAACACATTAGAATTATTATTTACGAATTCGGATAACTTTGACATTGAAATTAGAATTAAGTAGTACCGAATTTCCGAATAAAAAAAAATAATTGGCATCACTAGAGCTGTTCGATTTTCGTTTATTAGAATTTGCTATCAAGTTACAGGGTTGCGATTTTGCGAATTCGAGCAATTTCATTGTAGAATCGAGTTACATAGTAGGGCCCCTGCTTTTTAAGGAGAATTATGATAAATGTAGTATGCAAGTGGAGGCACTTCTTATTAACAATGATTTATGGGATTTTCGCAATTTTTTTCTTACAGAAGGTGATGATGTGATTGTAAGTGAACAGAATCGGAAGGCCAGAGCTGACCTGATTGAATTGTCCATCAGAAGCTTTGTTTATTTATTCATTCAGCTTAATACAAACTATAACTTGACATAACTTAACTTTACTTAACACTAGCTAAACATTTTTTTTAAAGTTCTTGTTATCAGTTTTCAACATTAATTCATAAATAAATAATTTATGATCTGTTGTCCATTATGTGATTTATAATCTTCCATTTTCATATGAGAGCTTTCGATGAGCAATAAAATCTCTTGATGACTTACCTATTGCTGAAGTGCTTAAAGTTAAAATCATTGAAGACAACTGGATATTTTATCATGGCTGCCAAAAATCAGAAGACTTGTGATAAAAAGGAAAAATGCCTTTAGTGTGGTATTTTAGGACACAAGCCAAATGTTTGTCCTTCCAGAAAGCCGGAATTTTCGAAAAAGTAAACCAAACAGTTTGAGCATAATAACCATAGAGGAAATATATTATCAATACATATAATATATTTCCTCTATGATAATAACGACAAATTATTCAGTTAAGTTCTAGATGAAGGTTTCACGGTATTTACAAAGCCTCAACCGACAAGGGCTTGGATTTTGGACAGTGGTCGTTCGTCTCATTAGTGTGGTGATAAGGTAGTCTTCAAATCATTAGATTACTGAATCTTGCAAGTCACAGCTAGAGGTGTTGTACATTTAACGGTTGCAAATGATACAGATTTTGGTACAATGACATTCAGGGATACGTTGTTTGCACCACAATTGCGGACAAATCTGATTTCAGTAGCAAGCTAACAAACAAAAGACACAAAGTCCAATTTGGGAAAGATTATTCCATTGTTCAAGCTTAAAATGATACCGTAAACACGATCGCAGATATAAGATCTTATCTCTACATTGTTCGAGAACGTTCTTGGTATGCAGACATTTTTTTCAAGCTTGATTTTTCCGAACTGATAAAGTGGCATGAAAGGTTAGGTCATTTGAACAGTTAAGATCTTTCAAATCGATGTAGACCTAGGCCAATAATACTAAGAACCGTGAAGATTTATTAAAATGTGATGTCTGTTTAAAAGTCTAAATGGTAGTGTTGTTGATTCCTAAGTATCGAGAGTCGTGTCAAGAAATAAAAACAAAAGGTAGTTAATTAGCTTTGATGTGGCGGGTCCATTTCGTCACTTTAAGGAGCAAAATGTTTTGTTGCCTTTATTGACGAAAGTACGAGACAGGCTGAAGTTTATTTTCTTATAAACAATAGAGTGGTGTTTTTGAGACTTTCGAGCTCTATCAAAATCATGTGGAAAGGAAAAATGGTGTCAAAATAAACGGAACGTTGGCGTTGGAAAGTACTACAATTCAAATTTCCAAAAATATCCTTTTAGATCAAATCATCACAAGAAGACTCAAGATTCCTCACACACCTCAACAAAATTGGATGGATGTTTAGTGTTGCAGTTTGGATTGAGTGGTAATTTTTTAATTTGGTCTGAAATAGCTGCCACAGCTTGCCACATTGTTATCCAACAATTAGTCATAAAGGTGAGATTCCTTCTAGCAAGTGTAGTAAAATAATATGTTAATACCTCTTCATTGTTTTTCTAAATGTGAACAAAAAAAGTCCTAAACAAAGTTGCGAAGAAAACATTTAATTTTCACAATACCTTATATTTTATTTTTATTGACCAGAAAACTTATCAAATAATAGTAGGTATCAGTAATTTTTGTAATTAGTTATCAAGTATTGTTTAAGCATAATAATAACTATTCAAACTTCTACTATTTCATTTTTTGTTTAATCAATATAAGTATAGTAATAATTGTGATTTTATTTTCTTAAATCCATTCATAGATACATACATATATTTGTTTATAATTCTTGTTACGATAGTAATTTATAATTTTTGTTTTAAATAGAACAGCAGTCATGAAATATTGTATTTTGTTTAAATCATTGAAACGCATGTGTAATAATTGTTTTTTGTTTTGTTTTTAATAAATAAGAAAATTAATTTATTAAGAATTCTTACACTTACATAAGTAAATATGTATACTACTATACATTATGTATTGTTATAATTATACCACATCATAATAATTATTTTAATATTTCTCTATTTTAATTCGATAAGAGGTATGTATATTTTTTCTTATTTAAAACATATCAAAAAATGCTATGTATAAGAATAAACACCTTGAACATATCCAATCCATAGACGTTATTTTTTCCTTAGTTTTGAACCATTTTATTAATTTATTTTGTTTGTTTTTGTGTTTCTTAATTTTTAAAAATTGATTTTCTTTTGGTTTCCAAAAAATGCCTTCATACAATTTTTTTTAAGGCATTATCATTTTTATTACCTTAAATTTCGACGAAAGTAGAACTACCATAAAACCATGCATTGATGTCTTACTCTAAAAATGTATTGTACAACATGTACATACGTTTTTTTATTATTTAAATATTTCACTAATTTATTTAAATATTATTTTTTTTTTGTTTTATAATAAAAAATAGAAAATAAAATATATCTACACAAGTCGTTTTTTGTTTTTGTTTGTGTTTTTAAACTGTTGCTGCTTTTTAGTATCTATATATAACTTCTTTTTTGTTTATTGTGTGTATATTTAAAATTCTTATAAACTATTTTTATTTTACATCTATAATAAAGTTTTTATTTTGTTTTGTATGTATTTAAATTGAAAATATTTATGTACGTAATTATAAATGTTGCTTATGCGGTACGAATTTCAAAAAAAAAATAATTAATCAAACACAAAATATTGAATATTTCATTGCACGTTCCGAAATTGCGTTTTTTTTTTAACATATTAAACATTAACAATTTTTTTGTAGGTATATTGGCACAAAAGGAAATTTAAATATTATGTGATTGCTTCCAGAGTCTATAGGTGCTAACATTTTCGATAAAAAATAATATATAAATAAAGTAAAATTATGCCATGCTCAACATAACAAAATACTTGACCAAGGACTTGACGTTATATTAATATTCAATTCTAAAAAAAAATCACTTTTATTGTTCCATTAAATTCCTTGATTTAGAGCTTCATTTTTAGGTAAATACAAAGCCTCACAGCTACTAAACTACAAGTCTTGTTTTCTGATCCCTGAAATCCAACAATGCATTCTTGGATATTTTCATAGTACTTGAACGAAAGACTAAAATGCGAGTGGCAGTGGCTTAAGTGTTTCTAGTGGAGTAATTTAGGAAAGAAAAACAAAAGTTAAATATAAATTTAGTCTAAGCTAGTGCAGGTATTAAACTCATGTCCCACTGAGCGGTTTTAAGCGTGTTTTTGAACAATTTTTCAAGAATGATTAGTTGAAAGTAGAAAGGTTAGAGGCTTTGATTCTAAGCAAAGGTGTGCCTATGAATTTGCATATTTGGAATTATAGGGACGTTTAAAAGTACATATTTACAGGTTTCTTAATTATGTTAGCAGTTAACCTTAGTGTCATTTCTTAATAATATTGAACCGTCTACGGCAGCAGTTAAGTTCTCAAATCGACTACTATATCCGTTTGATCTTTTCCAAACTTTTACTCTCAAGCTTTAACCAGCATTAATAATTATCGAAACAGTTCACATTCGCTAGTATCCAAGCTTCTTAAATAAAATGTAGCTTTTAAACCTTAAAGGCTAATTATATATGTATATATTTATAAATTGTTGATACTATACATTTTTTAAGCCCTACATCTCAAACTTAATTTGAAACTCTCACGATATTCCAGTTTATCAGTGCATGATTAAGTTAAAGTCTAATTAAGAATTTCAGAATTAACTGGACAAATGGTTTCACTGAACCCGCCAATAAAAATTGGACTGTATAAAATAAATTTTAAAATTGATTTATAATCCGATTTTGTTGAACTTGCAATTGCAAATATTTTTTTCGTGGCTACTTTTTGTGAGGAAAAAACCAAGAAACTTTTTGTTTCAATCCGAAACATTAACAAATTCGATTGTACACGTTACAGAATCTCATGTTATCATAATTATTTCTTTGCTTGTTAGAAAATTAACGATCCTTTTCGTTTGGTTTTATAAAATATGGGTCCTGCTTTACCCAAGACAAAATTGTTTGCTCTGACATTCTTAGAAACTAATATGAAGTAAATTCTAATAATTAGATTCTCCTTGGAATGTAAATCAAAGAAATTTTATTTCGAAAAAAGAAAAGTATTTTAATAAATAGTATCACGCAAATTAAATAAACGTAAGTCGAAAGACTCCATTTACGAATCCTGAAAAAGTTTCCCATTACGATGGAATTCGTGATAGGTCTGAATTTAAGATAATTGAACAGAGCGTTTAGAAATTTGCCATAAAATATTAATATTTCTACAATAAAATTTGAACTATGCTAATAAAATAAGTTAAGCTAAGTAGTAATTGTTTTTACAATTATGCAGTCTCTTGACATATTTTCATTGAATTGACCCATATCGCATTGATAATCCTCAGTCAAAATTGTTTGGACATATAAGCCCAGTGATTGATTTAAAAGCAACGTAAAATAAAAGTCCAACATTTGACCAGTTTATTCAGCAGTTGCCAACTAAATAATTAACACATTTGTCAAACAAAAAACCAATTGTAAAAATGTCCATCTAAAAAGCTATGCTCTTTGAACAAACCCAAATCTTTGTTTGCTTAATATCAAAACTAAACAAAAAAGAAAAATCAAACAAAATAAAAAAATAATAAACAAATAAATAAAAACAAAGGTACATATATTAGGTTTAAATTGAATTGCTTCGTGTATATTTTCGTATACCAACTAAAACTAAAAAAAATTATTAGCTAAAAACGAACATAAATTGTATTGATTTAAATTGTTCTTTCTTTTACAATCATTAATTAAACAAGAAAAAATATTTATGTATCTATATATGTATCAAATAAAATTACAAAATTAAATACAATATTATATTTATTGTATAGTTCAATAATGTTTTATTGTTTTTTTTTTTATTTTTTTAAACCAAATTCAAGACTTTCATTAGTCAAAAATATTTATTAAACTACAAATTTTAAACAATAAATGTCTGTATATTTATTTATGTATGTATAATTCTGTTATTGAATAACAAATTAAAGAAAAATAAAAGTAGAACTTGTAATTAATTATATGTATAATAAATGTTTATATGTATAACCTAAATAAGAATGTGGTGGTGTTGATGTTGCTGGTGGTTGTTGTTTTACTCTCAAACTATATTTAAATCTCATTAACAAAAATTCAGAGAATAATATTCAAATATATATAAAAAAAAAATTAATTAAAAAATATTAAACAACTAGTAGGTAAAATAATTTCAACTCAATTTTATTCTGAGGTCAAAGAAAATGTATGTATGTATATTTTTTTTATTTTCATTATAAAACTCAAGAAATAAAACAATAGATTAATAATTATAAATTATAAAACAAGGAAAATATTTATTTTTTTTATCAATAAAATATATATTTTTAAACAACTTATATTTTGAACACAGACATATAAAATAAAAGTGCACTTAAACAAACAATAGACATGACGAATAAACGCTTTTATAGTCCAAAATTGATACAACAACTAATTAAAATTTTAATATTAATAATAAAAAGAAAAAAAATGGATATTTATGTTTTAAATGCAAGGATAGACAAAAAGTTCACAACTAGGCTCTGGAAATATTATCATTTTCATATTATAGGTATTTTATATGTAAATTGTTATTTTTGCTACAAAAAAATAGGAAAATTAAACCATTAACATATATTTGTGTGTACACGCGTGTAAATGGAAATCAACAATAATTATTATTAGTTACTTATATTAATTGTTTTTTTTTCACGTCAAAGTAATTTTTCCATTTTTTTGGATAACCCTTTTCCGTTCCCTCTTTTGTTTCCGTTTTTCCCCAGATTTGTACAAAAACTGAAATAATTTGTCTTAAACTACTTTAATTGATTCGCTTGTCTAGGATCAAGCGGCCGTGTCGACCTCCTCAACTATATGGGCTGGCGGTACTTCACTGGGTGATGCAAGCGGAGCTATTGTGCTTGCTGTGTTGGATGAGGTGCCTGGTGCTGCGGGACCAGTTGTTACTACACGAGCTCCATATGGTGCTCCTTTGAGCTTTCGAGCCTCTCGCTTCTGCTTGCGCTGCTGCATGACTAGGCGTAACTGATCCAACTTGTATTTAGTCTTGTTGTTAACCATTTCTGTTGCACACTTTATGCACATTTGGCCACGTGGGCGTCCGCCTTGGTTAAGCGAGCGACACTTGCACATATTACGTTCGTCACCTTCCGAACAATCGTGTCCGGTACATCGAGTTCCACTGCTGGTTGGCGGGGAGAGATCAGTGCATTCGCACATGGTTGAACCCTTTTCGGTGTTGGAGCAGGAGCTAGTAGTTGAACGAGACTTTAAGGAGTAGTGACCGGAGCACTCTCCATAAACACAGGTATTGCTGCCAGAACATTTTGCACAGGACGATTCGGAGGATGTCGCTGTAGTTTGTGGTTTGCTTGATGAAGACTGGAAATAAAGAAAACAAAATTTAATATTCATTTTATGAAGTGGAAATGGAGAATTTAAACGAATTTATAATTTGTATAATAGAAGCTTCTATATTAGAGATTATTGTTTTGCATTCTTTCTCAGAGTCTTTGTGTCTTTTGATGCTTGCTTTGTGAGGATATAAAATATTAATAGTTATGTTTTTAATTTGTTTTAAAAACTTAATGGAATCATCTTCTCTTGAAAATAAGTGAGTGTTTTAATCGACCTAAGGTACTTTAATAGTAGTAGTAATGGATACTTGAACTTTGCAAAAAAGCGAACAAGGATTTAAACTATTTCTTAGTTCTTTAAGGAATCGTTTCGGATAAAAACATGGTAATCATAGCAAAATAATGAAATACTGTGAAGCAGATCTGAGCTATAAGAAGCTTAAAGAAGAAACATGTAAAGTGAACGTTCAAACGCATCTTCCTTCCCAGATAAGATGGCTTAAAGATAACAAATCTAGGATGATTTTCCTAAAGTTCGAGGTCTAAACAATATGAACCACTCGTTCATCAAAGACGCAAACTTCTGGAAACTAAAAGACAAAAGAGTGTATTATACTCCTCATAACACAACTCCAAATAATCTAAATACATATACTCAAGTTTATGAGTGCAACTCTTTGGGATAATGTGTTTGAAATTGATTTATCTTAACCTAATCGATTTGATCGATGCAAAATCATGATTTTATATCGAAATTTGTATTTAGTTTTGCAACAAGCAGGCTATGTCCAGTATTAGAAGAATATATTGCACTGCATTGGTTATTGTAAACAGTTTTTTGAGCCCGATCTCTATTCATTAATTTATTGCCAATTCTAAATGTATGGACTTTAAAGCTTAAGAGGCAAAGATCTGTTTGCCCATTTGAGCCTTAAAGTGAATTTGAAGTTTAAGATATTTGAAGCGGTATCTAAGTCTGTCATGCTAAGTTATTATTTTGGAATCAGGATTATCACCTATGTTCATTAGAACCCGAAAAATGCAAGTCGATTACATCTTGAGAGTTATGAAGATGAGCAATAATAGGCTTCCGAAGATAGCAGCGCTTCAAGTAATACGATCCAAAACAAGTTGGTGTGATGATTGGATAAATTTTGCAAGAGAATGTGGAATGGAACTTAACCTTTTATGTAATAATCAGGATGATTTAAAAGAATCTTTATACCAGCTCATTTCTGCAGTGGACATAAAACAACGAGAGAAATACATGACTGACGCCACGGGATCTACATATATACAGACAGCTCTACTGTCATCTAAATCACAACTTGGAAGAGAGGAATTATTTTAGGGATGATAATAGCATTGACGAAATTTCAATGATGGTTAAATTGAGAGGTGAAGTTATGCAGTTGAATCTTATACCTAATAGAGATGACTTACCAATTATATGGTCATTGTGCAATTTAAAGGAATGATGTTTTACACTTTGTTGGAATATGTCCAGTTAAAAAATTATACAATTCTACAGGCTAGCTCTTCTCTATAGAAGTAGAATTATAAATGAAAGTTTTTAAATATATTATTGAGCTGACGGCAATAAAAAAAATGTTAATCAACGTTATCAAAATAAAAACCAATCTTATCTAATCTATTCAGTTTCTGCTGTCCTTTGACATCTTTTTCGAAGAAACCAGCGTCATTTTCGCATATGCATAGCATAATAAGAAAATATAAGTCCAAGGGTCAATTATTGCAATGTAATGATAATATAAAATACCCAGGACATGTTTCCATGGTAAAACTTTCTTATAAACAGCTGCAACTGACATATAGTTAAGTTTTTCGTATTCCTAGACTTCATTATAAATTTTAGCGCTTCCAAACTAACTAGTTCTTCTTTTGAACAAAAAGAAAATTAGGTATGAACGCCCTTTTTCCAAGCAATTTTGTGCCTTTAAAAGACACTTATCATTCCCATCCTGTCAGATGCGAATAAGAACACTATAGGGTACTTTTAGAGGGATATTTTTCTGAGAGTTTTTCATTTTACCTGCACCGACAAGTAGTAGGAGAGATTGTAAAGCATAAATGTACCACCGACCTGCACATAAATGCTAACAAGACTTAAAAAGTCTTTGCGAATGGATACACATTTTTCAGCTTTAAAAATAATTGAATCCTAACGAAACGTAATGAAAAAGGATCTCAATATTTTATTACAATAAAGTATTATTTTTTCAGATCAAGAAAAACTAGAAACGTAAATTTATTTTTTAATACTTATAAAACAATAAATGTAACACTAGCTTACCTGCTTGCTTTTCGAAGATGTCGATGGTGCTTCAAAGCTTATTCTAGCTCCTCTACTATATTGCGGCGTTGCACTAAGCAGGTCATTTAAAATATGAATGACAGTAGATATGTCCCGCTTTGGACGTCCGTATCTGTCTTGTAGTGCAGGATTCAAAGTGCCCGAAAATGTTCCCGAATAAATACCCTTGCCGTGGTTTTTCATTGATTCAATAACTGCCCCTGAGCTGCTTTTCCGAGCTATTTCTTCACTAGTTAGATCAATTTTATTTGTAAAAACTTCCTTGGACAGTTTACGAAGTGTTTGTGTTAGATTTCTAGATGCTTCAGCAAGTGTGCGAGTATCGGTAACTGTGATACCAGAATCATCCAATTCCACAGACGGTGGCGGAGCAGTTGTTGATGTATCGCTAGCATTACTGGTATCATGCGAATTTGATAGAGTCGAAGAGTTTGTAGAAAGAGACAATGCACTATCATTAGATTCCACAACCGAATTGACTTTATCTGCTGATAAAGAGATGCTATTATCTTCAGCTGTCAAGCTCTTGCGCAGATTTGCGCTTCCGCTACTACTGCTACTACTATTGTGTTGGTGGTAATGATGATGATGGTGGTGGTGATGGTGGTGATGATGATGCCGATGTTTGCGGCCAATAGGATTATTCGCTGTTTTGTGCAGTAATGCCGTCGAAAGGACCGATTGAGAACTTGACGGCGATAACGACGACTGATTGCCGGTGTTAGTATTCGATTTATGGTTTGGTGTACTGGTGGCCAAGGTGCGGTCGGTGGAGAAATCAGCTGACGGAGTTTCGCTGCTGCGTGACTGACAAGGGTTGACTTCGCAATTCTTGCTGCTGGTGTTCAAACGAGTGCACAAGCAAGATGTTAGCTTTGCTGATATCGGATCTGCGTTGCTGGTAACTGTTTTACTGGACGCCGACGAAGATGTGGACCCATTTAGCAACTCAGAAGTGTACTTAGGATGGCTACTTATAGGAATGTTCTTAATTGAGGTTGTTTTTATGGGACTCGAAACCAAATTAGACAGAGATTTTATTGGGGATTGTTCCATAAGTGCGTAGGAAGTTGATGTCGCTGGGGTAGAAACACAACATTTAGCTGGTTTGGTTTCTCCGACGACGCTTACACCTTTCACCACTTCCATCGAAGTAGACGAACCATTAGCAGACGACGAAGTTGAAGCGTGCGCAGGATGGTGACCCATCGATATACTTTTAACAATATTTTGTAGACTCTCAAAATCTCTTTTTGTTAGAAATGAACTCAGGTCTCTCCCACCAGGGGTTCGAATTTGTGTTGAGGTTGAAGGGCTGCCCTGGTGATGCATACTCGATGACGTTGTTGAAATTCGAGTTGCATTTGTTGTTGGTGTTGTTGTGGGTTCGACTGAAGTTGGTGCTGTAGTAGCAACTACTGAACTATCTGCAGTTATATTAGTTCCGTTTGCAGTAGTAAGTGGTCCTGGAGCAGCATCAACATTTAATTTTCTAGCCACAGACGAATGGTGATGCTGATGCTGGTGTTGATGATGGTGGGTGTGACTGCTTACGCTGTTGCTATTGCTACTATTGGTGTTTAATGAATTTTGTGTCTGGTTAGATGAAGAACGACTACTTCGTTGACTGGATCTTGAGCGGCTACTGCCGCTAGATGAGGGACTTGCTGGGTTAACCGTGCTCAATTGTAATTGTATTAACATCATGTGATCGCCGAGGCGCATACTTAGGTTCAGAGGCGTTTTGCCACTTAGAAAATCATTAACTTGTGAATCATTGAGTGATTCGAGTGCTTGCATTACTGTATTTTCCGGACGTTGTGCCTGCAATTGGAAGAAAAAATCTTTTGTTAATCATTTTTATTACATTTGCAATGAATATAAATTTTGATTATATGGTTTGCATGTGGGATTCAATGATTAAGAAATAATATTTAGGTCAAACTATACAAGTCTTTTGCAGAACTGCATCCAAACCAAAGAAGCCCTAACAATAATTACTAATTTAGGGTTTTTACGTCGTTTATAGTTTCTTTTTTGTCAAAAGGGAGAATGGAAGACGTGTTTTTCTTCTTTTTATTTAACCCACTTCATAAATTTGAATGCATCACTTATAGTTACGCACGTAATATACTTTCGTAGTTTATTCATAAAAAAATTAACTAAATCAGCAAAGGCGGACGAAACGAATCGATAAATTGAGCTGTTGCTAGACGAAAATTAAACACATGCGTTACCAGCACGCCAGCTATGAGCTAGCTAGCCAGGCACAGAGCAAGCCAGTGTTGTCACACTTTCACTTTCGCTTTGCTAGTGCGGGTTCTCAGTTTTGTTTTCTTCTTTTTTTCATTTTCTTGTCTTTGTTTTTGTTTATTTCTTTTGTTTTTGTTTGATTTATTTCAATAATTATTCGGTCTCTTTTATATGCAAACGAACAATTTTATTTTTGGCTCCATTTGGCGATCCATGTGATTTCAAAATGTATTTTTGTCTTGACTTTTCCCTAATCCGGATTATTTACTAATATAGAAAGTATAAGTTTTAATATACATACATGCAATGAGTACCTATGAACATATGCTATTTTATCAAACTCATCGTTTTCTGACTGAGAAGACTTGAATGTGTGGGATGTTCTTTGTGAACGTCTCTTTAAGTTGAATAAAATTTTCTAATTGGTGGATAAAAGTTTGTGTTTATTTTTGAGAATACATTTTAGTTTTGTTGTTTTTTTTTCAATGCAAAATAGAATGAATGAAAGGGTATTAAAAACTGTTGATTATGAATTAAGTACTTTATGTATGTATATTTCATTGTTTTCTCACTTAACAAAAAAGATTAATTTTTTTTGAGATTGACCATTAGTTTATAGAACTTTAAATCAATCATTTATGGGTTTCGTTTTTGTTGTTTGTTTTAAAATTAATAAACTCATCTAAATTTTGTTTGTGAACAATTTTGTAAAATGCGTTAACTAAGTAGCGATATATGTGCGCATAAAATTAAACATACATACATACTGTGTATCAATTTCATATTCGTATCCCTTCTATTAAAACTTTGAATGTTCTCCTGATCCTAAATGGCTTAGAGTAGGACATTAATACCACATGCAATGTATTTATGGTTGATGTATTTTATCAAATTTTCTTAGTTGGTTAAAATAATTTCCTAATAGATCAATTTCATATTCGTACGCTTAGTTCCAAGTTGCCAAGCAGCTTTTATTTCCCTTGCATTTTCAATCAAATGCATTTTGTTAATTCATGTGCTATTATTAAAAGTATTCTAAAGTAATTTAGAATTTTTAAAAGCGTCTAATTTGTCTCAGAATTTATCGAAAATGGAAAGAAAAGCAAGTGAAATCTCTAAGGAACTTCCAGGATGAGTCTGATTGAGTCAAAGTTCAGTACTCTTGGCGCGGATGGCAGACAAATGGTTTGGCGTAAGCCGAATACTGAATACCTTCCACAAAACACACCTTTAAACATGGTGGTGGGTTGTTTTTCAGCAGCTGGTGTTAGGAAACTGCACATAATTGAAGCAATTATGGATCACAAGATCTACATCGATGTTCTGAAGACGAATTCGATTTGATAGTACTGCACAAATGGGTCTAGAAAACAACTTTACTTTTTATTAGGATTATTAATTGCAGAGAGGTTTTGGAAACCCCCCCCACAATCACCAGACATTAATCCGATAGAGATGTAATCTGCAAATGTACCATTAAGAACAAAAACGACTTGAGAAAATTCTCTATGAATGGTCACAAATAACCTCGGAAACAACGAAAAAAATTGGTAAGGTCAATGCCAAGAGGATTGTAAGCTGTAATTACTTCCAAAGATTATGCCACAAAATAGTAAAGCAAATTTTTTTTAACTGATTAAAACAGGGTACGATTATGAAATTGACACAATATTACTGTAGTTTTTTTCTTTCTTTTGAGTTTTTCGAGAAAAATGAATTGTACCAACTAGAAATTTTATAAAATATATCACCCATGAACTTACTTAACTTGCCCTTTGTTATTACTTTTATATTTGAAGTCATTTTGGATGAGGAAAACATTCAAACTTTTTATTCAAGGGGTTCGAATATGGAATGGATACCCTGTATGTATTTCTTGGCATAATCTGATCTTTTTTTGGGTATGATTATGAAAAAGTTCGTAAAAAAAGAAAATTAAATGTTTAGCGAATATGAAACACTGTTTTTGTCGTTCGTATTTTGACAGCACTGTTGATATAATTTCGTCAACAAGAAAATGTAGCTAGGAGACCTCGACTTGAAAAGCATGTGGAAAGCAATTGTTGTGGAGAATGGGAAACCCCGATACTAAGTGATCTGATCAACTCGGTGTTTTTTCTGAGTTCTAAGAATCTAATTGCAGCTTATTCCACACAAAATCAAATTGAAGAAAAAAATTAAAGATTAAAATAAATAAAATTGCCGCATTTGGGATACTGAGTACCTAATTTTGATCCATCGGCGCAATTACTTTGAAGTTTTCTGCGATCGCATAATTTCCAAAAATTATAATATAACTGACTTCCACGATCTCCGGATTTGACTGCATCAGACTTTTTTAAGCAGGAATATTTGAAGAGGGCATTGCTGCCGAACTATTCAAAGCAGCAGGCGATGACTTGGTACGGAGCATGCACCAACTCATGTGCAAAATATGGTCGGAAGAAAGCATGCCCGATGAGTGGAATCTCAGCATAGTGTGCCCGATACATAAGAAAAGAGACCCTCTAAACTGCGCCAACTACAGAGGCATAAGTCTCCTTAACATTGCGTATAAGATCCTCTCTGCCGTATTATGTGAACGTCTGAAGCATTTCGTCAACAACCTGATTGGTCCTTATCAGTGTGGCTTCAGACCAGGAAAGTCCACTATCGACCAAATATTCACACTACGGCAGATCTTGGAAAAAACCCAGGAGCTTCAAATCGATACCCACCATCTCTTTATCGAATTTTAAAGCCGCGTATGACAGCATCTATAGGGAAGAGCTCTACAGAGCAATGTCTAGTTTTGAAATTCCTGTCAAACTTATCCGTTTGTTCAGAATGACGATGGATAATGCACGCTGCTCTTTCAAGGACGGAAAAGATCTTACCGATGCATTTGATGTCAAAAGGTTTTAGACAAGGCGACGCACTGTCATGCGACTACTTCAACATCGTTCTGGAAAGAATTGTGCAAAACTCAACCGTCAACACTAGAGGCACAATCTTCCAAAGGTCCATCCAATTACTCGGATACGCAGATGATATTGACATAATTGGAAGATCAAAGCGTGATGTCAGTGGAGCGTTTTTGAGCATTGCGACGGAAGCGAAGAAGATGGGTTTAGTGGTCAATGAGGGCAAGACCAAGTATATGCTGTCATCAAAAAAGGACACTAAACAACGAAGTCTTGGACAAAACGTCACTATGGACAGCTATAACTTTGAGGTAGTTAAGGACTTTGTCTACTTAGGCACCGCTATTAATACAGACAACGACACCAGGGCAGAAATCAAACGAAGAATAACTCTTGCAAATCACTGCTTCTTTGGACTTAGAAGGCAATTGAGAAGTAAAGTCCTCTCTCGAGCATCTAAAATCACCATCTATAAGACACTCATCATCCCGGTTCTCATTTATGGCGCTGAGGCCTGTCAAAGAAAGATGAGAGCGTCTTAGGATGCTTCGAAAGAAAAATTTTTCGGGTGATTTTTGGTCCCGTACGCATAGATGGAGAATGGAGGAGAAGCTATAACGACGAACTGAATGACAGAATGACGATGGAGAATGCACGCTGCTCTTTCAAGGTCGGAAAAGAACTTGGCGTGCGAAACTGGAGACAGCTAGCTAGGGACTGAGCTGGCTGGAGACGCATGTTGGTTAGGGCCCAGGTCCGCCCCGGACTGTAGCGTCACCTTAAGTAAGTAAGTAATTAATATTTGAAGACTAAAGTAAGTACAAAAAGTAAAAAAGAAAATTAGTGCTGAAAAACATGTGCTATAACCAGATCTTATCCGAAGTGTTATGGAAAACTCTCTAGAAAGAGAGCATGAAGCTGATGCTAATTTCAGGGACATTATACATTAAAGACATTTTAATATTTATTATTTAAATTTTTGCAACAAAATGATCTTTTCCTTGACACCAATTTTAACCTGGAACTCCATCAATTCAACAGTAATGAAAAAATTTCGACCAGAATTTGATAGAGGAGATTAATCAATTAAGTGATTTTAAATTTTTAAAGCGAGGGAAATGATTCAACAATCAGCGCTTAGACTAATAAATTTCCAAATAATTAATAAACTCAAATGGCATATTTTTAGATAGTTGATTTTATTTAAATTAATTGTTTATACTAGAAACACCCAAGTGAAACAAAAGCAATTATGTACGACTCTTTCATGTTCTCTATTATCTTATCGCTTTATTTATACTTTTTTTTTTTGAATATTTCTTATCAAATGAACACCTTTAATTAATTTTTACACGCGCAATCAATGAGAACTCAAAGATTATAAGAATTGTGAGTACATGTATGTATTTATCTATAGGACTTATACTACCATTTCCGTTGACGTGGTCCGTTTCTTCGATAGAAATTGTTAGTTTGTAAAAGCAAAAGGTCTATATTTTTCTACTATTATTTATCTTTTATTTATACAACTGATAATAAAATGTTTTGTTTTAAGCTTTGTTTGATTTGAATTAGTTATTACAAATGGCACCTGATGACAAAATAATATATACAATCTAGCAAACTTGCTAATTTTAATTGATATTAGCTGGTACGTAGACGACTTATCAATATTTGTATATTAACTATTATTATTGAACAGAATGTAAATAAATCGAGTTATTGATAAAAGCACACAATTTCTTCCTTTTTTATTACAAAAAATTATTGACTTTCTCTTTCAAACTGTATATAAACATAAATTAGATGGTTTTAAATTGTTAGAAAGCTTCAAAATATTATAGTCATTTTTTTTTTTAAAGAGATTTACTAATGATTTCTTTTGGTTGATTTGCATTTTTATTAGGTAAAGAAACAAATGCACGAGCATGTGTTCAGGGTTACAAAAACTTTTGGCGAAAATTATACAACTAGATACTATATTTAATAAAATAATATTGAAATAATAGAAAAAAATTCTTGGCTTCACAACCAAGGCAGTTGTCAATAGTGAAATTCCCTGAGAAAACACCTGATCTGTGATTGAAATGTGAAGAACTCATGAATCAAAGGAGGCAACGCTTGGGACACTACTAGTTGTAAGTAGAAAAAAGCAATATCCTTTCAATTATGGTACGACGGAAACGCATATTTCTAAAAAAAAAGATTAACGTAGGGGAAAACTGTGAAATTGAAAGCCATGCCCAGTTTTAAAAGGGGACATAATTGATCTTTAGATCGTAGTCCACTTACTTATATCTTATTTGTTGCATTTATTTAAACATTTTACGCTTGAAACTTCACATCCTCGGTCCTTTAAAACACCCAGTGACCTACATGACAAGACTCATCACCAAAAGTATCCGTATGTACCACTTTATTACAGATACGCAAGCCCTATTTTTTTTATATAAATGTCTGAAATGATTATTATTATTATATTTCTAAATAATTTGTATCGATATGAAATATCGTATGGGGATTTTTATTTCCTCAAGTAGCTCTTTCTGCTTCGTTGCTTAGTTATTTATTTATTTATTTATTTATTTACTTATTTACTCATTAATTAATTCATTCGTGTATTTATTAACTTATTTGTTTGCCTATTTATTTATTTATTTATTTATTTATATATTTATTCGGAAATTAGTTCCTATTAAATTTAAGCATTACATATCTGTGATATAATTATAAACAAAATTCGAATGAAGGTTTTTTCTTTGCAATGTTTTCCTTCAAACTTATAAATATTAAGACATAGACATGCTGTTTAAAACATAATTATTATTTTCAGTAGTAAGATACAAATTGATATCATATCTCTGTGCTGTGCAATGACTTAAAAATATTGTAAACAATGTAACTTTTTCTTTGCCAATAAAATATCTATCTATCTATCTAAGATTAACGTAGGGGAAAACTGTGAAATTGAAAGCCATACCCAGTTCTAGAAGGGGGCACAATTGATCTTTAGATAGTAGTCCACTTATTTGTTTCATTTATGCAAACATTTTACGCTTGAAACATCACATCCTCGGTCCTTTAAAACACGCAGTGACCTACATGACAAGACTCATCACCAAAAGTCTCCGTATGTACCACTTCATTACAGAGACGCAAGAAGCCCTATTCTTTTTTTTATATAAATGTCTGAAATGTATTATTATTATATTTCTAAATAATTTGTATCGATATGAAATATCGTATGGGAATTTTTATTTCCTCAAAGTAGCTCTTTCTGCTTGGTTGCTTTTGCGCACTTTTTTTTGTATTTATCTAATCACTCGCTCAACCTGTTGTGTTGACTCAAAAACCTTAATAAAATCATAAAAACAAACTATTATCTCTAGAAATGTATATAAAGATTGAAAAGGTCTCGCACAAATAATAATATTGGCATTTCGACAAACAAACAAAAGAAAGAAAAAACATATTTTAAAAACGTCAGAATATTCATTAATAAATAATTTATATTGTTTTTAAAAAGGTTTTAAACTGATTCAACTGCTTCCAATTAAAATGTATCACTTCGATTATTATTATTGTAAGGTAGGTGTAGGTAACAGGTATAGCAATTACCACGTCACAATTCAACAATTAATGATGTTCAATGATGTAGTATATTCTCATAGTTGTTTTTGTAATCAATGTCATTGGGAGTGGGGGGGTGTCTCTTAATTTCTTTTAAGTTTTTCTTTATTTTGTTGGTAGTTTTGTTTTTCTAAAAATATAAACAAAAATTTCTTTTGTTTCAATTTTTGTTTGAATAAATTTAACACGATTGCTTTTCTTCTCTTTGAATAAAAAGACATAAATAAATTTGTTGTGACGAAAATATCAAGTTTTTGTGAATTAAAGAAAATTACTGCTTCTCGCGTCATCAAGCCAATCAAATGGACATAAATGTGTGTTCTGACGTTAAGAAGCTTTTCTGTCAGTTTTTATTAAACACAAAATCAGGTTGATTTAAATATTAAATCGATTGTGGATAAATAAATTTAATATGTGTTAATAAGAAAATTTATTGAAATACCAACACATATAAATAATAATTAAAAATAGATTGAAGAATAAAAGTTGACATATGACTCAGTGAATGAGTATTTTCGAGCAATAAAGAGCAATTCATTTATTATCACGGTCCCCATGTCCTCGTCGCTGTCATAAGGTGTGCAAAGATAAAAATGTGATGGCCGCAACTGAGAGTTTGACACCCTTCATAGAACTGAGGAGCTCAACATTTCTCACGCTAGTGTAAAAGAAATTTCGGATTATTAGCTAACAAGGCCCATTTGCCTCAGGAATTGTAGGCCCAAGACTATCCATTTCGTTAAAGCTTCACAGTTTGGGCCTTAGAGCAGTTTGAATTGAACCAAAGATCTTCGTTTGTGTTTTGATATAAGTATTTTTAAAACCACGTTATTGTCGAATTACCACTGCATCCACAGGAATTGAATTTTGGACGTTTCGAAGCCATATTCACCGAATTTTTGTTCACTAAAATTGGACAAAAATAGTTCGAAGAGAAACCAAAAAAAGGGATAAGAACATTGAGAATACAAACAAATTATACTTTTAAACCTTCCGATTTAATGTAAATGAAGAAGAAAAAGAAAGAAGCAAGATTAAGTTGAATATTTAACTATTATTTGTTTTATTTTTGTACAGAACTATCGAAGTCAGCTTTTTGGTATGCAGAAAGTGCCATAAAATATGAACTCTTTGTTCCTTTAAGATTAACTGCAGATCCAGCCATTTTTGACACTTAATTTAACTTTAAAATTCGTACGATGCTATCAGCACCAAATTGGTATTGCAGAGCAAGCAACTTCAAGTTCTTCAGTGTAAAAATAAAATGTTGTGTCCGAAACAAATAAATGTTTTTAAATGTCCCTTTAGCGCTTGGTCAAATCAGGAATTGCCATTCCGAAAGAAGTAGACTTCATTCCACTTTAGAAATAGGGTTAAAAATATTCTATTTCGAAAATGTTCACTTTTCGAACGAAATACAGAGTAGGAATCCTGGTCTTGTTATTATCCGTCTTGACGGTATGGGCAGGTTAAGACGATATAAGGGATAAGGGAAAATTAAGGCAAGCTTTTAGTATCTGATTGGCCAGCTGCCAAAAAATTGCTTTTCAATTAAAACAACTTTTTGGAAATGTTGTCTGGAAAGTTAGTGAAGAAAAATCCCAGTTACTATTAAGTTAAGAGTACTTATATTAAAATTTCAGCAAGTAAAAGATAGTTAAGTTAAGTTTCAAGTTTGGAATTAATAACATCTGAAAAATTAACTTGTTTTTTTTTTTTTATATAATAAGCGCACACTCAAAGGGATATATTACCCTTATTATGTAGACACAGTGTGAGCACTAGGAAAGAGAGAGAGGGTTTGAAAGGAGTCCTGAATATTGCAATAGCTGGGAAAGACATAGTGTGGCAAGGCATTCCACAATCGCATAGTACGGCTAAAGAACGAATCTCTGTACTTGACAGTACGACCGAAGTTGGGCTCGAGGGTATATTGATGAGCATTCCTAGAAGCGCGAGTATTACGGTTGAACTGTTTAAGAGGAGGAATGCAGCTGGCTATTTCTCTAGAGCATAAACCATTAAAATAACCGTAAAAGAGGGTGAGACAAGAAACATTTCGACGATGTTCAAATGATGTAATTGATCTTATAATGGTAATATCACCAATCAATCTAAATGCTCTACGTTCAATACTATCCAAGAGGCTTAAGTAAGTTGCAGGAGCACCAGCCCAGATATGGGAGTATATAAGTCTTGTAAATAACAGCCAGATCAGAGGGGGAGAAAAACTTCTTGCATCGCCTTAGAAAACCCAAACATCTTGCGGCATTTTTGGCGACATCGCGTATGTGATCGTTCCACAAAAGGTGGTTGGTGATACATATACCAAGAATATCGTTCAGTTTCCTCGATGGATAATGCCATTTATGGATAATGGTAGGGGGGTAATTTCGCTTTAACGATACAAGACAGCATTGCTGTCAATTATTGGCTTCCCCGGATATGTCATAATACAATTTAAAATCATTTTTAAAAATAAACTTGATTTTGGCCCATCCTGCTCTTAAAACGATCGAATATAAGTAATTTTTGAGTTTTGGCTGGAATTTTAAAAGTTATGGTAAGGTTTCTGGATTTCGTTTTCTTTTTCAACCTTATGAACCGCTTATTACTTCCTGCTTCTCTTATTTATTTCGATTTGATTTTATCAAAAAAAAAAAACATAATTTGTTTGAACTCATTACCAAACCATTACATATGTAGGTAGGTGCATAGATAGTCAGAACTAATTTTCAGCTCTAATGGACAAACTAATGAATTCACTTCCACATGGAAGTTGTCTTTTAAAATATGTATAGAAATAAATATTAATTCAATTCAATCACATTGAAGAGATTTAACACAACAAAGTTTGAATAAATAAAACTCTATTTAGGTGAAAATCCATAATTTCTGCTTCCCAAAGCGAAATTCTTGATTGAACTAACTTAACTTCTGACACGAGCTTGGTGAAATTATTATTATTTTTTCAACTGAATTTGGTTAAATTACAATAAATTTATACACCTATTTGGCTAAAACATATAAGCAAGCAGGGTATCGAGAAAATTTTCGAATGCAGAACATGAATTTAATTTAAGCTCTGTTATGTTAAGTTTATAATAACATAATTTTAGTTATGCATAATCACATAAGGCGTTAATATTTAATGAATTAATTTTCGGTTAAGTTAATTAACTGGAAATTGGAATCCAACAAATTAGCGAGAGTATTGCGAATTGATGAAGATGATTTGTTCAGTTGGTCTTGGTTAATAAATAAGCGCATAAGCATTAATCTAAATAGGCCAAATCTTTTTAACTGGCTTCTGCAATGACTGCGTTCAATCTCAAGCATACGTTGATTCAGCTGTTCTGTCAGAACAAGAAATTCTTGGATACCTTTGGATTTTGTTGATAGCCAAGTTTTTTTTTGATCAGCTGTTATTTTACTCGGAAAATACTTAGAACAAGGTATCTGGATGCCCTATCCATCGGAGATCGAATACAGCCAATTGGTTGACAACTTGGATCTACCATCCATAAGCATCGTACATCATCAACTGACATACTTTTCAACGCCCAAAAAGCCTCTTTCAGCCTCAAGTTTAACTGTTTTTGCACCTCAGATTGTCTTTATATGTTAAACGCATCACAACGTGCGCCATTGTCGTCGCGTCGGCACTGCGCTGCGCCGCCTCTATTCCCTACCTCACCATCATGTCGCAAATGACGCGATTATTCTTCATACACTTTATTACGCTTGTTTCGCTTCTGGCATTGTGTGATGGTATAAAATGCCTGATGGCGCATGCGCGGCACCAGACGTTTACTATTCACATAGTTACGAATATATGGAAGAAAAACTAACGCTAATGATGCTTACAGTACAGTGAAGCAAGCAATTGAAAACGGTACTTATATGAGAGTCACGTTTACCTACGTTCATACGAGCAAATCCACATAATGTTTATGGTTAGAAAGAAAGACGAAGAAGAAGAAGAAGCGAGAGGGGCGGAGAGTTTTTGTTCAAGACAATTATTGTATGTCATCACTTTAGCGTTTTTTCCACAATTCCGCGTCAATATTATACAACGAGGCGCGGTAATGATTCACTCGTTCTGAAGAAATGGCAACCTGGCCGATGATAATGTCAAGTTGGAGAAGAAAATTGTTTGATTGAATCTAGTCGTACGTTCATATACACTCACTGGTCTTCGACTTGATGACGGATTTGACGTTTCATCAAGAATAAACCTATCTATAACGTAAAACTTGTGGCATTTGAGAGAAGAACAAAATAAAGCCGGTTGAATTTACTCGTAATACAAATCACTAGAAAAAGAAAGAAATTGCGTTTACTTACCAGCAATCCGGTTTCAACATTTGGTATTAGGATGATCTTGGAGCCATCCATTAATCCATTGTCTTTAAGTGATCCATCCTGTAGTTCTCTGTAAGGGAAATGGTAAGAATAAAAAATAAGTATAAGAAACAAGGTATTATAATTTAATTATTTATAAGGAATCAAGTTTATACTCATGAGGCTGATGAATTTAAAAATTAAATAGGTATTAAGCTATTTTAACATTCCGTTTGAGTTGTTTCTTGAAAACGTTTTGTTAACAATTGTACCACAATGTATATCGGGGAATGTCTTCAAAAAGAAAATTGGTACTAATTGAGAAACATTTGGACTATTTAAATTTCTGATGGATTTTAATTAAGAACTTAAGGAGGTTAATAAAAATGCCTTAATAAAAGATTTAAGAAGATTTTTGAGAAAGCACTTTTCATGACTCTTGGAGAATTTTCCAATTTCTCGCAAGAGATAGGTAGTACCCGTAAAAAAAACTTAAGATGGCACAGGCAGAGATTAAACCAAGACGTCTGGCAGAGTTCTACATACTTACGGGTACTACAACAACTTCTTACAATATTAATTTCTAAAAATAAAAGAAAAGGGTGTTTTTTTTTAACATACATAATATGTAACTTTAAAATGGAACAAAAGAATTACAATTTTTTAAATTGATATGAAATGTGCTTAAAACTAGCAACTTCACATATTTCCAAGAAAAATAGTCAAGTGACGGCGTTAAATCACATTTCAATTTACAGGTTCGGAACGTGAAATTTAAATTGTTAGGAGACTTTCCTTAAATAAATCAATTATGACACAAGCTGAGTGATATGTTTTACCGTCTTGTTGAAACCACAGTTCATGCACATCATGGTTGTTTGTCAGGGTTCTTGTAGACGAAAAAGTCAGTTATCACGGCTCCGTAACGTTCTGACCAGCATCGTTTTATTTAAAGAAGTACAGACAAATTGTTTCACCAATTCATAGAGTATACAAACACAAATAAGTAACCGTTTAACCAAAAGTAAGCTTCATTAGTAAACAAAACGAGCTTATGTAAAATTTACGTAGTGCGTTATATGTATTTCGAACAGAACTATGATTTTAAAAATAAATAAGCACAATTTTGAAGCGTTGTTTATGAGTCAGTTTTTCATGTAGGAATGTCAAACTAAGCTTAAAATAAATCTTTACAATATTACATTAAAAATACTGGAGCGAATATATAGTTTCCTTAACCGTGTTAAAGAGAAGTCTGTGTGTATATTACCTTAATTCTTAAGAAAGTGTCTAATTTTTACAAACAATGTGTACCTATATCTTTTTTTTTGTGTAAAAAGCTAAGTTTTGAAATAATCACCATAAACAAATAATTTATATTACATACAAGTTAATGTGGTAATATTCAAAACCTTTAAAGATTAACTGTAAATAAGCGTGAAGTTGCAATAAAAATGTTTAAAATTTGTTTGCCAAAAGTTGTAATTTAGAAGGTTATAGAGCTATGCGGGGGAAGGCACATCGCAAAACATAAAAGTACTTCTATATCCTTTGAAGATCGGATAGGTTTAGACATAGTGAAATATATTTTCGATGTATCCGTGTTACATACTATCAACATCTTTCTGAAACGCTCTTCAATTAAGATTTAAAAAGTCTGCAATAAACTTTACTGCCGTTCGAGTCTTTAAAATATTAAAGTCAAAAATAGAGTTGATCGAAAATTCCAATTTTCAAAATGTTGGCATACAAACAAAAATGTGTTCAATAAAATTACAGATCCAAATTACAGCTACTCAATTTTACAGTTACTTATTTTTTTAAGGAATCAATGCAACAATTCGTCAGGAAGAAAACATATACCCAAAATCTGTTAAATATTGCTACATTTACTAGGAAATCAATTTTAACAATAAAAACTGCCTTCAGCTAACAGATTTACAAAAAGGTCAAAGTGAGACCCATAATTTTTTGATTCTGATCTAAATCTCTACTCAAGCAGATAGAAGACAAATTTGCTCGAGCTTGATGTTTGCATACTTCTTGGGAAAGGGAATATAATATTGTCAGTTTAATTTTTGGAGGGAAATTCTTCTGGGCGTCACAATTAACAACATTGACAGTTATCAAATAACTTTTCATATCGTTGAGTCCAAATTGGTCTACTCGAACTACAAAGTTAGTATCTAAACACGCTATACATTGAAAATCAGCTCGAACACGATTCATGTACCAAGTTATGCTTAAAGCAAATTCAAACATGCATCACCAATAAAATTCAGTTTACCTGCAAATGTAAATAATATTGCATGTTCAAAGCTGAAAGCCCTTACGAATTGTGTTGGGACTTCTTCTTACATTTATGTACTTAGCAAAAATGATATAAATTATATTTACATGAAGAATAAACAAGCCTTAAATAGGTATTCAATATTCAATTAAATTTAAAGATATTTACATAACTCGGAGTTTGAGTTTAAAAACTGTATCCACGATTCTTTTTGTTTAAACAACAAAATTATAAGCAAACAATTGTTATACATACATAACTGCGTGCAACAATTTTGAATGTAGATATGACATTTTATAAATTTTGCATATCGTTGTCTTAAATATTGAAAACCTGCTAATAATTCCACTTTATGCATAAAATATTAAAAAATTGCTTAAAAATGCAAAAGCTATCAAATTCTTTTATGGCTGTGGTTTAAAGAAATAATAAAATGCATACAATTTCATTATTTTTTATTTTATTCAAATATTACAAACACTTTCGCTTTTGTTTTTTTTTGCATTTTCATAAAAATTATTAAAAATAGGTTTCAGAAAATTAATACTTCTTCAGTTTTTGACGTGAAAAATATAAAGTTAATATCAAATCCTTTGCCATCGATTAATGATGGTCAAAATCTAATCATTGCCTGGCAGTCCCACCACGAGTGGCATAGTACCTACTACTCTATCCAAATTCCCAACTACAAAATAAACGCCTTTAACCTTCGGAACTTAAATTATGAATATACAAAAACAACAACACTAGTCTACAGAAAAAAACCAAGCCAATGTCGTGAATGCTAATTTGTTTCTGTCTTCGTATAAAGTGTGCTTTGCTCACCAGTTAGCAGAACTAGCAGCTCCAGCAGTATGATGATGGCGCGGCCGTTGGGACAGTTGTTACTTCGTCACCGCATTGTGTTTACCATAAAGTAACCAGTTTTTTTTTTAAATTTTAATGTGCTTCTTTATTTGATACTCTTTATGACGAAATTTTCTTTTTTTATGAAAGTTTATGCCGTAGATACAGCAAGCATATAAGCACGTCATATACTTTAGCCATGAAAAAATAATGCCTATGCCTACAACTGCTGTCTCCACCTTCCTGATTATCTTTGCTGATGAAGGGGGGGATTTGAGTTGGTTTCGAGTTAAACGCGATTTAAGCTTCGTTGCCTAATTTATTGTTTGCTCGAATTTAAACCGATTGAACATTTCATGTTTGGGCCTGACGTCGCGTCGATGACGATGAGTGTAGTGCGAGTGGGTCACTTCGCTATGAAGAGATGTTTAAATGTGAAATTGTTTTTTTTTTTTAATTTCTTAACCTTCGAATTTACATCTCCATGTCGAATTCATATAGCAACAATGTTTAGTGATACTGATGGCAGAGGTGAAAGCTTGAATAAGGAAAGTTTCCCTTTCTCACCTCAACGAAACTTGAAGAAAAAATAAAACAAGGAATATATTAGTAAATTAATCGACACGAAGGATTATTATTTTATTAACAACCGATGAAAGTTCAATATTCACGTTCAGCGTGCATTCACTTCGTTTCGCTGGCATATAGTCCTTATAAATTTGGATTTAAGGTGAATTCAATTTAAAATAATATAGTTGTAAGTTTTGGCGAAGGCAAATAAAAGGCAGTTCATTAATTCACTTTACAGCAAAAAATGTGTGGTGTAGGCATAACAGTTGATCGAATTTTTCTTTTAAGGTTCTGCCACAGCGTAATCATTATGATGGTTGCAAATTAAAATCAACTGGATAAACGATATTATTTTGCGACGAATCAATCATTTTTATTTTTACGATACATATCTACATTTTTTTATAAACAACTGTATAATTCGCATTGCATTAATATATAAAGATTACTTTGTGTATATATCCCACGAAGTGTGAATACATTTTTTTTTGTTTCGAATTTAAATTTATTAATTTAACATTGACCCTCTTATCGTTGATATCTTTCGTAAAACTGAAAACCGCATTATTCAAACAAGAAATCTGTTCGTTTAAATTTATCCAAACAAATTAAAGCAAAAAAAAACCTTTACAATACTCGTATTATATTAATTAATACTATTTTATTGTCTATTTAATGTTTTGTTTTATTTGAATCGATCCAGTTGATGTTTTGCAATGTTTATAACTCTGTTGCAGTTTTTCCATCGGCAAATTTCTTGGTTATTTGCGAAATTTTATATTTAAAAAATCATGTAATGATTGGTATGGCGAATCAAGGAGTAATTATTTCAAACCATTCAATGAATGGTTTTAATTTTACTTATAGAGGTTCATTCTAAAGGATTATCATAGATATTTAAAATGAAAAATTGGATTTTTGTCTACTTGTTTTCATTTCATCGTCGCATCGTTTAAAAATTATAAACAAATTGATGTTAATGCTCCATTTTAGGTATAAGTTTTAGTATGCATGTACTCTCGAGAATACTTTATACATATTACGAAAATCTGATCGATAGACCATTCCTAGGCTTGAAATTAATTCGAAGAACATCGTTTCTAGATAAACGCTTCTTAAGTTTTTAGAAAGTCTATGTTTGAATACCCGTGAAGTGATCCAATTAGCGCGTATTTCATTCTAGTGTTTGCCAAAGCAGGACATTTGCAGAGGAAATGGATTATCGTTTCACTTTCTCTTTGGTCACTACAGCTACGGCAAAAGGTGTTGTAAGAGATACCCAACTTTTCTGCATGAACTCCTATAGGCCAATGTATGGTACAAACCGCGACAATCCTGGCTATGTCTTGCCTTGGCCTGCATAGAAGATCGTTTGTACGGGTTTTATTATAGGTGGGACATATCTTCCTAGATATAATGCAGTTGGGTAAATTGCTCCACCTTCGGTTTGATTCAGTTTGGTAGATAGAAAAGATTTTACCCTTCATAGCACCGAGAGGAATGTTAACCATTTCCGCAAGTGAGCTATGAAGGGCCGATCCTTGCCTGGCTAGCTCGTCAGCCCGTTCATTTCCCACGATACCACTATGGCCCGGAACCCAGATCAGGGTTACCCGAGGTTAGTATTCAGGCTCGCAAGCTCATCGCGACATTGCTGGACCAATTTAGATGAGGATATGGCCGAGTTAATGGCTTTGACAGCTGCCTGGCTGTCTGTAAAGAAAGCCGCATTTCGGTTTTGTTTAAGTATCTTATATGCCTCCCTTATTGCCAGCAGTTCAGCCTGAAAAACGCTAGCAAAGTCAGGAAGCCTAAAGGATCCCTGTCTGTGCCATTAATTTTTTTTTTCTATAGGTACTGATTCTTGCGAGGAATTGACAAGTGACGTGTTCGGCTTAAAACTGTAGGTTCCCCTAATTTCCGACAAATTTACTTGCACACAAGAATGGTAAAGAGTTGTAAGTCACTAGGCTCTAGTGATTATATAGGCTTTGAGGGTAGCTACGCACAAATCTGAGAACAAATAGCAGAATTTCCATGCATTTGGCCGAATGATAAATCAAGAGTGATTGTCGGGATACCAATGCACCCACAAAGAGTGACTGTTTGGTGCGTTTTATGGGCTGGCGGCATCATCGGACCATATTTTTCTCAAATTGAGGACGGTTAGGCAGTCACTGTGAATGGTGCTCGCTATTGTGAGATGATAACGAAGTTCTTATGTTTCAAATTGAAAGATATTGATTTTGACGATATGTGATTTCCACAGGACTGTGCCAATTGCCACACGAAAATTTGTGCGAAAAAAATTTAATCACCGTGTTATCATGTGATTTGACTCCGTTGTACTTCTTTCTTAATCCACCAAAATTATTATAATAAAAAGAAATTAAATTAAGTTCCTAAAAAGTTTGTGTTTCGTTAAAAATCAACATCGACCTTAAAATTAAACCAGCCTTTATAAACGTATTATGAATTTGAATATAGTATCTTTTCTATTGATGATTGAAGTTTTTTTTAGACTCAATTATGTTTTTCGGAATCAAAACTATTTTAGGAAAATTTTCTTAAAAAAGAAGTTTTAGAACTATCATTAAAACGATACATTTTTAAATTGATTATTCTTTCGTAACAATATAAGGATCTTTTAAAGCTGTGTTTGTATTTATTCCATTATAAATTGTTTTAGAATTTAATAATATCTTATTAATGTTACTATTCACAAAATGGAATACATTAATCCCATTAACTTTATTCAAATGTCTTTGTACTAAAAATGTGTTTCGATACTACTAAGAATGAGATTTAACTCAGAAATAATAATAAAAGGTTATAGAAAGGTAATTACATACAAAGTTTATCGACCTTTTTTTTAATGGGTATTGTGCAACTTTCGGGAATGCAGATCAATTTTTGGCGGTAACAAATAAATAAAGTCTCAGACACTGAAAAAACCTAATGATCTTCTACTTCTAGATGAGCTCAAACAAAAATTAGAATTTCATCGAAAAATATTCGAATCAAGTTCCAAGACAGCTTTTGGTTAACCAAAACCACTTAATACTTTTTCCGAATAAAAGTGAGCGAAGAGCCAAGTGAAAATATATTAAATAAAGTTTTAAAGTAAAATAATTTGTAATCATCAATTTTTGTTTTTAGTGTTTTTGGTTAGGAAAAATGCAATCGAAGAACCTACCACCATACTCATTCCAACTGTTGCTCAAAATACAAATATTAAAACATATTCATACATACATTTGTATAATGCCTATGCCTCTAATATTGTTGCACACCATGCACAGCACACCTGTACTCGTCTAGATTTGGGCTGACAACAAAACAAAAGGTGAACTAAGGTTTGCACAAATAATAAAGTAAACAAAAAAATGTATATGTACGCAATTTAAAATAAAAAAAAACATATCACATAGGCATATTCTCCATTACATAAAATATACATAGGAACCTATACGAGTATGTGAATAAAGTATGTTTTTTATTTATGCTAACCTAGCATTTTTATACCTGCTGAATAAAAACGATGATGATGGACTCTTTTATTTTATTTCAATCATTTCCTTCACCCCTTGGGTTTTAAAATAAAACAAGAATAAAATAAAAGGAACTTAAATAAAAAAACAAAAAAAAAACAATTTCTTAAACATTTCTCTATGAAACAAGAAAAAGGGTTCGATTTAAGGATTTAATTTTTTGAAGGGACATTCAAGGGAAAAAAGGAACGACTGCATAGCGCGTTAGAATTCATACATACACATAACCTAGTAAAGATACGGTGTATGAAACTTTTGCCATTAGGGATTGGTCACCCTTTATTTTCTTGGCAACATTTTATCGATCCGTAGAGAAACACCATACCAAGCTTATAGTTTTATAGATAGGTTTATACATATATATGTTGGTATATTGAAAATGTTAGATATGTATGCGGAGAAAGAAACATCGGTGTTGATTCAGGTAATCGCGAGGGCGTGTGTTTATGTGTTGTGTATAGAAGGGCTGTTTGTCTAGTGGCACATACATGCATAATACATAATAGAGTAGAGTGTATCGAACACAGAATCCTCCCTAAATAACTCTCGGGGTATTTTTGGTTGCCCATAGTCATAACCATGGAAAACATATCAAAAAGACAGTGGGTTGTTTTGCAGTAAAACTTGGCCAAGATTTAATGATTAGATAGGTACTATTCTTAAGTATTCTTAAGGCTTGTTTAAAGTCAAAGTTTTAAGTGTTCCGCAAAAGGCATTTATATTACAATATTTTATTTTGAACGATGCGCTTCTGAAGTTGGGAAATCTATGATTAAACATTGAATCATAGGAAAAGTAGACATAACCTGTTAATGGACTAAACAGATAGTATGTCATTACTAACTTGCTGAACACAATGGTGAAGCTTATGGTACTGTTTAAAAGAACGAAAACAACACACATCGCTACAATGTGAACTTGAAGCCGAAGCTAAAGCGCAAGTTGGGTGAAATTTTACTTTTGACTTCGTGCTGCTCAGATTATTGATATTTGTGTGGTTTATATGGATAGTTAAGGGATCAAGATGAAAACTTTTGGCTTGATACAGTGCAAATTCAATTCTTGTCGAGCTTCAGTATTGTGGACCTCCTTTGCTTCAAAATGCGCGTTTTTAATGACAGCTTCTGCTTTAAGCGTTTTTTAAGCTTCAAACTTCACCCATTGGCTGAGTTCAATTTCGGACAGATAGGGTATCCGGATACTTTTTGTTATTGTTTTACGTGTAAAATAACAGCTGAGCTGTCAAAAAAAGAATCCAAAGGTATCTAATGATTTCTGGGGTAATTAGGTATCTGACAGAACAGCTGATTCAACAAATGGTTGAATTTCAAGAAACTTGAAAATTGATTTCAGCTTTTTGTATTTGTTGGTAAACAAAAAGATACAAAATGTTAGTTGAAGTTGTATTTGAGGATATTCTGTACATAATAGACGATGAAGAAGCTATTTGCCTCCGAATTTTAGAAGGTTATTATGATCTATTTTCTGTTAATATAGTTTTCTGTAAAATGTTAATCGTTTAAAACCCGAGATTTTGAAGGAAATTATTAATCGTATAGAACTTCAATTGCGCTAAGAGGAAATTTAGATTATCTCTTATTTATTTATCTATGAATTCATCATCGTCCGACGAATCAGTTGAATTATCCATTCAATTTTTATCTTACAACAATTTTGAATTCGATGCTTAAATTTGTCTATGTATTTTATGAATAGCTGAAAGTTGTTTTTATTTTTTGACAGATATCTCAATAGAGCTATCCAACTCGTTCAACAAGGTATCTAAAAATCCACCTATCTAAGATACGCTATCCAACACGACATTGAACGCAGCCATTTCCTTCAGGCCGTAAGGAAGAAAACTATTCGCTATATTTGTGTATGATGTTGTTTTTGAAAAAGAAAATTCTTACCAAGGTTTTGCGTGGAGTTTGGAACCACGTGCCTTAAAAAACTATCAATATTACCTTTGAACATATAGCTAATTGTTACAAATTACACACAAAATTGTATTCTGTGCCCATTAAACTATATTAAATTTCATGTCCATCCATATATTTTCTGAATACGGATTTAGATTTGAAACTCTGTTTAAGCACCCGTTTTAAGAAAAACAAAATTACCCCTACATCCACTCCCAAAGTATTAATCCAAAAACATTTTTCATTGTACCATAAATTATTTAAAATCATTTAAAAACTATTAGTTTCCAATTTACAACATTTTTCAAAGTAAAATGTACTTATGTTGTCATAATATTTTTTAATTACAAAGTATATATCGACGAGTTTTCCTGATCAGAGAAAAGTCTTAGCATAGAGATTATAAACAGATTTTAATTGAAATCTGAAATGCGTCTTCCCATACCAAGATACGAAACCTCTCGATGGAAGTTTCTTTTCTAAAATGCAACAATGATTTTATAAGAAGAAACGAATCAAAAATACAAAATCGATTCAATGAACTCTATAGTAACAAGAAATTTTCATTTTCAAAAACACTTGGTTGTTATGCACAGAAACTGTGGCATCGATTCTTATGTGTATTATATTTTTTTATCCAACCAACGTTTGTTATGTTAACGATTTTAGATTCGTTGGCAAGTTAATCATTTGTTGCTAGGCCATAACCAATTGGGGCAAAACATTGAATTCAATTTTCTAACTTGCATTAAATGATTTTTATTTTTATTTTCAAAAGAAGCATAATCTGTTTTAAATTAGGTATGCAAGAATTTTTGCTAAGCAGCTGAATAGTCAAAATTCTCTAGCTTGCGAGTCTATAAATATGATTCATTATTAACATTACATCGATCCTAAGGGAGATCCCACAAGAAGTTAGAAAGCGTCAAATAACATTTTTATTCATTCAACCTTATCAATCAATTTGCAATTTTACAGTTGAGAATAATAAATTGCTATTCTCTGCAAATGTAGCAAATAGAATTATTAACCTTTTAAAAATATGCGATAAAAGTAGTGTAGACAAAAAAAAAACCTGCTATAAGGAAATATTTAAGTAAATACAAAATATGAGCAAATAAAACATTGAACTAACATTGTTTGTTTACTTTTATACAAACAAAAATTAACTCATATACAGTAGTCATTAGCAATCATTAAATCTGCAAAAATCTAGCTTCATTTTAAGATAACAAACATTTGAAATAGCATTAAAAACTCATTTGATGAATAAAATACACAATTTTGTTGTAATTATAATTTAATGTTAACTATTCTTAAATGTTGTTTGTTTATTTGCAAAACAGACACATATTTATTTTTATTGGATCAACTTATTCATTCATAAAAGAAAATTCAACTACTGGATATTTGATGATAAAACAAAAAGCAACACAAATTGTGTTCTGCTTTATACCAAATTTTGAGATTTCGTCGATTTTTTAAGACATCCTAATTCAAAAGACACAATTTTAATATCTTAAAAAATAAGATTTCCCTTAAAGTATGAAAAGTTTTTTTTTTTAATTTAATCAACACGAGTTTTAAAATTTAAAGCAATCGAGTCCATAGAAATAAATGAAAAATGAACGAAGGATGTGGGGCCCTTTTACACCAAACGAATCCGAATCAATCAGAATCACTGCGAATCAAGTTGAATCTGATTTGTCACTTCCACTCTTTCACACCAGCTGAGTCAACCTGAATCTATAACAATCCTTTCATCTTTTTTTTGTTTTCCTTCTTTTAGTTGCTTTTGAGCTATCATCATGGACGCTGTTGTTTTAAATGCAATAGTGTTTCGTTGATTCAAGACTGACTGGACGAGGAATCTGACAGATTGAATCAAGTGCGACCTCGAATCAAACCTAATTGAACCAGATTCGTCCGGTCTGAAGGCGGTAAAAGAATCCCTTCACATTTAAACGGAGCGCTCAAAGCCGAATCTTGGTCAATCAGGTTCAACTTGATTCGGAGTGATTCTGATTGATTCGGATTCGTTTGGTGTGAAAGGGCCCGCACAGCTATACCCAACCCTTTCGGACCAGTTGGTTTTTTATCATTAAAATCAATGGAATCAATGGAACATTTCGTTTATAGCGATCATTCCACCGAAACCCCCCGGAAAATGTTTACTGACAGAAATCTGTCATCGAAATTGTTTGAAATTGGAACACAAATCGTTTCACTTTTAGAAGCCAATGGTTTTGATTATTGTTGGAGTTTTTGAAGATCGTTTATAGCGATTATTAAAAATCCTTTGTGTGATTTTCTATCGATCCGCATATAATTTTCATTTCTAGTCAAAAGGAAACATCCATTAAGTTGACCATAAGAAGGAACCATTCAAATTATTATATATACAAGGTCGTGATTATAATTTTATCAAAACAAAGTCTCTTTTCGGAGAAAATTGAATAAAACAAGGCATTTTATTAGCTAGAAATATACATATATATTTCAAGTTCATCAGTCAGTCAAACATGGAGGCGGGTCGATGAAGGTGCGAGAGTTTTCTTCAGCAGCTTGAGTTGGAAAACTTCACATAATCGAAGGAATCGATCATAAGGTCTACACACTGAGATCCTGAAGAACAATTTAGTCACAAATGGGCTTAAAAAACAACTTTTCTTTTTATAAGAATAACGACCAAAACCATAAGGCAAACGCAACTCGAATGAGGCTTCCTTATAAATATCAGGAAGTTTTGGAAACACGAACTAGATCGCAGAGTCCGAAAATATACCATTAAGAATAGAAACGATCTGAAAGAAAAAATTCTCTATAAGTGGACACAATTAACATCTGAGATTATTGAACAATTGGTAAGTTCAATGCCAAGACTATTACAGGCCGTAATATCGTCTTAAGGTTATAATACGAAGTAACAAAACTTAAGTTGTTTTGTTAATTTAAATAGGGTACGAATATGAAATGTACCTAGAAGATATTACTGTATTTTTTCTCCAGCTTGCACTGTGATTTTAAAAAATATAAAAGCTATGTATGTATATTGTATATACAGTGTTAACCAAAACTAAAGCAACAGTTTGATTCAAAGAACGTCTTACGATGTAGTACGTTGATCATGAAATCATATTTTTTTTCTTATTTCCTATAGCCACTTTTGTTGTTAATTATTTTACTAAATCTTAAAGCAGTTAGCAACAATGCAAGAAAAAAAATAGCTAAGAATTATCTCCAATTCGGTTTATCGTTGGTCAAAACTAAAGCAAGTTTTTTGCTGCTCTTCTTTGAACTCGTCACATGACATCAGCAGATATAAAATACCGTTACTTTTAATCAATCTGGACATAAAAAACGTAACAGAACCTAAAATTAAAAAATATATATTCACTGTATGCAATTTGTGGAGTAATGACCTGTGAATTGATTGGTGTCTATTTTTTTTTCAATGGCGCGAAATAAATATCCAACAACGTTTAAATTAAAATTAATTAACGATTATAGAACAATCAGAATCAGAAGAATAACACCGTGAAAACTATCCACAGAGGTGGTAGGCCAAGAGCAACGACGCTTATAGAGGATAAACTACTTGTCCGAGCAATAAAAAAACCCCAGAGAACTTAAAACAGATCTATCGTTGGAAGTGAGTAAAAGAACGATTCACCGGAGATCTGTGGATGGTGGTTTGAAATCGTTCAAAATAGTGAAAAAACCTTTTATTTCGCTCAAAAATAAGAAGGCAAGATTGAAATTTGCCAAAGAGCATTTAAACTGGACAGTTTCCAAATGGAACACAGTGTTATTTTCTGACGAATCCAAATTTAATTTTAAGGTTTCAAGTGGTGGCAACGTGTTCGTCGTCCAAATTACAGAGGATTAGATCCTTCATTTACAAGAGGAACCGTGAAACATGGAGGAGGATTTATCATGGTCTGAGGATGCTTCTCTGGACAGGGAGTAGGGCATATTCATAAAATAGATGGGATAATGGATCGCTTTGTAAGACATTTTGCTCCCCTACGAAGAGGAGTATGTTCATTTTAAATGGACGACAACGATCCAAAACACACCGCCAAGGTTGTAAATGAATCGTTTCGTGATCATAAAGTTGAGGTGATGGAATGGCCAGCACAGTCTCCGGATCTCAACCCCATAGAGAATCTATGGGAGATTGTAGATCAGAGAATTGTACGCGAAAGCTGTTAAACTCCAAATGACCTCTTTGCCCAAGTCAAAGAGGTTTGGAATAGTATCCCTAGCACTATTATAACGAATCTTACTGAGAGTATGCCTAGAAGATGCAGGGCAGTGATCGAAAATAACGGTTTCTCCACAAAATATTGATTAGAAATCACGTTTTTAAGTAGATTATTTATTTCTAAATAAAGTAACTTTTGTTTTGGCCAGAAAGAAATGACATTTTTTATTGTAATTTTTTAAGGAGTACAATATTTATTTTTTGTTTTAATAATTTGATTTTTAAATTTCAAACATTTTTGTAAACTATTAGCTAAATGAAATATATGCATTTTTTTATTAAAAAATTTGCTATAGTTTTGGCCAACACTATACTTCAGTGGAATTTATGTTTATTATTTTATTTCAAGTCACTTAAGAAGAGTAGAAGCTTTAAACTTAATATAAGGGCAATGAATATGAAATTGATACTGTTTGTACGTTAGAAAAGAACATTGAATGCTAGACTTTCTTACTTTTGCAAGCGTTTGTGAATCGTTTTTTATTTTGATACAATTATTATAACACTGTATAAAAGTTATTGTTTGGAACGTTTTATAATAACTTTTTATACAAAACTTTTCACTTAGTTATCCATAATAATTGAGCGATGAAAAGATTTAAAACAAATTGTTCATCAGACAAAACTAAATTTAACACGCTACCAACATAAGTTGTAATGTTTGTTAATTACAATTGTCAAGTATAAAACAAAGATAGGACAAATATACTACCATCTAGTCAAAAGGTAAATATAACTTTATTTTGAAACCTTTACGCTATCTTTGCCATCATGATTCATGTAAATGGGATTTTTTTCAAAATTATATTTTATACTACCTATTACTTCAATTTTTAAATTGTGTTCTTTGAGTTGTAATAACATTTGTTGGTACCTAGGTGAAAGATTTCTTAGATTTATTCTGAAATTTCATTTCAATTCGATAATAATTTTGAGTGCTCCTGATGGATGTGAGTGTGAATCGGCTGTATTCTAATCAGTCATCTCTTACACCAATCCCAAACTCCACAATATATCAAAACAACAAAAACTGCAAAATGATTAATCGTAATAAGTCAATGCTTTCCCTTTCATTCCATAAAAATGCACCAACAAATTTACTAAATTTTCAATATGAATTTGAATAAAGTTTTTGTATAATACAAAACCTACCTTATTATGCCGATCTGACTTTCTTTTTATTTTTAAACCTTTTTTATCGATTGCAAACTTAAATAAATTATAAATTTATACCTGTCTTTTTATACACATTTTATATCTTATTCTATACCTTTCCCTATTAAAAAATTCAAATCTTATGATAGGTATTAAGTTATTGAGAGAATTTAATTCAAATTTCTTTTCATTGCTGTGTTGTGCAGTGATCGGTTTCTCTGTTTATGTCGCAGAAGGTATCTAATAATGATCTTGATTAGTTACAATTCTTTTGTAGTTAGAAAGGTGCCTGTATTGTTTACTCAAAATCGAGGGAATTTTCGTAGTCAATATCACAAGCTACGCCAACTCTGTATTTAGTTACCTATTCTTGTATTTTTCATGTTGTTTGCAAAAACAAAAATCTGATATATCATTGGCGTCAAATCTAAAGGAGGCCTAGACGTGATACGTGAATGCAAGACTCAAGCCACTCATGTATGCTGTATCTATTTTAAACTTTTAATTAAATAATGTGAATTTTGAAAAGCCCATACCTAAAACTGAAGGGATCAAAATGTTCTATTCTATTTTTCCAACTTTTAGTTCAATTCAAATGGAATAGGATGTAATGTAGGTAGGTACATAAGAAACACACACATTTTTATATCAAGCGCACTTTTAATGAAGCTCAATTCTCACATTTACACATAAAATAGGTCTTTTTTATTAGTTTTGTTAATGAAAACAATTTTTTTATTATCATTATACTCTTTTTGCCTATAGATAGACGATCTATTCACCCTAGGTATAATATAATATTTTATCTACTCCTAACAGCAGTACAAGCTGAAGCTGAAGCAGAAGCATCATGTATAAATACCTAGATACCCCTTAAAAAAGCTTATTTGCAATCATTACATATACAAAATTCTTGCTTATCCAACAAAGAGCGCAAAAAAGTATACCTACATGCATATATATATATTCCTATAAACATCAAATTGAATCCATCAAAAAAATCTCCTACTTTCTATGCATCTACATGATTATGTATGTACTATGTATTTTATATATAAATTTATATAACCCTGTATATACATACATACACTTATTTGTATTACCACATGTGATATACACACAACATCACACACGACCCGACCCATTATTTATCTGAATGACCATAAAATTCTACCACCAAATATAAGGCGAGCAAAGCAAGACAGATACTCATCCAAATCCAACGCCTTTAACTGGAACAACGTCGAATACGTCGACAACGACGACGACAAAATCAACCACAGCGTAGCGTAGTCGACATATGACAAAGCCACGGCATCGATGCCATGATGATGATGGTGGTGCGGTGTGGTGCTCATGTTAGTGACGCACTCTCCACTCTCAGCTATTTAATCGGTGGCTTCTCTGGCATAGAGTCTTTGTACCTAACTACCAACCAGTCATCAACCAGACCAAACAATCAAGCCCAAAAAAAATACCTACCACAGCATAGCTCCAGCAATTACCTTTTCTTTTTTAAATGAACGCACTTATAGTTCTACTCATGTCGTGATATACCCAGCTACCTTCACTAGGTATAAAAAGGTACCTATTCAGCTCAATTCAAACCAAATCATATAAAGGTATCTAGGTATATAACAGGCCATCTCAAACTCCATGTCCATCATATAGGTAGATAACCAAACAAAAAATCCAACGTGTGGAAGTGGAAACGGTCAAATTTTCATCAACTCTAAAAAAAACTGCGTGCAGTCCCACACTCAATTCCCATGTGGATGAGTTGAGTATCTACCTATGTAAAAGCTAGCTGATACTTGAGGACTGGGCTTGGGCTGGAGCTGGATGTGGAGCTGGGGTGCTCCGAGCTCCTATACATACAAACATTCACACATGAATAGCCTCCCATCTCAACCCTGTGCATTTTAAAAAATCAATATTTTCAAAAAGTGAAAAACCAATTCCCTCACAGATTCATTGTTGCAGACCAAACATTGAAACACCTCTTACTGCTCTCCCAGTCAGTATTAAAAGCAGCAGCCACAGCAGCATCACCTTAATCCAAAAAAAGAAATTCTTTTCTAAAGACACCGAGGAAGCTTTATAGAGGCTTCTTCCAAAAACCGGGAACACTCACAAAATGGAGTAGGTACACCAAGCAATTGAAATTCCTGCATTGGATATATTTTTATTTTGGGCAAAATGAAAAACCAAACAAAAATAAAGAAATGCAAAAATTAAAGCAAACAAATTAGCCATACACATCTGTGTGTGCTGTGGCATGGTGTGGTGTAGAAGACATGGTGGAGCTGTTCTGTGCTGAGCTGATGCGCAGGGGGCACGACCAGCTATACCATACCGAAACCACAGCCACCATCACCGCCGCCGCCACCACCCGTGCTTTGTTGCGTTCCATTCCCCTTTCTCTCATGCCTCCCTCACAATCCTAACATTGCTACAAACATATTTTTTGTACACATAAATCAGCTGTGAATGGGCGAGAAAATAAAATGGCCGCTCCTGGTGTGTAGTCATATGTTCAGAGTTGTCGATAGTAGTTTTGAGGAGTATTTTCGGATTGTTGTAAGAGAAACTAGAGAATTTACAAGGAAGCAGCGTAGAATACAGAATTTTATAAAATGTTTTCGTATATTCTTTTCAGGTATTAATTAAGTATCGTGGGGGATATTTCAAAAAAAAAAACACATTAGACCAAAGATGGTATTTAAATATATACTATTAAAATATGAATCAAGGGAAAATTGGTTTTGAAGCAATTCAATTTTAAAAATCATACATTTTTGAATTAGGTTTTAGATATTTTCTCCTATTCTTAGTGTGTAAAAATTACATATTTTTGTGAGACATTTTGTTGCATGTTAAAAACGGAAAATATATCTCTATAATGAAGTTGTCACAATTCAAATTTGATCATATAAAGTAAATACTTTAAAGCTTACAGACATTTTTTATGTTTAAATTAGAAAAATGGGAAAAAATTGTAAATAAAAGGAAAAAAGTTTTGGAATGCAATAACACCTGTTGTGTTTGAATAAATTCCTACATGCACACACAGGGTGAATTTTTGTTTATGTACATATTTAAAAAAAAAAAAAAACAAACAAATCTAACAACTAACTTGTTTGCTATTCTTTCGAGAACTTTAAATCACACTACGTTATTTAGACAACTTTCCGTAAACCTGTTATTATAAAACAAATTACCTACCCAACAACATTTCAAAAAGAAAGAACATAGCTTTAGTCAGTTATTTAATTCATATCTTAAACGGCGAAATTGAAAAGAAATCATCAACTGTAGTATGAAGAAGGTGAGAAACTTTTGCATTCGATACAATTACTGGCAGTCTTAAATATGTACAATTAAGTAAAGTGAGTTATATTGAAGTCGATTTCTGTTTTTAAAATATGTTAAACCACTACCAAACTAACAAAAATTTTTAACTTCGAGTACAAAGTGATGAAAATAAATCTTATAATTGAGTCTAGCTATTGAGTCTACCATTTTTGATATCTGTTAGGCTGAAGTAGAATCGACTTCTAAAACAAAAAAAAGTTAACGATTTGTTATTAATATTTCATGTTAAAAGTTAATACATAATTAACTTATTTAATATGAACATTGAAGTTAGAAGAGGTTAAGAGGGTACAACCACAAAGTAGTCTTTGAATGTATTCATTTTGACTTCTCCAGTTCGTAATAAGAACAACTGTAAATCAGTTTGTACACACATTTCCATATAAGTTTGAGTTGTTAAACACTTATAAAGAAAGCAACTGATGAAGAATGAAATTCCAAATAACAACCAACAGTTTTGAAATTTTTATTATTTTGTCATGGATCCATAAATGAATAAGTGAAGTAGGCAACATATCATTTTTAAGAAAAATGGAAAAATAAAGGTTAATTATTAAATAGAACGCTTTCTCAAAGATCAAAACCAGCTTGAAGAAAAAAAATATAAATTTCAAAAATAAAATTTAAATCTAAATCTGTTTTTTTTTTATCTTTAAGAAAAGCACAAAATGTTATTAAGTCTTAAAGAAAAGAATTTTAAATAAAAAAAGAAAAATGTAGCAGTGACACAATTTGTTCGTATTTGTGTGTATTCTAAAAAATAGAAACATGTTAATATTTTCTCCGTTTCCATCAAAAAATCGGCAACAAACTTTTGATTTTTTTGACACCTAAGCTAGAAGATGGCATCTTAAGTCTTTTCACGGTGAAATGCCTCTTGCGAGAAATTGACAAATCCTCCAAGAGTAACTCTTGTCATGAAAAAGTGCTTTCTCAAATTAGCCTTTCGGATTCGGCAAATAAACTGTAGATCCCCTCTATTCCTGAGAACATTACTCGCACACAGGAATAGTTGAGAGTTGTAAGTCACTAGGCCCTAGTTTTCAACGGATTGTTGCGCCATCATGCCACGGGTACTACTAACTAAAAATCAACTTGGTTAAATTTCAAAGAGCACGTTTTAGTTTGTGCTTTCTCTAAGAAAACAAGTACACAGATATCTCAATAATATTAATTTATTTTCAATGTGAACATAGTTCTCCGGCTTAATTTCCAAGTTAAAGTTGTTAAGAAGGGAGGATTCATTAAGTAAACTTGTGCTATTGCAATACTATCTTTGACTTTTTCGTTTCAAATAAAATTGAAAAAAAAAGAAAAAATTCACTCATAAAACGTAAAGCTGTAGAATATTCTTATGTTAAGAGAAGTCAGTGCAAAACAGTAAAGATTCATAAGAAGTGCTGCAACAGTTAAAATTAAAAATTTATTAAGTGAACAAAATTGTACATACTTGCAATACATGTACGTATGTTAACTTTGTCCATAAATAGTCAACTTTAAAAAGAGTAGAATTTAGAAACAAAAACACACTTATGAAATCGAAATTCTCACGTTTTTCTTTGAAACTGCAAGATTATAAAATCTTTTAACTACAAGCTATTAAAAACATATTTTGATCTTATTCCAATTTTAAATATTAAAATTCAAAGGTTATAACAAAAATGTCTGGTCTCTAAGTTCTTAGTTATTTAAGTACATTTTAGATGATTTTCTCGTGGTTAAAAAATTAAACAAGAAAACCTTTCCACCAACACATTTTTATTTTTCCAAATGCAAGCGACAGCACTGCATTGGTGGTGCTTCGTTATATTACTTTTGCTATTGGAATTGTTTTATTTAACCTTTTTTAAGTCAGTTTCTTCTTGGGGGGAATTTCCCTGTGGTCTTACGTTTACAACACATTATTGGATTATTGATGTGAGGTAGGAATTAATTATTCCTTAAAAATGCTAGCCTTTGGGGGTTAAGAAACAACAAAGGTATGTAGGTATCTACAAACGCACAAAATAGAAGCACGTTATGACTTTTTTCTTTTTTTAAATAAACGCTAAAACATAAAATTCCTTAAGCAACCAAATGGTGGAGGATTCTCCAATGATATTATGGATGCCCATAAAAAAAGCCTTTTTTTTCAAAATAATTATTCCAATACGAGCACGACAACGACAACTATGACGAAAGAAATTCAAGCTGTATGTGCGCGAATAGGGAGAGAGTCGGCATTGTCGAGTTTGAGTCAGTTAGTTAGCTGTCACAGTCGCAGAGTATAGAAATCCATTATCTTATCACCGCCCGTGAGTAGGTACACCATTTTGTTGGCGTTTGGCGGCGCTCAGCACTAATTAGAAGCACAACTCAGCAGCGTGAAATTTCAAATATGTAAAAAATATATATCTACATATATGTATATACAAGCAAAGCAATACACCCAATAGGTGGAGGTAGATTTATATTTTCAAACTGAAAATGCGTTTTCTACTTACTTTTCGCGATGCAGCAAACAGATGCGATCCTTGGCAACTTTTAGTTTCTTTGCAATGATTTTTTTTAGATTCTCCACAGAGTTGGATACTTCGACGACAACGGTAAAACTCCCACCAGTTGTCGTTGTTATATTCAACGTTATGGGCGGCGGAGGAGGCGGAGGCGGTAATGACAGCGATGTTGTTCCCGATTTTGCCATTGCTGTTGCTGCTGGATTTGATGTGGATGATGATGCTGATGACGACGATGACGATGACGAAGGCGATGAAGTTGCTGTTTTTGAAGAGGACGTCGACGACGTTGACGATAGAGCTGTGGAGAGCGAAGTGGTTGATGTTGATGATGGGCCACACCCTAGGGTCATATCACGCGAATCACTGTTACCTGAAGATTTATCCATTTTTTGTTTTCCTCGATTTTAATTTAGAGCCACCGCTTTTTTGTTTTGCTTTTTGTATAAACGCGTGACGCGACACAACAAAATCAACGTTATTTTTCCTCCGTTTCTTTCGATATTTTTCTTAGCCAACGACGCAACGGCTGTAGGAGAAGTGCAAATTAATATCAGAGTCAGTCAGTGAGCCAGCCACAGTAACGACGTTAAACAATACAAAAAAAAACAAGTCACCACCCAAAAAAACGTTTCGAACGGTCGATCGTCAGCTTCAGGTTCAACAGCAGAGCTCCTGCTTGACGGGCTCTCTCTTCATCAATTCCGCACACCCAAACACACACGCACGCACTGTGTAGAAAGAAAAAAGATTGAAATTCAACTCAACAATCTTTTCTTCTTTTTTTTAAATTTCTTTTTGTTTGTTCGCGGAGATCACGTAATTTCACGAGAACAAAAATAAAAATAAATTTATTAAATCTTCTATGTTTCAAAAACAAGTCTCTGGTTGCTGTTGGTCTCGATGGACTGAATACAGAGGCGATGAAATGAATTAAAATTGGTTTTATCGATTTTCCATGCGATAACTTAATTCCAATACGAATGCTCGCTGTGTAGAAAGAAGAAAAGCTTGAATTTAATTGCTGCACTTTTTTCCTTTTTTCTTTTTGATCTGACTACGTCATTATGTAAGCTTGCAATTGAGAGTCTTTTTGTTAGAAATTAATTATATCTCGGTGTAGATTGGCTTGAATGTTCTTTTTTCTCGATATTGCACCAATTAAAGGCAATAAAGAGTGTGCTGACGAGAATTGTAAATGATAGAAATAAAAAACAAGAAACAAAATCGAATTTCACTTGAACAATTCGCTGAACCTACTGCGACGAGGGAAACGGAAAAAACGATGATGAAGGCAAAAGAAGTAGTTGCTCCGTGCTCGTTGCTCGTAGCTCGCTGTATTTTAATTTTAATTTTCGATGTTGGGAAATTTGATTGGGACATATGGTGTTGTGCTGTTTACTCGTGAGGCTCTTAGAGCATGGCTTGATTTCGAAATCGATGAAGCCATTTCGTTTTGAAGAAGATGAAGAGAAAGAGATGGTGTGTGTTTGGTTAGCCGTCTCTTTCGGTAAAGATGGGGTTAATAGATTGTAATAGATTAGTGATGAGTGCAGAGGAATTTTTGTACAAGTGCATGGAAAAAGCATTGCCATTTGAGTATTTTTTTCTGGATCAAATTCAAATTGGGATATTTACGATAAAATATTAATATCTGTTTATCTATGGTTGATTTTCTTTTTCAAATGAAGTACAAATTCTGAATTATTTTTTTGTTTTTATGAAACAAGAAATAATTTTGAACTTTTCGCAAAATGTGATCAGTTTAATTACTAGCTGTAGTATTTAATAGAATAAACTAAAGGACCTTTCAATACGTGAATAGTTCCAAAGCATACAATCGTTTATTAAGGCTCTCCTATTTTTAAAGCTACAATGTGTTTGTTTGGATAAAGCGCCACAATTAGAAATCTATTTTATTATCATGAAGGTTTTAAGCAATCTAAGCAATTTAAATGTATGTGTGAAATGCCTCTATTCAAGGTTATATAAACTTTATAAATATCTTTTTAGAGTTAAGCCGCTATATAACTTTACGCATCCACTGTGCATCTTTTTAAAATAACGAATATAATATGTATGTACAAGTATTTTGTTTGTTTTCCTTATTTTTATTGATAAAACGTGTTCTGCCTGTTACAATCATTACCCTACTAGATGTGGTCTATTTGTAGCCAACTTCGCGTTGGTGTCTTCTATTCCTTAACAATATCAGCCCCATTACTGGGTCAGAGGAAGTATGGAGACACTTTTTGTATTTTGTTACACTTTATAATAATAGCTGTCCTTAGTTTCTTCAACAAAAAAGCTGTGTGAAGCAAAGAAACAACAGATGGCGTTTGACAATTAATTAAAATCATAGCTAAAGGGGTGTATTCTCTTTTAAGGGTGGTTTTGTATGAGTAGAGTTGAATCGCAGTCCATACCTACTATGTCCATGGCTGGTACAATACACTCATTGCACTCATTTCTTTAAGAAAAACAAAGTTTTTGAAATACATTTCCTTCTTAATAAGGTGCAATGTTTAAATTTTTATTGGAAACACTATTTTCTGTTAAAATTTCATCAAATTTCTTTAATAACATTCGAAAATTCTTACAAGAAGTATGAAGTGTAAATAATTATTATTTATTTATTCATCAAGCAGATTAATATAATATAATTAACAAATAAAATATAATCTTACAGACTACAGAAACAAGGTTTTAACTTTAGTAATAAAGAAGTGAAATATAAATAAAAATATCAAATTATGTAAGGCTAAAACTTGAACCACCAGTGTAGGAATTAAGAAATAAATATAATAAATATTTTTTAAAAGATTCTCGACTTTGGTAGGAAAAGAAGTCAACATGATTACAAATGATATTAGATTCTCTAATGCATCGAGTTAGAGGCTCATTGAAACCATAGTTTACTCTATGATAGGGTTCATGAAATAGAGTAGAAGATCGCGTTTGCCTATACGGAGCATATATATCGACTAAGGACAAAAGTAAAGGGCAGTTTATATGAGAAGTAATAATATCACGTATGAAAACCACTGAAAAATACCGACGGCGAATATCAAGTGGTGTTAGACCAAGCAGTTTACATCTGGTTTCATAAGAAGGCATTTCAATGTTCCAATTTAGTCGATGAACTACAATTCGCGAAAACTTTTTCTGAATCCTTTCAATTCTTAAACAATGAGTTTTATAAAAAGGATTCCAAATTACTGAGCAGTATTCTAGGGAAGATCTCACATAAGCATAAAATAATGACCGAAGGGTAAATGGATCTTTAAACTCTTTTGAGTTGCGAACCACAAACCCTAGCATAGTATTTGCTTTAGCAACAACAAAATCAATATGGGAGTTGAAGTTTTAGTTTGTAATCAAATATTACACCTAGGTCTTTCTTTTCTTTAAGCTTAGTAAGTTTTGTTTTATTTATTTCGTATTCGAAACAAATTGGACTAAGACTACGAGAGAAAGATAAAGATTGGCATTTAGACACATTTAAGAAAAGCTGGTTAGCAGTGCACCATACAGATAAGCGCTCAAGGTCACTTTGAAGTAAAAGACAATCGTCCAAGGATTTGATACAGCGGAAAATTTTAATATCATCCGCAAACATTAGGCAGTGAGAATTGTTGATAACCGTTGGTATGTCATTGATTAATATCAGGAATAGAAGGGGTCCCAAGTGACTTCCTTGAGGAACACCAGAAGTTACATGAATCACTTCAGAAAGTAAATCATTAACGCGGACAAACTGTGTTCTACCTATGAGATAGGACGCAAACCATTTTAAACTATTAGAATGGAATCCGATAGATTCCATCTTTTTTAATAGTATAAAATGGTTGACCCTATCGAAAGCCTTTGAAAAGTCAGTAAAGACTACATCAGTTTGAAATCCATTTTCGAGATTTCTAGTAATTTGGTTACAAAAAATAGATAGGTTTGTTGTAGTGGATCTTCCGGCTATAAATCCATGTTGAGATGGCGCAATCGTTTCTTTGAGAATAAAGGTTAGTTTATCATAAACTATTTTCTCGAAAATTTTGGGAATCGTAGACAATTTACTTATAGGACGATAATTTGAAACATCCTGTTTAGAGCCAGATTTATGGATAGGAATAATATAGGAAATTTTCCAATCGTCAAGAAAAAGGCCCTTTTCGAGAGAAACATTTAACAGTAGAGTTAATGGCCCTGAAAGAGCAACAGCACAGTTTTTCAATACAATTGGTGGAATGCCATCAGGTCCCGGTTGACTATCATCATTGAGATTCCTTAGAGCTGACTCAACATCTTTGCAGCTTAACTTTAAGCTGCCTATATTGATGGAATTATTACTGATAACTGATGAATAATTTTGAGGAACATGTTGAGGGGAGTAAACCGATTGAAAAAAATTTGCAAAGAGGTTGCATATGGTATTTAAGTTAGTTGATGTAGTCCCTAAATACTGCATGCAATTTGGTATCCCGTTAGAGCATTTTTTGTTATTTATGTACGACCAAAAATGTTTACTATTTTGTTTCAAGGAAGATTCAGTACGACACAGATAATCCTTGTACAAAAATTTATGTAAAAAATCGAATTCTTTTTGAAGACGTAGATAGTTACTCCGGAGTGCAATATCATTGACGGAATTTCGATATAATTTATACGATTTATTTTTTTGGTTATTTAAGTTAGATAAACGTTTATTCCACCAATGCGGCTTTGAATTATTAAAGACAACGACTTTAGGTACAAACAAGTTTATTGCTTCTTTAATTGTCCCCAGCAATAAATTATATGCATCCACGAGCTCATAATTATGAACGATATAGTCCCAAGAAAACGAATTTAAATAGTTAATTAGTCCTTCAAAATTAAATTTTTTGAAATCATATTTGACTACTCTTCCCATTACAGGTTTAAAATAGTCATAGAAACTAAGTTTAACACTTAAGGCTAGGTGGTGAATACTATTTTTAAAAATAGGATAGTTACAATTTTTGACATCAGCAACAATTTCACTATCGATAAATATGAGATCAAGTATACGATTTAAACTATTTTTAAAATTATTTATTTGAGTAAGATTTAGTTCTGAAAAAGAATCTGATACCTCGTATTCACATTCATTACTAATATTAGATGCAAATAAACATAATTCATCAGGATCCCATACCCAGTTTATATTACCCAGATTGAAATCGCCCAGAATAATTACATGTTGATTACTATTTAATAATTTAATAATATCACTACAATTATTTATATGGATTTTATATAATTCAAGAGAACTACCTGGTGGTATATAACTTAAGAATATAGTTAAGTCACAACTATTGTTGATTAAAACTCTCACAGCGATTTGATCAATGTCGAACCTCGATGGTAAAGTTGAAGATGACGAAGGAAGATTAATTTCAAAGCAGGAGAATGATGAGCTAACAGCAATCATTACACCGCCACCTCTTGTTAGATTTGTTTTTTCTAAACATCTGTCTTTGCGGAAGACTGAATAATTATTAGCATCAAAAAGTTCAGAATTATGAAATTTATTATTAAGCCAAGTTTCAGTAAAAGTTAGGATTTCGTATTGGCATGATAATGTATTTAGGCGAAGGTTATTAATATTTGTTCGTAAACCACCAACGTTTTGGTAATATATGAAAAAGTTTTTTATGTTAGAAGGTAACGCAGAATGGGAAACAGGAGGTACTAGAGATACCGGATTTACGTTGTTTCGGTATTCCCCGGAGTCGCTTCGTTTTTTTTCCGCGAAATGAATTTTTTAATTTGGACCGATCTAGGCCAAAGCTTTTGATCCATGGCAATAGAAAGCATGTTAGATGGAACACTTATTTTAAAATTAACATATTTCAAATTAGACAGGTCAGAGTTGGTTTTCACTAACTTGAAGCACTTTATATCATTGATAGGAATTTCAGTTTTAGAAGCAATATGATCAATTAGTAAATTTGGTTCTGTACCAACCCTGAATTTGGACAGGTGAAACCAATTATAACGATTAACAGCAGCATCATTCAGGGATGAAAAAGCATCCGTACCATAATATAGTTTGGATTTTTTAATGTTATTGTTTTTAATCGAAGGTTTAGGAATAATTTCGTTATTTTGAGGGTTATTATTTATAACAGCATGAAGATTCACATCATTATGGCATGATAATTTAGAATCAGATAGAGATAATGATTTAGGGGCAGACAATTCACTATCACCAGCACTCTTATTAAACGTAGTAGCCGCACTTAAATTGGCAACACTTTTATTAAAAACAGCATCCATATTAGCAGCACGATCAACGTCAACGAGAGCAGCACCAGCATCATCAATATATAACCCATTATTGCTAGCAGCATCAGTGAAAATATTAGAAGAAACGTCATCATCTACAGCCCCAACATCACCCACAGCAGCAGCAGCTTCATCGGCACCACCCGAAACAACAACAACAACCTCTTTCTTAGTAGCATCATAATGGGTTTTATTTCATTATTTGATCCTCTAAGAACACAGCTTTTTTCTTTTTAGTTCTTATAGCCTTAAATGCTCATAAGGTAAAATTAAACTTATCAACAGATTTTCATTCATAAGTCCCATCGAGAGAACCTTTTGTCTTTGGGTTAAGTCACTGTGAACTAACTACCCCTTGGTTGAATTTGCAAATACAATTTTGATGACTATGGAAAAATCAATACAAATGTATACAGGAACTATCTCGGATTGGATATATGAACAGTAGTTCGTTAGTACATAGAACTGTCATGCTAAAGGTCTCACATGCAATCCCGGGGTGGTTTTTTATGGTTTCAACCTCCTGTGAGGAATTGAAAAATCCTCCAAGAGTAATTCTTGCCATGAAATGTGCTTTGTCAACTAATCCATTTGTATTCTTCGAAAAAAAAAACTGTAAGCCATGGTTCTCTTTGTGCTCTAACAATACTTGGCTATGAATACGTATAAGAGTAAGTTAGTTTTGACCACAAGACACAATTTTCGTGCATTTTTTTTACTATTAATTAAGTACTAAATTATGCTGTTGAAGATTTTTTGTATGTTTGGTTTAATTCAATTTCTTTAAAAACATTTTGAAAATGTGAAATCAGCAAATAAAATTTCCATGAATGTCCATTCGGTGATTTCATTCATTTTCATTGTTTTCTACTGTTTATCTCCACAAAATTGAAATGTCGGAAATATCAGGTTTTTGTCGTGTAATAATGAATTGAATATTTGATTGTATCGTTAATTTCTCACCATGTAGTACTCATATTAGAGGTGGAAGTGAAGCGAATTCAGCTCATCTAAATTTGATTGGAATATTCCAATAAAATTCCAAATGGAATCACATTAATGTCAAAATTTTACTTCCAAAATAAACAAATATTTGTTTTCTCGTTCTAACTTTCAGGCGTAGATTGTAATAAAACACCTACTCGATCTCTTTAGATTTGTTTGTTATTCCAATTCCAATAAGATTGTTTATTTTGTATCTCTCTTTAACTTGCGACTGAGTTACAGACGTATTGGAAGTAAAATACAATGGTTTCTCTCTCACATACTCTAATAACAAAAATAAAAATAAGTAGGCGAATAAAAATATAAACAAAAATGCATCATACGATACAGATGGAAACTTATTGACATTTTTCTTCGATTGTAATTTTAGAACTTTTGAGAAGAGTAAAATTAAATTAAGTCAATTAACCCCCCAAGTGAGTCATTCATATAAATAAATTATATCAAAAAACAATGTTGTAAAGAAATTGATTTTTGTGATAAAATTCATAGCTCTATTAACTTTATCTTATATTTATATACAAACAAACTTTTCAATCGTAGCAGTTGAACTTGAAAAATTCTTCACTAAAAAGCTAACTCAACGTAAAACATTATTAACAAATCTACGAAGTGACCACATCACACCACAATCATCGTCGTCGTGATAAAATTGAAAAGAAAAAATCAGCTGCGGTGTCGTCATCGGTCGGACTCGGATCGGAACTAGGTAAAAGTATTTGAGGAAAAACTTTTATTTTTTATTCTCTACTTATGCTATGCATCGATAAATTCAGTGGCACCACAGACACAGAGCAAGTCTATTTCAATCGTATTTTGCATTTGCAGTTGGTTTTCGCTGCTTCGACTTCGGTGTTCGGTGTAAGGTGTTACGTGTTTTACAAAACACCTTCGTCGCGTCGTCGGTCGTCGGTTTTGTGAGGTTTCATTTTTGCCTAAAACTAAAACTAACATTTTTAAGTGTTTCTCTATTTTGGGTTACCTATATTTTGTATTGAATTCTTACACTTTCTCATTTGCCGTTTAAAGAACTTTTTTAACTAAACAAAAACAAATAACAAACGACATAATGAATGATACGGAACATCCTGCTGCTGCGCCCATCAACTCGATCAATCAAAACTATCCTTCGACAAGTCGTAACTATGATGGCGATGAAGAATGTCTTACTGGTTTGATGAAAGAGGACCCACACCACTTATTGCGGACAACTGATTCGCAGGATGGAACTTGGTCATCGGCCGGGCTAAATCCATTTGTGCATCGAATTGAAATTGATGACACCTTCGAATTGGCCAAGGTGAGTGTCAATGTGTTGTTATTGTTATTGAATTTTATTTGGGACGTATTTTGTTTGCTTGGTTAACTTTGAATCACATTCCAAGTAAATAAAATATAAAAATAGATAATGAGCCACTGCATGATTGTTATGGATTCCTAGGAAAAAGCATACAAAAGTGTTCAGCAAATGTAATATTGCAATATTTGTGATTATGTTTTGGTAAAGGAGTTAATAACTAGGTTACGTAAAGTAAAATATGCGCATATTTATTTATTTGTAGATATGGGTATTTGTTTAGGAGACGGGTTGTAGATGGAGACTGCAGTTTTTCAGGGAGTATGTTTTGTCATATGTTGTGAAAATGATAGCAGTTTTACAGAAAAATACTAATTTGCTATTCAACATTTATCTATACTTTTATCCGCCTCGTGTGATGTGCTTCACTGCTCCATGAAGTTAAGCTGTTCTTATTTGATATATCACATATAAAATTTAGTTTCTCTAATTACTTGGGATGTCATTGTTTCGAAATTGGGCCATCATTTTGAAATATGACCATTTTATCATTAACAATTAGTTATGTTCATATAAACATTTAATACATGGTAGGTATTTTTTATTAACTTCCCATAGGAAGTTATTGTAGTGGGTCCGATTTGTCAAATTGAAAATGTTTACATTTCTCGACGTTTCAAGGTCCCTAGAGTCGAAATAAAAGATTTTTAAAAAGATGTCTGTGCGTGCGTGTACGTCCGTACGTTCGTGGCGTTTTTTTCGTCCTCCATAGCTCAAGAACCAGAAGAGATATCAACTTCAGATAAATTTTGTTATACAGATAATAAGGCAGAAAGATAAAGAAAGGGCTCTCAAGAAAATTTCGTTGGTGGTTTCTTTACCATAGCAGTTTGAAAAAAGGTAAACATTTTGTTTAACTCTAAATATCTTAAGAACCAAAAACACTAGAGACTTGAATTAAATTTTATATAATATATTGCAACGTAAAACCAAATAGGTATATTTTTTGAAAAAAAAAATCAATATAACGGTTTTTTTTATAAATCAATAAAACTGAAAAAAAATTTGTCACCTCCAAAATTTTACCACTCAAAGACGATTTCATCTCTAAAACAATTTTGTGCAACGAAGAATAATGTTTTTGACATTTGATAAAATTTTGAGAAAAATCTAAATGACAGTTTTTTTTATAAAAAATAAAAATCCAAAAAAACATAAATCAACGTTCGTGAAAATTTAATATCGATTCAAATATCTTTTCAAAAACTTAAAATTTAGGCTTCAAACTTATTTTATCTTATAAGAATTATTGTTTTCAACATTTTGAAAAATGTTGAGAAAAATCGAATTGACAGTTTTTTTACAAAAAATAAAAACCTAAAAAAAAATGTATACAAGTTGGTAAAAATTGATTTTCGACTCAAATATCTTTTCAAAACTTTGAGATCTTGGATTTAATTTACTTTCATCTTTCAAAAAATCTTGTTGTCAACATTCAGTTAAAGTTTGAAAAAAAATCGAATTGACAGTTTTCTTACAAAAAATAAAAACCTAAACAAAATTAACAAAAGTTGGTAAAAATTGATTTTCGACTCAAATATCTTTTAAAAACTTTGAGATAATAGCTTCTAACTAATTTTTTCTTATAAGAAATATTGTTTTCAACATTAGGACAAATTTTGAGAAAAATCGAATTGACAGTTTTTTTTACAAAAAATAAAAATCTAAAAAAAATGTATAAAAGTTGGTAAAAATTAATTTTCGACTCAAATATCTCTTCAAAAATTTTAAATATTGGCTTCAAACTAATTTTATCTTATAAGAAATATTGTTTTCAACATTCGATAACATTTTGAAAAAAAAAAATCGAATTGACAGTTTTTTACAAAAAATTAAAAACCGAAAAAAATTAATAAAACTTGGTAAAAATGTACTTCCGACTCAAATAGCTTTTCAAAAATTAAAAATATTGGCTTCAAACTTATTTTATTTCACAGAAAATATTGTTTTCGATATTCAGTAATTTTTATATAAAAATCCAATAGTCCGTTTTTTCATAAAAAATAAAATCTACAAAAAATAGTACGCAAATTTGGTAAAAATTGATACGAGTACATATAGAAAAACTTTTAAGCAAGACAAATCGACAGACGGGATGGGAAGTTATCAGTGTGGGTCGCATCCCAGCCTCTTTTTATTATTTGTTATGTTCTTCTAGTTTTCGGAATGAAAATTTAAGGATCTGCTGTAAGGATCTAAAGGGTGATTTTTTTGAGGTTAAGATTTTCATGCATTAGTATTTGACAGATCACGCGGGATTTCGGACATGGTGTCAAAGAGAAAGATGCTCAGTATGCTTTGACATTTCATCATGAATAGACTTACTAACGAGCAACGCTTGCAAATCATTGAATTTTATTACCAAAATCAGTGTTCGGTTCGAAATGTGTTTCGCGCTTTACGTCCGATTTATGGTCTACATAATCGACCAAGTGAGCAAACAATTAATGCGATTGTGACCAAGTTTCGCACTCAGTTTACTTTATTGGACATTAAACCAACCACACGAATGCGTACAGTGCGTACAGAAGAGAATATTGCGTCTGTTCCTGAGAGTCGAAATGTCGATTCGTCGCCGTTCGCAGCAATTGGGTTTGTGTTATTCGACCACATGGAAGATTTTACGCAAAGATCTTGGTGTTAAACCGTATAAAATACAGCACGTGCAAGAACTGAAGCCGAACGATCTGCCACAACGTCGAATTTTCAGTGAATGGGCCCTAGAAAAGTTGGCAGAAAATCCGCTTTTTTATCGACAAATTTTGTTCAGCGATGAGGCTCATTTCTGGTTGAATGGCTACGTAAATAAGCAAAATTGCCGCATTTGGAGTGAAGAGCAACCAGAAGCCGTTCAAGAACTGCCCATGCATGCCGAAAAATGCACTGTTTGGTGTGGTTTGTACGCTGGTGGAATCATTGGACCGTATTTTTTCAAAGATGCTGTTGGACGCAACGTTACGGTGAATGGCGATCACTATCGTTCAATGCTAACAAACTTTTTGTTGCCAAAAATGGAAGAACTGAACTTGGTTGACATGTGGTTTCAACAAGATGGCGCTACATGCCACACAGCTCGCGATTTTATGGCCATTTCGAGGGAAAACTTCGGAGAACAATTCATCTCAAGGAATGGACCGGTAAGTTGGCCACCAATATCATGCGATTTGACGGCTTTAGACTATTTTTTGTGGGGCTACGTCAAGTCTAAAGTCTACACAAATAAGCCAGCAACTATTCCAGCTTTGGAAGACAACATTTCCGAAGAAATTCGGGCTATTCCGGCCGAAATGCTCGAAAAAGTTACCCAAAATTGGACTTTCCGAATGGACCACCTAAGACGCAGCCGCGGTCAACATTAAAATGAAATTATCTTCAAAAAGTAAATGTCATGGACCAATCTAACGTTTCAAATAAAGAATCGGTGAGATTTTGCAAATTGTATGCGTTTTTTTTTTAAAAAGTTCTCAAGCTCTTAAAAAATCACCGTTTAGCTCATATTTCATTAAAATAATCTTCAATAGAAGTAAGTCGGCATCAATTGCGGATTCAAGAATGAACCATAAAGTTCAAAGAGTTTAGTTGTAATTATTAAAAGCTTATCGTCAAAAAATCAATTATGAAAATCAAAAAATATTGTGTTATGATCTGAAAGGTATTTCCCAGAATCAACCCATAGAAAATAATAACTTATATGAATTTAAGTTAAGGAAATCTTTATTGAAATAATGATAAAACATTGAGGTAGAATAGGAAATCGTTTTCGGTAAATTATTATCTTTTACGATCTAAAGCACAAGTGGTTCGAGATTCTGAAAAAAGATGCGGCCCCAAATGGTTCCATTATGTGAATGACATAATTTACTTTAAAGCTAAGTATATATGATTGCAAGGTCTTCCAATGTTGGCAGATTTTTTGCATAACATCTTAACCAATTTTCAACCATGTAAACACACAATTTTATGTGTCAAAAGTGACAGAAAACAAAACTGGAACTCAATGGGCAGGTTCAGACGATATAAGGGACTTGAAAGTTAGGCAAGTTTCTAGTATTTGATTGGCCAGCTGCCAAAAAATTACATTTCAATTAAGGAAACTTTAATAAGAAGTTGACTGGAAAGTTAGTGACGAAAAATCTCCCTAACTATTAAGTCAAGTCTACTTTTATCAAAATGACAGTGAACATATTTTTTCATTCAACTGAAAGCTGAACTTTATTACTCTATGATTTAATGTTTTCGGTAAAAGGGTTATTTTTCAATTTGGAAAAGAAATAACTAATATTTGTTTACAATACAAAATACAAATCGTTGTGGACTTGTAGCTTGCCTGAGGATTGTTTTAAAGACAGTGATTTTATTGGTACTTTTTGAACTACGAACTTAAAGTAAAGATTTTGTGTATTAAAGTTCTGATTTTGAAAATCATGACGCTTGAAAAACTAACTTGATGCCTTGGTCAATATTTATATTCAAAGAATGAAGATGACTACAAATGAAGACCCTCATGTTGGTTAAACCTGCCCAATGGTTTGCAAATGTTCTCTCAAAAAATTGTCTGATTTCTTGCAGTGTTGTACTCGTCTGAAAATCCAATTTTTTTTAATTTAAAATAATTGAATGATTGTCCACTAATTGAACAACATCATCCAATTTTTAATTGGCAGAAAGTTTTTGTGTAGGAAACAACAACAAAAGTGTAGGTACATGATTTTGAAAGAATTTGAAAACTACGAAAATCGAAAGAAATAAGTAGCCGTCTTTTGGCAAAATAACGAAAAAGAAGTTATACAAACAAAAAGATGGGACGCATGATCACATTTTTCAAGAAAATGGCTATCTGGAAAATCGCCTGCTTCATAATTGTTTCACTTTTTTGTAAATTTTTTACATTTATTTAAATGCTTTTGCACGGCCTGTTGTTTCCACTTTAAAAATAAACTTTAATATTCACTGCAATCTGTTGAGAAAATTGTTTTCCAATGAGTACCAATTTGTTTGCCTTTAAACTCTTCCAACCGTTTAGTGTAAACAGACAAATATCAATTGAAAGATACAAAATTGTCAACCGATTTTCTGCTTGAATTTGTTTTTCTAAAATTTGGATAAAATCAACCAACCTTATAAACGGACAATTTTTACTTGATAGAAAATTGGAAATCATCATCTAATTACATGCTATTGGAAGACAATTTGACAATTTATGCATTATTGGGAGATTTTCCAATCATGTATACTTATAGGGTTTTGCATGGTAAATTCAGATGTCCGCGAAAAATTGTTTTTTTTTTTTTGCAGCGCATGCAACACGATTGGAACTTATTATTATTTTTGTCATTGATAGAGGGGTAAATCTCCGAGAAACCCAGATCTGCAAATTTGATCTTTAATTTAAAATAAATCAATTTATTTTGCCCCATGGAATGCAATAAGAGGGGCATTTTGTGTTTTCATAGATGCAGATCAACAAAAATGTTGATTTAATAATTATATAAACTACTCAAAACAAAATAGGGCCCACCTAAGATTTATTTTGTATTTTGCCAAAAAATACTTAATTCGTGAGCATTATATCAAGGCCATGAATTTTATTGTAAAGTTTGCATGTGTATGATTCCATGCTTTGAACAACAATTTTTCTCTAAGTAAAAAGGCAAAAAAGAAGCCAATCAATGCAAAAATTATTGTATTTGTGTTCTTAGTCAAAAACAGTGGTGTTTTTATTTAATTATTGGTCTTTATTTCTTCGTGATTAAACTTGATTACAATGCCCGCTTCTAGACGCCATTTGGATACTGACAACGCAATAAAAGCGATAAATATCCTGGAGCAAGGAGTGTCTCAAAGGGCTGTTCCAAATCGAATCGATGTATCCAAAACGTGTGAGAACGCTTCCAGGAAACCAGGAGTGTAGCAATGAGAACAGGACCAGCAAGAATTCGAGCCACAACTCAGCAAGAAGACCGGTACTTTTGAAAAACTGCCGGTCGGAAACGTACTGTAACCATTCGGGTCATACAAACTTAAATGGAACAGTCAACTGGCACTCAAATCAGTAGGTAAAACATTCGCAATCGACTCCACGAAAATGGTCAAAGTTACAGGGTGCGTGCTATTCGGCTGAAACTTACACCGGCCCATCGAGAAGCGCGATTAGGGAACTCCCCTGAACAATCAAATAAGACCATTGACAACTGGAGGTTTGTACCCTTTGCAGACAAATGCAAAATAATTTTTTTCAGTAATGATTAAAGAATACTAGTTTGAAAATGGGCAGGTGAACCTTTTAGCGGCCCATCGATTTATCGAAGTGACCGATTTTAGGGCCCCATGTTTTCGTATGGGCTGGAATAAGTTTGCAAGGCAGAATAGAGCTGATTATCCTGGATAATGGCAGCGTTATCGCCGTCAGTTACATTGAAATGGTAATACGACCTGTTGTTATCCCATTTTCACAAAAATTTGGCGATTTAATGGTTTTTATGCAAGACAATGCTCGCCCACATTCGGCCGTATGACGCAAGCAGTTCTTTCTTACTTCAATATTACACTTTCGACATGGCCAGAAAAGAGCATAGACTTCAACCCGACCGAGCATTTATCGGACCAGTTGAAGAGAAGCCTCAACAAAAAAAAAGTAGCATTAAACAGGAATTCATTAACTCGTTACAATCCCTTTGGGGCGTAACCCCGAACAAAGTGTAAGCGTACCAGATTTTAAAAGTGTGTACACTTTGTTTTAATACTTAGCTGAAACACATTAACCAAAATAAAATATAACTACTAAATTTTTTTTTGACGAAAGCCAAAAAACCTTGTGGGCCCTATTTTGTTTTGAGTAGTATATTATTATTTAATAAGATGATGAAAGATATTTTTGTTAAAAAAAACTTACCTTTGACACTTAAAATAAAACCATTTTAAATACAATAAAAGAGGTTTTTCATTACGATGTCGTTTTGCTAAATATTGACATTTTTAAGAATCTTAGGTCATCGTATCCTGTTTGATTATGGACGCATTCTTCACTTAAATTAATAAAATTAAGAAATTTACCTTTTAAGTGAACTACATACAATTTTATTTTGAAATCTTCCTTGAATCCAAAAACATATTTTTTTTTAAGAATGTTATTTGATAAAAGTTTTGAGATCCTGAAAAAAATTGCTTCGACAGCGTACTTCCTGAAATAATATCATAGGATGAGTTGATAATTGATACAAATAATTTGTAATTCTTTGATTGCTTTAGTCAAAGCTGAAGGAATCAAATAGCTGGTTGTCAAAACCTTACGGTCACAGAAACACTACGAAATTAATTCCCTCAGATATTATCTCGGTAGACACTGACTACTGCACTCCTACTTTAAACCTTAGTAAGGGTTTTAAGGTTATTTTCCCATCAAGAGAAGATTGGGAGGATGATATCGTGTTGATAGGTTTCGACACAACCATCTTTACTGACGGCTCAAAGATGGAGTGCGGAGTTGGTTCTGGGATCTTTTCTGAGTCCCTAAATGTAGCTAAATCCTTTAGGCTTCCTGACTTTGCTAGCGTTTTTCAGGCTGAAGTGCTGGCAATAAGGGAGGCATGTAAGATACTTAAACAAAACCCAAACTAAAACCGAAATGTGGCTATCTTTACAGACAGTCAGGCAGCTGTCAAAGGCATTAGCTCGGCCATATCCTCATCTAAATTGGTCCAGCAATGTCGCGATGAGCTTGCGAGCCTGAATATTAACCTCAGTGTCACCCTGATCTGGGTTCCGGGCCATAGTGGTATCGTGGGAAATGAACGGGCTGACGAGCTAGCCAGGCAAGGATCGGCCCTTCATAGCTCACTTGCGGAAATGGTTAACATTCCTCTTGGTGCTATGAAGGGTAAAATCTTAGCAATTTACCCAACTGCATTATATCTAGGAAGATATGGCCCACCTATAAAAAAACGATCTTCTATGCCGGCAAAGGCAAGACATAGCCAGGATTGTTGCGGTTTGTACCGGACATTGGCCTGTAGGAGTTCATGCAGAGAAGTTGGGTATCACTTACAACACCTTTTGCCGTAGCTGTAGTGACCAAAGAGAAAGTGAAACGATAATCCATTTCCTCTGCAAATGTCCTGCTTTGGCAAACACTAGAATGAAATACTTTGGAAAAGCATTCTTTCAAGAACTTGATGAGTTATCTGAGACAAAGATTAGAGACCTAACCTTTTATCTCAATGCGACAAAATGGCTCTAACATAATCACTATGAAGCTTCTCTATCAATCTATCAATTTCAATCAAAGGTCAAACGAGTTTTTGGTATCAAAACGGCGCACTACAGCGCTAATTGGATCTCAGGCTAGGTTGCCTTGAGATCGCCATTTCTACGTACCTACCTTGACTGCTTTCCTTATGAAACTACCGTCCGAATAAACAGATGCTTTATACAAAAATACAATATTGTATTTAGTTAAACTTCACCTTTAATTTCAAATTAAAAGGTAACTCGGGCTTCAATAGGGTGCCATTCGTTTATTTATAATTTGAGTTATTATCGAAATGATTTAAAATTTTAAAAACGTTGTATGTACTTCGAAAACTCTTTTATAGGATTACATCTAAAGCCAAAACGTAAACCGAGTTATTCGTATGTTTGTAACTTTCGTAGTTGAACTGAGTGCGTACGTACACGTTCGTGTACTTTACCAGTTCAACTCTTCAACGTTTGGTGGCCAAATTTCAGACGACCTTCCGTAAACAATCAGCCAACACCCGTAAGTTCAAAGAACGCAAGATTGGCCGAGAACATCGCCGCGGTCCGTGAAAGTGTACAGCACAAGAACTAGATTTTTCGCAGACTTCAACATGGCGAATTTTACGTCACGACTTAGGCCTACACCCGTACTGATCCAACTAACCCAGGAGCTCAAAGTTTCTGACCATTGACAACGCCGCCGTTTGTTTGCTGGCTGGGCCTCTAATCGTTTGGAAGAGGACCCTTATTTTGGTCGAAAAATCATCTTTTTTGGATGAAAGGCTGTGTTAACAAGCAAAATTGCCGTACATGGGACGACATTATTCCAGGCGAAATTCCCCAGGTTATAATGTATCCTCAAAAAGTTACCGTTTGGTGTGGATTTTGGGCCGGCGGCGTAATTGGTCCGTATTTTTTTGAAAACGAAGTTAGTGAGACGGTCCCCGTCAACACCAAGCCCAAATTGATCCATATGGACCTAGACGACATGTGGTTCCAGCAGGACGGCGCGGCGGCGGGGGCGCTACGTGCCACACAGTAAACACGACGGTTGACATTTTGCATTGACGATTTGAGCTTAAGGTTATCTCTCGTAGGGTTGATGTGAATTGGCCACCAAGGTCATGCGACTTGACCCCCTTAAAAATTTTTTGTGGGGTTTCTTAAAGTCACAGGTCTATGCAAACAAACGACAATCGACCAATGTCCTAAAGGTGAACATAAGACAAGTCATCGCTCAAATTCAGAAACACAAAATTAATAGCAACATATACTATACATATGTATATATATATGTAAGTTTGTTGCCTTCTTATTAACAAACTTAGGTGCCATAATAACTACGAGATCTCTTCTACCTTCTCGACATTTTGCTAAAGCACTGTACATACTCGTATGTATAAACACATCTAGTATTAAGGATCATACTTTTCAATATTAATATTTTATTATTTTATACTAATTTTCAATGATTTGTAAATTGTTCAATAAGTTGTATCAAAGATTTGAAAGCCGACATAATTGTTGATTTAGATATGTTTATTAATATTATTCTTATTGATATGTTTTTGTTAATAATGTTTTGATTTGTTAATTTAATTATAAAATAGTTCTTTACTGCATCAACTTGTGTCTCAAATAACTCAAATAACTCACATAAATATATTATATCTGCTTGCTTATATGTATATATTTTATATAAATTAAAAAGATCATAATTATATTAAAATCGTTTTAGATATACCTTCGAATTTCTTAATAGGTATGATTAAATTAAATAGAACTGTTTTAAACTCCGTATGTATTTTTTTTGATAATAACCCAAACCTTCAATAATATCAAATAAATTTAATTTACTTACTTACTTACTTAAGGTGGCGCTACAGTCCGGGGCGGACCTGGGCCTCAACCAACAAGCGTCTCCAGCCAGCTCGGCCCCTAGCTAGCTGTCTACAGTTTCGCACGCCAAGTTGGTTGAGGTCCTCTCCCACCTGGGTGCGCCACCTGAGTCGCGGTCTTCCTCTACTGCGCCGTCCCTCGGGATTGGATTCGAAGACCTTCCGAGCTGGAGCGTTGATGTCCATCCGCTCTACATGACCTAGCCATCTAAGCCGTTAGACTTTAATTCTGCTAACTAGGTCAGTGTCGCTGTACAGCCCGTACAGTTCGTCGTTATATCTTCTCCTCCATTCTCCATCTATGCGTACGGGACCAAAAATCACCCGAAGAATTTTTCTCTCGAAGCATCCTAAGACGCTCTCATCTTTCTTTGACAGGGTCCAGGCCTCAGCGCCATAAATGAGAAGCGGGATGATGAGTGTCTTATAGATGGTGATTTTACATGCTCGAGAGAGAACTTTACTTCTCAATTGCCTTCTATAACCAAAGAAGCACCGATTTGCAAGAGTTATTCCTCGTTTGATTTCAGCGCTGGTGTCTTTGTCTGTATTAATAACGGTGCCTAGTTAGACAAAGTACTTAACTACCTTAAACTTATAGCTGTCAATGGTGACGTTTTGTCCAAGACGTCGTCGTTCAGTGTCCTTTTTTGATGACAGCATATACTTGGTCTTGCCCTCATTGACCACTAAACCCATCTTCTTCGCTTCCGTCGCAATGCTCAAAACGCTCCACTACATCACGCTTTGATCTTTCAATTATGTCAATATCATCTGCGTATCCGAGTAATTGGATGGACCTTTGGAAGATTGTGTCTCTAGTGTTGACGGTTGAGTTTTGCACAATTCTTTCCAGAACGATGTTGAAGAAATCGCATGACAGTGCGTCGCCTTGTCTAAAACCTTTTGACATCAAATGAATCGGTAAGATCTTTTCCGTCCTTGAAAGAGCAGCGTGCATTCTCCATCGTCATTCTGCGCAAACGGATAAGTTTGACAGGAAGCCAAAACTAGACATTGCTTTGTAGAGCTCTTCCCTATAGATGCTGTCATACGTGGCTTTAAAATCGATAAAGAGATGGTGGGTATCGATTTGAAGTTCGTGGGTTTTTTCCAAGATCTGCCGTAGTGTGAATATTTGGTCGATAGTGGACTTTCCTGGTCTGAAGCCACACTGATAAGGACCAATCAGGTTATTGACGAATGGCTTCAGACGTTCACATAATACGTCGGAGAGGAACTTATACGCAATGTTAAGGAGACTGATGCCTCTGTAGTTAGCGCAGCTTAGAGGGTCTCCTTTCCGACCATAGTTTGCAGATGAATTGGTGCATGCACCATACCAAGTCATCGCCTGCTGCTTTGAATAGTTCGGTAGCGATGCCGTCAGCTCCAGCAGCTTTGTTTGATTTAAGTTTAGATATAGCTATCTTCACTTCGTCACGGTCGGGTAGGCGGTACTTCCTTGTTTTGGCTTGGATCGGGTTATCCGTAGCCGTACCTTGGCTACAACGAGGTAGTGGTCCGAGTCCATGTTGGGCTCTCGGAATGTTCGGCATGGATACTGGAGAAGTGTCGTGCGTCGATCGCAATGTGGTCAATCTGGTTGACGGTTGATTGATCAGGAGATTTCCATGTCCCCTTGTAGATATTAAGATGCGTGAACTGCGTACTATCTAGCCTTAATCCGTTGTCGGAGGTGGTGTCGTGCAGGCTGTATCTCCCGACTATGCCACCAAAGCTGTCTTCTCTTCCTAGCTTGGCATTAAAATCTCCTAAGACAATTTTAATGTCATAGCCAGGGCACTGCTCATATGTCTTGTCCAAGAGCTCGAAGCATATGTCTTTGGTGTCTTCATCTTTCTCCTCTGTTGGGGCATGCGCGCATGTTAGGCTTATGTTGGCGAATTTAGCCTTGATGCAGATTGTCGTGATGCGCTCGCTCACACTGTTGAAACTCAAGACTTTTTGCCTGAGCCTAGTTCCAACAACAAATCCACACCCAAATAGACGCTGTCTTTGTTCTCGGTAGCAGTCGCCGTAGTAGATATCGCAGTCTTTTAGCTTGCGTTTGCCCGGTCCATCCCATCGCACTTCTTGGATGGCTGTAATATCTGCCTTGCAGCAGTTTAGGGTTCCGCTAATTGTTCGGCTGCACGTGGTCTGTTAAGGGACCTAACATTCCACGTACATATCCGAAGTTCGTTGTCCTTATTTCGTTTGCGTGGGTTGTCAACAGTGAATCCGTCCGTATCCGAAGCTTGTTGGTGCTTCGAAACTAAAGGTATTTTTTACGTAGCCAGGAAGTCACCCCGACGGCACAACCCCCAACCTGGAGGGCCAGATCTTTGGTATAACTCCAAGGAAGGGGAGCCGGATAAACCGCTCCTTACAGGCCTGGGCTCCGAATATGTCGAAAAAGCCCTAAAAGATGTTCACTAAGTAGTTCAACCTTACTGGAACTGTAGACGCCACCGTTGATTCCATCTCGAGAATTTGTCCGCTGCCGCCTGGATAAGGAGAGGTGCCTTAGTGGAAACACCTCTCCCCCCTCTCTCGTTTGCTGCCTCCAACAACTTTCCACTGGGGTTGGAACCCAATCTCCAGTTGAGGTACTACGCACCCGATGTTCACCGCGGGGAGGTGAGAGTAGGAGTTGATAGACAGAGGTGTGTTTCGAGAAAAACCTGTGGACGCTTGTGTCCTCTTGAATGCACATGTCTACCATTTGAAATTTTATTTTGATTATTATTTAATTGATTAAATAATACGAACTCGGCGAAAAATATACCCTTTTACAAGTTGTATTGGATGGTTTCAAATATATGCTGGTGTTCTCCAACTTTCTTTCCTATCTTCATAAATGATCTTTTGTGTGTCACTTCTAATCCATTAAATTGTTTCACTGAAGGCAGTACTCTCAGCTTTTAATGTGCTTTTTTAGATTCACATCCTTGTCCTTCCGATGTGGAACTTCAACGGCAGTGTATGATAAGCTCATTAAATTCCCATCTCGATAGCATTGCCCAATATGAGGAATTACAAACGAATTTAATGCTTCTAAAACTCAATGCTGGCTTCTGTCTTTAAAGTGTACTCTAACCCCAATGCTTTTGCACTTGCAAACAGGAAACTAAACAACTTTCTGTATCTCATATCACCTCTTATGAAATAATCACATAATTCAAAATTGCCAAAAATGCTGCCTAGTGGTTTGGATTTCTCCGACGTAATTTACAAAGCCTTCATTCTTCCAAAACTTGAATATAACTCGCAAATTTGAACAGGTGCCCCTTAAAAAAGTTTAAGTATTTTGGACGGGATCCAAAAAAGAGCTTTGAAAATGGCGATAGAGCTATAACCGACATAAGTACGTCACTCGAACACCGCTGTTCGGTGGTCTGGTAATACTGGTACTTGTAGGAATGCACATCAGTTTTACTTTGAGCTCAATTTCAAACGTACTGTAAAGATATTCTTTTATTAACCGTACATCTAGAATGTGTTATGTTTTACCCAACTCTGTCTTTCCCTATCATTTTGATATTCAAAACTTTAAGACCAATGTGCCCCTGTATGTCCTCTTTAATCCTTTCCTATTTTCCTAATTCTCGCAATGTGTTAAAACTTTAAACATGTTAAGGTTATTAATAACCCCTTGAGCACCCGTTAATTATAAAAAAAAACTATATTGAAGCAATTATTTAATAAAAACAAACTAAAAAATCATCATAAAAATTCTTTACTAAATAAATTAATTTTATATGTATTTTCTTTACTAGTTTGACTGTATTGGTTTTTGTCTTGATTGTAAACGCAAATCCTTTTCTGGAGATTTCTTTGATTTCAAAATCAGCTGATGGTGGTTTAGGATAAGGAAGAATTTGTGTCTTCTTTGCAAAAAAAAGAAGTGGACATCTTGGAATAAACTAAATATTATGAGTGTTTGCTTTTTTCATTATCATTTCCTCGCCGCTAGGTTTCAACATTGCGAATTTAATAGTTTCTTGTTTCTTCAGAAAAAAAGCTTCAATATGTCAACTTGTATTTGAAAAAAGCCTTTAATTTATTATAATATTATCAAATTATTTATGAGAGAGGGATCGAATCATGTGATGAATTTCATTAAATTGAATTTTAATAATATTCTTCCAAAATTTGTCTGAAATTTAAAATTAGCTCGTTTATTCAATTGGATGATTTCATATATACGTAGATGGAATGACGCGTGAGTTCGTATAATTTCGTGCGAATAATAGTACAAAATTCAAGTGATATACAGTGATGGATAAGAAATAGGTCCTCTTTTTAATGTTTAATATTTTATGATTTCTAAAGAAAACTCAAATATTGTTAGCCTTATCGTTCTAGTGTATTTAATTTTATTTTGGTCCAGAATTGTTTTAGACTTTTGGTTGCCTAGAATTAGAAGACTTGTGAGTAATATTCATTATTATTCAATCTAAATTAAGCCAGCAGATTCGTCAGGTCACGGTATTAGATCAACTTCATGAACTATTAGACGTAAAGGTTGTCTTTCTGTCCTTACAGTGTTATGCATATTCCCTTTAGAAAAATTATGAACCCAAAAACATCATATTATCAAAAAATATAACTGAGAGATTCCAATACTTAGTTGCCCCAACATACTTACTTAAGAATACTCAAGAGACGTGGTAAGTACCTACTTACTTTTTATAAACTATATGTTGGTGTGGAAAGGGTTTCCATGGTTTGATGTATGAGGGTTGATAATTTTTATGAAAAAGGAGTATGAACTAGTATTAGGTTAGGTTAAGTTAATGTGGCTGTCCGGGCGATGGAGTAGGACAGTTTTTTTTTCTAAGCTCATTGAAACCAATTTGAGTCCCTTACGAAACGTAAAAGACTGATTATGTTATTATGATTGAGATCGTTTAGAGCGTGAGAGAAGAATTCTTTTGTGTTTTGGAGCTGAAGAAATGTTTCCTCCTCTTCTTCATCCATACAGCTTTCAAAAGCCATTTGAGATCACACCCAGCCGCGTGTAGGTCAGATATTTTTCGTGACTAGACATGTAGTGATGTTATTCCAACTGTTGTTTGTCTTCTTTAAGGCGTCTTGCATTAGCAATAGGTTACGATTGATATGCTAGTATTAGCCAAACAATGCCTTACAATTTCCTGGAATGTATCTATGGCCTGGTACCCAGAAAACTTACTTTACTTACTTAAGTCCTCAGACCTGTTAAGTTAGTTTTGAACCCCTTAAGGGTCCTGTCCTGCGCTATGTGCTTCTTGGTCGGTCAGCTCTTCTACCTTCTTGAGTGAGGGGATTCCACTGCATTGCTTGGCCTGCAATGCAGTCGTTAGCTTTTCGAAGCGTATGTCTAATCCATTGCCTCTTACGCCTTCGTATAATAGAGTCTATAGGTTGCTGAGCTGTCCTTCTATGAAGGATCTCATGGGATATTTGGTTTTGCCGTAAAATCCTCAGGATGTTGCGAAGACATCTATATACGAAGGTTTACAGCTTTCTTGTAATGGCTGAAGTAATTTTCCAGGTGCGGCACCCATAAAGTAGCACTGATTCGACATTCAAAGCTTTGTTCTTAAGCTGATAGAGTTATTCCTCCAAATTTTTGACAGCATACCAAACGCCGCTTTTGCTTTGCCGATGCGGCAAATGACGTCTTGTTCGGTTCCGCCAACGATGGAGACTTTATTTCCAAGGTATTGAAAGCTCTCCACTTCTTCCACCGGTTGCGAGGAAATAATAATGGATATTGGGGTTCCGAGGCTGATCATTTTTGTTTTGCCGGAATTAACAGCAATGGGTAACGTTATTATTGGCAGTTACATAGCTGTAAACACAGTCCAGAGAGAAAAATACAGATACATACGATACTTCTTTTATCGCCAAAAGTTCCGCCTAAAACATGCTACAATAATTGGGAAGGCAGAATGAGATACTTAAGTTCATTCGTTCAGAATACACGACTCCACCAAACCCCAAAACTTGAACTAGTATTGATATGGAAAATTATTTAGAAATTCTTCTACGTTAGTATTTAATTGTTTGCAATTAAAGCACGTAAGGCCCTTAAACTCATGTCACAATATCTCATGATGAAGTTGTTTTAGTAACTTGATCCGCTTCTACCTTAATTTATATAGAAAAGTTAAAAATTCACAACAATTCACCCAAATTCACGAGGGCAAGCTTTTGGCAATAAGTGTGTAAGACAATAAATGTTCTACACTTCAAATAACACAATAAAACGACTATTAAATTTAACTTTAAGTCTTTGGTATATATTATGCCACATGTACAATAAATTGTCAAAATTTGTTGATTTATTTTTTCTAACATTTAATTTTTTCAGAATACATTTTTTTATTACTTTAATTTTAATTCTCTTCTTGTGGACCTATTGTTTTGTCCCTTACTGTGAATTTAGTATGTTTGATATGCATGAGTGATAAAAGTATTCGAAATATATTAAAAATTTATGAAATGCATGCGTGATTATGTTAATGGTATGTAGATTTTATAAGATGAATATTTATAGCTGCATCTATAAAAAGGTTAGATTAATGACTAAACATGTTAAGACTATTTTTGAAAATTAATAAGTTGCTAAATTCCACGAACAATTCTATACGTTTTTAGTGGAACTAGCAGTGTTCAGTTCTAAGAGAACACTTACCACCCTTGCCCCAGTCCGCCCAGCTCGAGTTTGATTAGGGTTACGTATTTGACTGAGGTTAACAATAGAGTTCAGTTTTTCAATTGAAGTTTGGTTGGAATGGTTTTAAACTTACAGCAAAGAAAAACTATATGACAAATTTTAGCAAATAAAAATGATACTTTACAAACAGTGAAATTAGGGAAAACAATTTGATTGCTGTGAAAACTCATGAATAATAATTTTAATTTAATAGAATGTGTTTAAAAAAGTACACAATTTTTTAGTAGTGAAAAAACTCGTTATGTATAATTACACATCAAATATATACATACGGCTTTAAGTAACGAAAAGATTCGTTAGAGTCACTAACTAAATTGTTTGACATTTGCAATATACATTTTTAACTTATACTGTGGCTGATTAATAAAATAACGCAATCGCTGACTGATAAAGTGCAATAAACTGTTGTATTTGTTTAATTTTCCATTGATGTCTTTTTTTCTTTATAGGTCATTTTGTAGCGATACATACTCTAACTTTCTATAGTCTGGGGAGTTCCCAATAAAGTCTTAAAACAATTCAAGACATACAATAAAACAAATAATTGCACACACCTTTGCCTTATCTATTGTTTACCCATGATGTGTTCTATAAGTTCTAAAAAAGTAAACAGGAAATTAAAAGGTTCGATGTATCATTCGAAAGAAAAATGTTGGAGAAAATTTTGTTAAACTTAACAAATTGGGTATGCCCCCTTTTTGAATTCAATACAAACACATACACTCCGCTTCGACTGAATATGCACTCACATTTGTATAAATTCTTTTTTCCCAAATTACAATAGTTATTACTCTATCTATTACGATGAGATGATTACTATATTTATATTTATAATAGATTAAGGAACAAAAGTTTTACATCTAACTTACAATCTTAAGAGTTTTAGAACTCAACATTTTGTTCTTTTCAGCTTTAATACATTTTGTATACAATAAAAAATAGACGAATTTATATAATATTAAATTTAGGGACATTTCTACAAAACAAAACCTTTATGTAATACTTATGGCTGAATCACAAACACGCTTCAGCTTTGGCTTCGTCTGCGTTACGGTGGGCCTGCTTCGAGGTTGCTTTGAATGACATTTCTATTATTTCATCCCTCCAAAGAGCAAATATTTTGTTTGTTGACATTTTTTTACAACTGATGAGCTGTCAGACAAAGCAAATGTTCAGATAATTGAACTAAAGCTTCCGTTTGGAGTCACATTACGTTACATTACGTTCTTTTCCTTACGATTGTCAAACTGTACTTGAGGTCGAAGCTCCATTGTGATAGCATGCATTGAATTCCTATGGCTGAACTCGTAAACGTCAGGCGAAGCCGAAGCTGAAGCGTGTTTGTGTTTCAGCCATTATAATCTAAATTGCACATAGGTCATTTATTACACTGTTTCCGAGAATTGACATTTATAAATAAAATCTGATACATATTTTATAGAGAGGCTAGCAACAAGGTTGACATTAGTTTTTTTTTCATGTAATTTCAATATTGTAAATCATTTAGGTAATTAAAGAATAATTTTAAGTACTTTATTTTTGTATTATTTGTAATTTTTTTTTTATGACAGGTAGCGCAATCGTACAAGACAGAAATACATTATAATTTTTTTTTTGTGCAGAAATATTAGGATTTTTCCCTACTGTTTTTCGTCATTGTGCAAGTTCTCTTTCTTTTCCGCTATTACATCTATTCAATGAATCTATTTCCAATGGTATTTTCGTGAATGAGTGGAAAGTCTCTATCATTGATCCGATTTTTTAATCTGGATCAAAAAACTTAGTAACGAACTTTAGACCAATAACTAAACTATCTGTTGTTTCAAAGCTTTTAGATAGCCTTGTTCAAGGTAAATTTAAATCTACCATAAAGTAAAATGTAAGTAAATATCAACATGGTTTTTGGAAAGGTAGGTTCATGTGATTTATACAGACTTTGTAAAAGCCTTAAGTAGGGTTAATTTACACATTCTCTTAAAAAAAACTTCAAGCATCCATATGCTTTCCATAAACCGCTACTTCAATGGTTTTCTTCATATTTACTTGGTAGAAAACAATATGTAAAGATCAGGGACTTTTTCTCAAAAGAGATTAAAGGTGTTCCAGAAGGTAGTCATATGGGTCCTTTATTATTCTTACTTTATATCAATGATCTTCCAAATGTTCTTAAAAATCCTCATTGCCTTATGTATGCGGATGACATAAAGTTCTTTTCTCGAATTTCTAATTTAATTGATTGTCTTCTGCTTCAAAATGATCTGAATTCATTTGTTGATTGGTGCAAGTCAAATGATCTGTTGTTAAATGTTGACAAGTGTGCTTGTATGGCCTACAATAGAACTTTGTTAAATATTATTCCAAACTATTCATTAAATAATTTTCCGTTACAAGTTGTCATATTAATTACATTGTATCCAAAGCAAATTCTTTACTTGGATTCATCAAAAGAAACTCATTGGAATTTAAGGACCCTTACACTATTAAATCTCTATATTGCAGTATTGTGCGTCCTTGAATATAACTGTGTTGTTTGGAGTTTTACAACTGATTTTAATAAATAGAGAATTGAAAATGTTCAAAAAAAAAATCTCAGATTTGCTCCTCGAAATATTTTTGAAAACAATATAGAAGGTTTCCATCATTCTTATAATTCTAAATGTCTGTTACTTGGAATACAAACTCTTGAGTCGAGAAGAAAAATGTATAGTGCCATGTTTATTCGTGATATTTTGACTTCAATTGCTTGCATCTTCAATTTCCTTAAGAGCCAGATCGCTCTTGTCAATTGATTCTCATCATACGCTATATGGACAACGTGAACCGATTTCCGCAAGTTGATTTTTATTTAATATGTTTTATTCTAGTTTAGATATTTATATCAATGTCCAGAAACTTATTTAAAAGTTGATTATTCACTTTAATTAATTAATTATTTTTTTTTCAATTTTTAATTTTATATAAAATATGTAATATTATGTATTTATAAACTGAATTGTATTATACATGTACTAAATTTGAAATCTGTTGAATGTAAATTCGTAGATTGGTTACTTAAATAAACAAACAAATAAATAAGATAGGTTAAAAAATTGTGTTATACAAAATAAGTTTGTTTTCAGTACTTAGCTTTGAAATAAATAAATAAATTGGGTGGCGCAACAGTCCGTTAAGAACTAAGGCCTAGTGACTTAAAACTCTTAACCATTCCTGTGTGCGAGTAATATTGTCAGGAATGGAGGGGACTTACAGTTTATATGCCGAATCCGAACGGCTAATTTGAGAAAGCACTTTTTCATGACAAGAGTTACTCTTGAAGAATTTGTCAAATCCTCGCAAGAGGCAGTACACGTGCAAAGACTTTAGATGGCATAGGCAGGGATCGAACCCAAGACCTCTGACAGTCCAACGCACTAACCATCATGCCACGGGTACTACCTACTACTAAGCTTTGAACTTCGACTAATAAATGGATAGAGTATTCTAATATACATATCGATTTTGTTTATTGTATCTATATAGTATGTTTTTGAAAAGTTAACTTTTTATCCATTGCGATACTCAAATATTTAAATTGACTTTCCCACTGTATATTGGTATTATAAAATTTAAGGCAAGTATATGTTAAATAACTGTTTTCCTGCGATGTGGAAAGAAAACGGCTTGAGACTTAGTACCATTGGCTTTAATTTTCCATTTCTTAAAATAATTTTCAATTTCTTTAAGATGTTGTTTGCAATGAAGACATAATATTTACAGGGTTTACATTGATAGAGTATATTGCAGTATCATCTACAAACATTGCCAAATATGTATTGGTTTTTTTTTCTGTACGTATCTTTATAAGTAATAATAAAAGCTATTAAAACGTCGCTCAATTTTACTAGCTGATGCATGACTGGTTAGGTCTTGGTGTCTAAACAAATCGATTTTAGCTATAGAATCACTTTTAAGGCATGGTCTTAAAATTTAAGGTCAGAAATTTAAGCGCTCATAAAGAACGATAAAATGTTGTACCTATTCAGTTGACTTGACAAAAAATGCGAAAACAAAACCCGCAGTTTTATTTGGACAATCAGAAGGAATAGGGCAGGGGATGAAATTTAGCACATTTTTATTTTACTTTTCAATATACTCTCCCTTAAGCCTAATGCACTTTTCACTTCATCGAAAAGTTTATTAATGCCTTCGAAAAAAAAAATGATTTGTCAAGTCGTTCAAAATAGGCAGAAATTGCCGACTACACTTGTTCATCATCAGTAATACTTTTTCCACGGAGTTCTTTCTTCAGATTTGGAAATAAAAATAATCATAAGGGGCCTAATCTGAGCTTCGAGTCTTTTACGCCACTGTATCGATTACTGTTTTGACTCAGGCTTAAAATTATGAAGTCAGGTTTTAATTTGGGTAATAAATTCATCTCTCTTCCCATTAGAGAGATTTAAAAGGTCACGAGAAGGCTTTACTCGCTGTCAATTGTGAACAGCTGAAAGCATTTTCGGTATCCACCTTGCACTGATCTTAGACATGCCAAGAATATTTGAAGTAGCTGCAGAATATTTGAAATTGTTCTAGGTGATACTCCAACCATTTCTGCAAGTTTTTTCTCCTTTAGTCGAGAATCTTCTAGAAAAAGTTTCTCGACTTTTCCGACGACGCACGTCTGAGGAAGTTGCCTCAATCGGTCGGCCCAAGCAAAGATCTTCTTCTATGGACTCTCTTCCTTGTTTAAAAAGAATAGCCACTTGTATATCATTGTTTACCCAGAGCAAGAGTCTACGTTAATAGCTGACATCATTTCAAAAATGATCTGAGGCGATTTGCCTTGCTTAGTCAAAAACTTTATCACTGCCCGAAACTCACTTTTGTCCATTATTAAATTTTTCTCTCGGTTTGAGTTACTCAATCAGCAAAAGCTCAAACACTAATCACCTGAATTGAACCAAGCTCGGCATAAATGTCCCTAATAAATGTCCACACAATATGAGATCCTAAAATGTCCCCCAGGGCTGCTCCAACTACTCCATTCTGCGAACTTTTTGACCCACCCTCGTAGTATCAATAGATGGCAAAAAAGACGAAATATTTTGAAAAAAATGCACAAATTATTTTCAAAAATGTTTGTGAATACTCAGTTGCAGCGGAGTGTAAATTTCCACTATGCTGGTTTTGTCTTGTAGGTTGATCTTGTTTTAAAGTAACAGTCATTCAATTTTTTTTTTTTTTACTTGATTAGACTTAAGATACTCGTAATAAAGTGTCTTAATATTATGATATATCAAGAACTTTATTTTAAAAAGCTTTAATTTTTATATTCTTAGAACGCATTAAACAAACTTTGATCAATAAAGTTGACAGATTGGTAATTTTGGAAGAACGCTATTTTGTATAAAAATAAAGTTCAAAGAAATTAATTTGGTTTGAATATGAATCTATAATAAATTCATATACTTTAGCAACATGAAAAGTGCCATTAATGTCTTGATATAAATATTCTCTGTTATTATATGTCCCTTTTTTTTATAGATTATTAAAGTTTCTCCAACAAATGAAACACTAAATGAGTTGTTCTTAAGGTTAATTTATTAATCCACCTAAAGCAAATGGCGACCTTTCGTTTGTCTCCAAATAATACACCCCTGTTAAATTTTTTTTCGACGAATCTCCACCCATCAAAGCCGTTTTGGAGGCCGGTTTATCACATTTTCGAGTCTTCAATAGACTTTTCACCACACTTGCATCACATCCCCTACCCCAAAAACCAACTTTACTACTTATCGATTCACCAAAAACCTTAAAAGCCCGAAAATGATGACATTCAGCCAATAAACATCCTGGTTGAAAATTGCCATAATTTACATAGAAGTCGGCATGTCCTATCGGCTCTTCGAAGCCATAGCCTCCAGCATTAGTGTGTATGATTTCAACATAATTTGCATCGTCTTTTGTTAATCGTTCCTTTGTATTCTCAAAACTGAACATGGGTAACGCTGGATCTAATCCAAAAATAACAGGTATTCTTCCCCGTTTAATAGATTTTCCAGCTATTCCAACTATATGCGCGCCCATACTAAATCCGATTAGATAGATTTTCTTGAAGCTTGTTTTAGTTTCACGATGTAGGAAATCGACGAATTTGCCTAGAAGTAAACCAACTGACTTTACACGTTGGCTTGCCGATGCATAGTCCGCAATGGCACCCTTGCCCCAGTCCACTACGATTACATTGTAGTTTCCGTGTTTTAAGTAAGCTGATACAAGGGTTGGAAATATGGCTGCATATTCACTTCCGAACCAACCGTGGACAATTATTCTGTGAAAGAAACAAAATGTTTAAAAATATTATTTTCAATCAATTCCATTGAGTATATTTCGATTTTAATATATTTAAATAAAATTATATTGAAAATTGATTTTTTTGTTGTCATTGAGGGTTATATTAAATATATATTTCCCTGTCTTTAACATTTTGAACATTAATAGTTTCCCTCAAAATTTATTGGTATTGGGAAACAAAATTCCAGAAAAATTATGCTTTCATTGTATTTGATGTTTTGTTCGATGAAAATTTATTTCTAGAGAGATTTAAAAAACTATTAACCGAGAAAAAGATTGACACAGGAACTTCAACAGCAGCTTTGAAAAACACTATAGATTTTAGAGCCACTGGTTTTAAAAAGCTTTGCATACATTAACACAATAATGGACTGCTCAATATCGATAAGTGAATTCGAAATAACTCTCACGAAAATAAAAAACAACAAAGCACCTGGAAGCGATGGAATACTAGTGGAGTTTTCAAAAATTTGAACAATAGCTTAGAGACCTACATTCTGGATTTCTTCAACCGACTCTATGAGAATGCTTGTGTTCCTTCAAATCTTACTAAAGCTTTCATTTTCACTATATTTAAGAAAGGAGATTCTAAACATCCTGAGAACTACAAGCGAATATAAATTCTCAACTCACTTAGAAAGATATTTGCTAGAATTCTTTATGAAAGATTATTTAGCTGGACTTGCGCTCTGGGTTCACCACTGTGGATCACATATTTGCATTAACTAGCTTAGCTAGAAATCAGATTGAAAAAAAAAACAAAAAACTTTATGTCTGTTTCGTAGAGTAAACACAGTAAAATGCTGTATTTTCAATTTCTGAAATCTTCAAACGCAGCTGTATGGGATGGATCTAAACTGTCAGAGTGGTTCGAAACAACGGCAGGCGTTTCACAAGGATACATTTTGAGCACTCTGATATTCGCTCTGTTTATTGATGATATTCTACCGGGTGGTGCTGTTTAAGTTTCTCCTTTTAAATATTTCGAGGGAACAGAGATTCTAGAGGCACAATCTTCCAAAGGTCCATCCAATTACTCGAATACGCCGATGATATTGACATAATTCGAAGATCAAAGCGTGATGTCAGTGGAGCGTTTTTGAGCAATGCGACGGAAACGAAGAAGATGGGTTTAGTGGTCAACGAGGGCAAGGCCAAGTATATGCTGTCATCAAAAAATGATATTGAACAACGACGTCTTGGAAAAAACGTCATTATGGACAGCTATAACTTTTAGGTAGTTGAGGACTTTGTCTACCTAGGCACAGCAATAAACACAGGCAACGACACCAGCGCAGAAATCAAACGAAGAATAACTCCTGCAAATCGCTGCTTCTTTGGACTAAGAAGGCAATTAAATAGGTAAGTCCTCTCTCGAGCATCTAAAACCAACATTTATAAGACACTTATTATCCCGGTTCTCATTTATGGCGTTGATGCCTGGACTCTGTCAAAGAAAGATGAGACCGTCTCAGGATGCTTCGGGAGAAAAATTCTCCGGTGGATTTTTGGTCCCGTATGCATAGATGGAGAATGCAGGAGAAGATATAACGACGAACTGTACGGGCTGTACAGTGACACTGACCTAGTTAACAGAATTAATGTCCAACGGCTTAGATGGCTAGATCATGTAGAGCGGATGGACATCAACGCTCCAGCCCGGAAGGTCTTCGAATCCAATCCCGAAGGACGGCGGCGCAGTAAAGTGAGACCGCGACTCTGGTGGCGCACGCAGGTAGTTGAAAACCACAACCAACTTGGAGAAGAGATACCCGATAAGGTTCATCGTTTTTTTATCTGTCAGTGGAAGTAGTTGTCAAATTTGATTTTGCTCTGTCCACTTTTGAAAAATTGAGCTTGATGTATCAACTAAGTCGTGTACAAATTTTAATATTAAAATATGTATAAACAATTTCTAGAATTACTTGAACATATGATTATTTGAATAAAATGTAATTGGTCTTTTCAAAAGGACCTTCACCAAATTGAAAGATGAAAATTGTGTTTCGCTCTGCAAATTTGAATAAAAAAATAATTATTTTAGCTCAATAAAACGTTCATAGTTTAAATTAAACAAGCATTCTGTTTTGGGAGTAATTAGGGACTTAACAATAAAAGTTGCAAATTTTTTAAATATCATTTTAAACATTCGTAAAATATTAAATGTTTAAAAAGTTTTTCTTTGTTCTATTTCCTACAAAGGGTTAAAATTGGACTTGCCCCCGTTTTGATGCAAGGTCTTGAATTATGTTTAGTTTAGTTTATTCATCAAACAAAGTTACAATAGGTATTACTAGATAATATAATACATACAATTTAAAATCTTAAACATTAAAACCAGCAAAGTATTTCGAAATAACAATAAATTTGATTTAAATAAATATCTACTAACATTGAAATCAATCATGTCGAAAACAGTGTTTGTTTTTCTTAAACACCTGGATAATGGTTCAATGCTAGCATACACAGTTCTATGATATGCAACATTAAAAAACGATTGATTTTGAAGCAATCTCGCAGGAACATTAATCCCAATTAGAGCTAAAATTTGTAAAAATTGAATACGGTCTGCTACTATGTCACGAATGAACATAACCTCTGTGAACTTTCTACGAATGTTAAGTGGCAAAATACCAAGTAGTTTACAGCTCCTTTCATAAGTAGGAAGATCTATGTCCCATTGAAGTCTTTTCACTACAACTCTCGTAAATCGTTTTTGGATCTTCTCGATTCTAAGTGAATGAAGAAAATATGAAGGATTCCAGGTTACACTGCAGTATTCAAGATTAGACAACAAACAAACGCAAAATATAAACACTTAAAGGTATGTTGATCGGAAGACTCCTTTGAGTTTCGTAATATGAAACCTAACATTGAACTGCCTTTAGCAACTAAAAAATCTATATAAAAAATCATACCAAGATCTTTTTTAAATGTTACAACGGACAATGGCATATGATTGATTTTATAGATAAAATTAATTGGACAACGGTTTAAAGAAAACGTTAGGCTTTGGCATTTGGAATTGTTCAAACGTAAACAGTTAGCTAAACACCAGTCCAATAAAAGATCAAGACCTTGTTGCAGAAGAAAACAATCATGATTTTATACAACGAAATACTTTTAGATCATCTGCGTACATCAAGCACTTTGAATTTAAAAACATAACAGGAATGTCGTTTCTAAACAACAAAAAAAGAAGAGGACCAAGATGTCTTCCTTGCGGGACACCAGACGTAACATATACTAGTGCAGAAATAATGTTATTTATACGAAATTTAGCCATTTTAAAAAGTTTGAGTGAAAACCTACTTTATTTATCTTCATAAGTAAAGCATCATGATTAACTCTGTCAAAAGCTTAAGAAAAGTCAGTATAGACAACATCATACTGATAACCTTTTTCAAGTGTATTAAAGACTAAATTACTAAAAATAGTGAGGTTAGTTGTAGTGGATCTACCAAATACAAAACCATGTTGGTATGGTGAAATCATTGCTTTAAGAGAAGAAGTTAATTTGTCAGAGACTAACTTTTCAAAAGAGCAATTTTACAAGCTAAACGAAGTTTGGAACATCTTGCCTAACACCTGATTTGTAAATAGATGTGATTGTTGAACGTTTCCAAGTTCAAGTGAACAATTAAAACTAATTTTAAAATGAACAGCCAATGCATTCCCACACATTCGTAAAATGATTGGTGAAATTCCATCAATATCACGTCGCTTATCATCCTTAACCCTAGAAAGATAACCTTATTTCATATCCCATAAGTGATACACATGATTTTTACGTCTATTCGACGTACGTTATCTTTCTAGGGTTAAGCTTAGACAACGCTAACTCAATCTCAGAATTAGAAAAACTTAAACTGCCTATATTAATAAAAGTATTTGAAGGGTTTATGTTTGTAGCATTAGGTATATTAGGACAATTGTCTCAATAAACCGACTGAAAATGTTTAGCAAACAAGTGATTCTTAGACTAGAAGTAGTAATTTAAAACAGAATTGATAGTCCTTTCGATTCTTGTAATAACTGGAAAAAGTGCACAGAAAGTTTCGAAATCGGAATCAATAATTTCGTTATTTTAAGGGAAATTCGTTATTTTAAGGCAATGTATTTTTTCTTAGGCTTTAAAGTTTTGATTGTATGTAAAATAAGTCTGTAAGATTATGAACGTACTCGTACATATGTAAGAAATATTGAATAGATAGATTTTTACGAGACTGTCTGATTAATTCTTTATTAGCAGATTCGCTTGGCAATTGATAGTTTTTTCTTTAATTTATTCTATTTCTCCTTTCTCTGAATGTAAAGCATTTTATGATAAATGTAAATTAATATTAACTTGATTTAAAATAAAGCTTATTTAAAAAAAAAAAAAAAAAACAATTAAAACATATAACCACTTTTTGACGCGCGCTGTATGACAACTAAGATAATTAGATCATCCCAAGTAGTGGAATATTTGTTGAAAGATGTTTGAAATTTCAATTTCAGATTCTATCGAAAGTAGAAAAGAAGATAAACAAAAAAAAAATAGATGTTGAATGAATATTTTTTTTTTAATAATGTTTTCTGTGGGATTTGTGTAGGCAATAATAAATAGGAACAATTATCAATGGTATTGTTGGTTAACAATTGACATTAGAGAATGGCATGCTTGTTATCGGTTAAAAACAAACATTCAGAAATTGTTGGCGGTGGTTGTCTTTAAGCTTTTGAACTTATATTTTGTTTTCAAACCAAAATATAGGACAAGTAAATATATTCAGCCAAGTTCTTTAGTTTACTTTCACTCGAAATGAAATCGAAATCGATAAAAAATAAAATTCAGTCGTTAATGTTTCACTTTTATCCATTTTGATGTTAATTTTTTTTCTTAAACCTAGACAAATGTTTTTTATTTACTCGACTTTAAAAAAGAAAGAATATAAAGAGATTGAAAATCGACATTTACAATCTTTTTTTCTATGTTCTTGTTTGTGGTTATTTAATTGAGGTTATAAGAAGAAACGAAAAACTGTTTTTGATTTTAAATAGTTTTCGCGCATCATTATTAACATTCATATATATTTTTAACCATTAAATTGTTGAATGTCAGTTTTTTCTTAATTCTTAGAGTGTATGATTTTCGTCAAAGTGAAGTGGTTGAGTATTTTCCAATAAATCCTTACATCCAAGTTTTGATACTTTTCAAAAATTGAAGTTGTTAAAATTGATTTTTAGAAAAAAAAATATATTTCAAAAGAAAACAAGTTTTTGAGCTTTCTTTTGAAAAAAAAACAATCTATGAAAAACAAAATTATTGTAAGAAGTCCAACATGTAATGCAACATGTGCCTTTGATATTAATAAATAATTATTGGTCAACTGATGGAGAACGTCAAAAAGCATCGTCTTTTTCAAGTTATTTTGGTAAAAATTGACAATCAATAAGAATCTTTGAATCTTTTTTGTTTTAAAGTTGGCGTTAGTTCTTTTCAATCAAAACTATATCGGCCAAATTAAAAATGTCATATGGTCCAAAACAATATGATTAAAATTTTGTACGATTTGGACAATATTACCGAACATTTGGCATTTAAAACTTGTTTGAGTTTTATGAAATTTAAAATAAAAATGTCATATCAAGAAGCACAAATTCATTGTCAAATTAATAATTGACATATCTCCCGAAAGATTTCATGTGTTTCAACATTTGGCATTTTGACAAAATGTGTCTTTATTTTGGGCACTTCGACATTTTGAATTTAAAATTTTGTCGCCCAAAAGCAAACATTAAACGAAAAAAATGTCAGATTGCAGATTGTTTGGCTTTTTTTATCTTCAGAAAACGAAAAACGGTCAATTTTCAAAGTTAAATAAAATGAAATAGTTTGCATGCTCATAGTGCTAGCACCCAAAATTATCGCGTATAAACATTGGAATAATTATGCAACCCCTTTTTTGTGGTTGTCACTTTAGAATTTGGGGTAGGTGCAAGGTTGTGTGTAGTGTATGCAAAGATTCTCTAAATCCAGATTCTTTAAATGCAAAGAAACTTTGCCCTACATCTCACCTGCAAAAGATCCTATAGAGAACCCAAAATGGGGGGGGGGTTACAGGGTTGCAAAATGCTCCATACATACTACACGTTTCAAGCCCATCCACTCAAAATGTTTTTCGCCGTAATGATATTTCTAAATTTGGGCGTTACGACATTGGTTTGGGTGAAGACATTTTTGTTTGACGTTTTATTAATGATCTTTTTTACGACGCGACGTTTCTCTTTTTGGGCTTTATATCATTTTATAATTTGGGTAACATTTCGTTGGGTTATAAGACACAAAAAACGATAGAAATCATAATCGTAGTAATGTCCAAAATAAATGTCACAAAGTTAAATCCCTATGTCATAAGACTCAAATTAAAAATTCTTTTGGCCAAAATGACAACCAACAATTTGGAAGTTTTTTATTTGAAATTTATTTGGGCGTTCCGACATTCGCTTTGGGGTCATTTAACTTTTTAGGCTTTGTGACCAATTTTGAACTTTATGAGATTTTGGAATTTTAGAGAGAAGACCTAACGTCTTTAAAGTGTCACATTTTTGTATTTCATGAATTTCTTACGGTTTGTATTACGTTTTTAAATACTGTAACAGTATAGAATATTTTTTTTATGAAACCCACTCGAAAATTTAATTTAAAAAAATAATTTTTCTTTCCAAGTCCTAGTTACAAATCTCAACAATTTCTGAGTAGGAGTGTTGTCAGGAATAGAGAGGACCTACAATTTTTATCCCGAATTTGATTTTAAACACATTACTTTTGAAAATTGGTCAATTCCTTGGGAGAAGCAGTACCCGTCAAAAAAAAAAAAAACTTTTAGATGGCACAGCAGGTATTGAAAATTGAATACATATTCGAGTTTTTTCTTTTTTATTTAAAATATGACATACAAATGTTTTAAGCATTTTCCTAAGTCAGGACAGTCAATAAATTAGTACGACAAATCTTTTCATTCTCGTAATAAAGCTATGCTTAAAAATGTGTACGTTTAAACTGTTTATCTGCTTTGCAAGACTGGATTGCAGATATTTGCACTTAAAGTTGAAACTGAATATTATTGTAAAAGGAATTAAAAAAACACTGAAAATGTGGTCCAAATTAAGTTTTAAATACGGAATTCGACTTAATAACAATATCATCGAATCTTAGCCCAAAATATAGAATTAACAATTGGGTTTTTGTTACAAAATAAAAAAAGGAATATTAGTTTAAATATTTCCTTTGTTTGAAAGTTATTTTTTTGAATTATAACATCATTTCAAAAATATTTCCACAGTTTTTAAAAAGGGAATTTCAAACAGAATCATTAATTTTTTTTTTAGTTCCTAAACGATTTTTAATTTTAAGTTATAATGAATTAAGATCACTTTTAAGCATTGGTTTTATCAATATATTTTCCGTGTTATTTAAAAAAAAAGATTTTTAAGACTCTTTAATTTTTAAACTATAAAAAGCAATTAGGTACGTCCGACCCAACGTTCTTTTTTTTTCGACTATAGATATCTCGAGTTTCAATTAATAATTGAGAACAAAACAAGATAAAACTGTTCATAAGATGATTAAAAAACACAATTACACAATTTTTTCTATCGATACAACTTACTCAACACCGTAAATCTTGAACCAAAAGCATAGTAACACATTTATTTTTATCAATCAAGCTAACACAAAACCACCGAGTCTATTCAATCGACAGACTTTTTGTTAAATTAATTAAATTATGGTTAAGAAACTTAAATTCACATTTTTCTGCTACATTTATCTATGCGTGATGCACTCACCTTGTTGGATGAGATGGATTAAACCGCGAAGCTAACAATGACTTGGTGTCGTTGAATCGGATTTCTTCTCGATGTTCACCTGAACCTTTGGTGTGTAGAAAAAATGAAACGTCTTTGCGTGCAACAAAACCTTGCTGACTCCATCGTGATGTGTCAATGCCAAAAATAGGACCAAGGATATTGATGACAATTGGCAAATACTCCGATAAGGATATTCTAGTTTGGATATCGTTCTTCAAGTCGTCCTCTTCGGAGTCATTGAAATCAATAGTAACGAAATTATCATCCTCAGACGCTTCAGCTGCATAAGAAACACGTGCATTCTGCAACACTGATTTGTATAATAAATAATTAATAATATGTCTTTAATTCAAATCACTGTTTTTTTTTTTTTAATTTAAACTATTATGAATTTACCGGTTAAAAACAATACACATTTGAAAATAAACATATCTTTTATCGCTTAGCCAAGCTACTCGAGACCTGACGTGTGTGCATCAGTTCAAGACACTTCAATGAATGATTTCTAATTTAAGAACATACTTACCAAAGAGTCAATCACCAAATGAGCAGCGCAGCGCTAGCGGAGCGCACTTAATTTAATCCTATCCTGTTTCACTTGTGCCCGTGAACTGAAATTGAACTGAACTGAACAAGATAAACGTTGACTTCTTAAAACCGCTCTATATGTGTACCTATAGTTAAAAGGTAACAAGAAGTTAAAACAAAACATACCACAAAAGAATCAGAACAAGCCATCAAACCACCAACCAATTAATAAGAACACAGGGTCGGTCCGGTCGTCTTAATCTGAATAAAAAATTGTCAATCAGAGCGTTAGCGCCTGATTTCGCTTTCTCAAACTTTATTTGCATATTTTATCAATTGGATCGTCTGAATCATCGTAATTAATTATAATTTTTTGGTGAAATTTAATTTGTGGGCCTGTTTTTTTTTTGTTGATATTTATTTTTATTCATAAATACAAAAATGTAGAGTGCAAGTTTTTGGGTTTTAATTTTTTTTAATTTGGTGTAAATTAAATAAATAAATATAAATATCGAGTTTAATAAATCTTTTCTTTATTTATTAATTTTCATCTGACAATCTCAAATTTGCCATTAATAATTTATTTTAGTGTGTGCAACCACGTTACAGTGGTCCACAATGAGTAGAAAGAAGGTTATAAATCGATAAAATTTGATCATTGTTTTTTAAATCTAGAAACCCAACCATAACTTCAAAGCTGTGTTCCGAGATCTGAATGCTTAGTAAGGCACTCCGACGTCTTATGCACGTTAGAAAGGAAAGTCTTACGTTGAATTATTGGCAGCTTATGTGAGGAAGGATGATCCCAGAGACTTTACAATTATCAATTGTATTAAATCTACTTCGAAGCAGACATCGTGAAAAAAAATTAAGTTCTAAGCTAAGAGGAGTCAGTCGCGAAAGCCTTTTTTAGTAAATTGTATGGTAAACGGCAGACCTTGGGGTCCGCAATTGTATAACGCTCGCCTTCCGATCGAAACAATTAAAAAGACTTGTCGGAAATGGTCAGGATCAGATCCCGGCTGTCGATCTGATGATGAAAATTGAGTATTATAAATAACTAAACAATTTTTAGTAAAGCTCACAGGAAAAGTTAATGATAACAAAACGACTTAACTGATTTCACAGTACAAAAATGAATTAATTTAAAAAGTTTTATATTTTCAACGATTTTTGGATGCCAAATATTTGGTCGCTCTAGGGTTTTTTAGTGTCTTGGATTTTTCTTAACCATCTCTGAAAAAAATTAAAACATACAAGTATCAAAACCTTTTAGCTTGTATCAAATCAAATATTTTAGTTTAAGAAACAATGCTTTGGATTGAATCTCACTTTTAAATACAGAGTTGCCACATGCAAGCGCGTAGAATAAAGCCGACTGCATATGTATACAGTTATTAAATTAAAACGATCAAAAACTACGCCATTCAAGAAAATTGAGCGAAACGCACTTCAATAACATTATTAAAATGTACTTCGAAAAATTGCAAAAAAAATTCAAGACGGTCCAAAGATCCATAACCAATTTAAGACCTTAAGAGCTCTTTCACACATGACAATTTTTCTCCGTACGGAAAAATACCGCACGGTTTTCATCCGTGAGCCATTCATAGTAAACTAATAAAATTAACTAAAGCTTTCACGCTGGACGGAGACGAGTTTTTTCTGTACAACAGCCGTCTCAACGACCGAGCTGTCGTCGCCGTCTTATCAGTGGCGTACGTGACTAACGCGAACGCATTCACAAAAGACGATTTTTATTCGTCTGCCGTACGTTTTTGTGGTCACTTGTACTTTAACATTTAAATATCTAAAATATAACCAAACGTAGACTATTCACAGAAAAATACGGTATGTGTGAAAACAAAGTCCGTACGGAAAAAAACCGTTACGGATTTTAACCGTACGGACGAAACCATCTCGTGTGAAAGAGGCCTAAGGCTCATTTCACACTACACGGTTTTGACCGTACGGCAAAAAACCTGACGGTATAAACTGAATCAATGGCTAATTACACATTATACGGTTTTAACCGTACGGTAAAACACGATATATGCAGGGTTCCTGTGCTTAGTATACTTTTTCAGTGGCTGATCGAACTCTGTCGGACGAATAAAATCGTATGATGTGAAAACATGCATTTCTTCACGTACGCCACTAAGCTTATCACGCCGTCCGGCTGCCGTATACCGTAGTGGCAGTAGATAGTTGCTACACGGCGCGGCGCCGACATTTTGCCGTGACCAAATAATATGAAAGCGTATATGCTCTTCTTGGCGCCTCTAAAAAAATGTTGCCGTCCGGTTTTTTTCCGTACCGTCAAAACCGTATAGTGTGAAACGAGCCTAAAAATGGAAGTTATTGAAGACAACCACAAATAACCAAATTGATCATTTATAAGTTCATAAAAAGATTATAATGCTGTGGCGGGCTCTTTAAAATTAAGTTAAATAAACATCTAATCATTTCTCTTAAAAAATATTTTTTTTTTTTCAATTCCAAAATTAAATATCGTTTTTGAAAATTAATTAAAGGTTGCCAATAATTTTTACTTGCGGTATAAAGGAACCATATGGCGAGTTTTGCATTCTAAAAAAAGTTCGAGATTTTAATCTAACACAATATTACGATGGTAGAGAAGTCGAAAAAGAGTTGGTCCCCTGATTCATTCGTCTCTCTGTCTGTTTTCGCTCCAAAAGCCCAAACAGCATTAAGCGTTTTTTTCATTTTTTAAGACAGAAAATAAAAATAGTTCCCACAAAAAATGTTTAACACAAAATCGAAAATTCAAATTTTATCAAAAATTAATTGAAAAATTGTCTTCTTTCAATATAAACAAATTTGTTTGTTTTGCTTCAGGAGAGTACCTCCATAGAACCGTTTGTTTGTTATTAAATTTTCTCAGGAACTCATGTACCGATCTCAATGATAATTTTCTGTATGTATTTATTGACTTGAATATTTGATGATCAAAGATGTCAACGTTTTTCTTTTGGATTTTTAGAAAATATTATTTATTTTTATTTTCAAAACTCGATATCTCGAAAACGGTTTTTTTTAGGAAAATTAAATGCAAAATGTATATTAATATGTTCTAAATACCTGCATACCTACAATATCTTTAAACAAAATTGAAGTTTTATGTACACAAATTGTATTTAAGAAAAACCGCTCTAACGATTTAAAAAAAAAATCTGAAAAATCAAAGTTTTATAGATAAATCAAATGGCGTTTAAATGTTCAAAGTCAAACATAACTCTCACGTATATTTTCATATATTTTTGAATTTTGAACTATAGGTAATATTTTCAAGCAGATTTTTTGGATACCGGATAAGTCGTGCATTTTTTTAGCAGAAGAGATTTCAGAAAAAATAAGGATGGATGTTTTAAACATGAGTTAAAAAAAAAATAGAAAAACATACAAATATACATTAAAAATGTTTTTGAAGTAAATCAATGTTGCGAAACAAATACTATTATGTATTTTAAAGCGGATTTAGGGTCTTTTAAAATACAAAAAATGTTTAGTTCATAATTTATAGTTAAGTTTAAGCAAACTAGTTTTAGTGTATAGATGTGTAAACTGTGTATTTACATACATACAGATGTTAAAAAATATAAAAAAGAAGATAAATTAAGTTTTGAAATTATTTTCCCGACAAGTTAGATTCTATAGTGCATTGAAATACAGGTTATAAACTTCACCCTAAAGAAACAAGTTTATAAAAAAAAACATTAATATATTTGATTATTAAATTGAATATCCGTTTCCTTAAAGCAAATAAGAGTCTTAAATCTGCATTAACATGTGAAATATTTTCAAAATATTGATTTAAAAGAATATGGCTTTTCTGTCACAGAAACAAATCAATGCCTTTCTTAAAGGTTTCAATTGTCCTGAATTCAAATTTACCCTCAGGTTTTTAAAATATGCAACTTCAAAAATGACAAAGTCATCTTAAAACGGTATTTTAAAGGCAAAACATACCCCTTAACAATAAGCTGATAAGATGATTTTGCAAACTACAAATGATTGTCTTAAAGATATCATTTAAAATCATTTTAGAATATTTCTCAATTTCTTGAAATTCTTAATAGCTATTGTTTATAGTATTGAACAATAAGTTTTGAAGTTAATTTTTAGTACTGATTACGAATCCGAACTTCAATTTTAGTTGTCTGCTCAAGGTTTTAACATTATATTTATATTTTTTTAATATGTTTTAAAAACTTGTATAATGTATTGTTGAGACAACAGATTCGTAATAGAAACAAAAATTACTTTCAACCCGTTTTGCCTTTTTGTGTTGAAACCAGTTTAAGCACAAATGGTTTAGAAAGGTTAAATCTAACAACTTTTGTTTTTTTTTTCGAAAACTTTATGAAATATTATAAATATTTCAACTAAATATTGAATAAAGGGATAATAAATTTGGAAAACCGCTACAAAATTATCTCAAAAACCTTACGTGATCGGTGATAGACTATTTTTGAAGTCGGATTTGAATTAAGACCATCAAAAACCCATTGAAAATTTGCAATATGGATGCCAAGAACCAAAGCTGGTCGACCAGTAACAATTAGAAACAAACATTAAGATTATTGAAAAAAAAAATGAAGAACCTAAAAATGATTTTGTTCAATTTTTGTCTAACAACAATACCACTGTTTGGAAATAAATGAGTTATTTTGACACATCGATCGTGTGTGCATTTTTAATAGCTTGCAAACACGTTTTATGTTTCATAAGTTTAAAAAAAAAGAAGTATAATCCCAAAAAGTGCTGTTTTGTTATCGAACAATTTGAATGTTATTATTTCGGGCATATCAACTACATGTGTTTGATCGTTTTTGATCCAGCCATGTCCACTTAACATTGCCTAATTCCACCCGTCACAAATACGATAAGTTTTAATGAAATGAAGTACTATATATTTTTGGCCAAGAATATATTCATAAGTAACTTTCTATTACCATAAGACAGCCTTGATGGTTTTTGAACGTTCTTTTCTTTAAAACTGCCACAATACTGCTTAATTGCGCGTTTCTCCTTTTATGACACTAGTCGGTCCTTATACAAACATTTACGTGTGTTTGACACAATCTGCCAGGTATGTTGTATCTTACTTGTTTTTGGGGATCTCCATAAACGGAAACATCTGTATTAAATCGAAAGTAGGTACAAGTACATATTTTGAGTAAAAGGTGATGATTGCCAGTCACAGTCATTCAAATATTAAGTAGAGCGCCTCCTCCATTCCAGCGTTGTCGCTCGTCGCTAATAATGTGATTGTGAAGCTGTCAATCAAGTTGAACATGAGCATTGGACTCTGGACAGTGCCTCTCACAGTCATCGCGTTCTTTGGGAGATTATATGTCTTAATTATTTTGTTGCATATGTATATAAAACGGTTTTATACCAAAAAGATATCTTATAAAAGAATGTATCTGGAGTTTACTATAAGACAAAGAATACTTGGATATAGATCAAAAACTAGATTATTACAAAAACAAACAATTAAGACCAGCGGATCTACCTGACAGATAGAGATACTTAGGCGCCTCCAAATGAAATCGAAACATTATAATGACTAGTCTGACACCTTTTCATGTATATCATAACAAAATAAAAGTTTTAGGCTAAATGATCATTTCTCAATTTGAATAACATTTTAACCGTTCTACTTTTGTTTCCATAAATGTATTTCGATTCTGAAAAAAAATCTTAATTCAAATTCCTTCAGAGTTAAAATTGAGAGATTGAATTGTCATCAGATAAAATCATTGAAAGTTTTCTCTAATTAGTTTTCTGAAATAGGTCATGTATTCTCTACACTATTGAAATTGTAATACTTAGCAGCCCGGCTTGGCTACTGAATCACTTAGCTCATGAGGTTAGAAATTTTAACCTCCACTCAATAAATAGATCAGAAATGCCCGAGATGTGAAAAAGTTTATAAGAAATGTCTTTATTTCAATTCCGATTGCAATGATAGTTTTTGGTGAAATTTAACTAATTAAATGTAAAAGGTAAATTTGTACTTTTAACAAAAATAGATAAGGTGGCTACCATTAAAGTGATTGCTTTCGGCAGATTGCCTCTAGAATAATGAGTATTTTTTCTTTTAGAGTTGCTGACTTTGAAAACTATGACATATTGGAAAATTTCAAACACCAATATGTCGAGTACAAATTTCTTAAGCGCTGGTATGCGTTACTTTTCGAACTCGAGATTTTAAACAAACATTACATAACAATTACGTCCGTCATTCTGTTTGTTACCCCCTACAGCCCAAATCATTGGGTCGATTCAGTTCAAACCTAGGTTGAAAGCTGATTACCGATAGACTTATGTTTCGTTTTTGTTAAAGATTAAAAATAAAAGGAGTCAAATTTGTTTGTCAAAAATAGAATATTCAAATTTTTTTGTTAACTTGGCTTTTTTCAATAAATATTTTTGTATTGCTCCAGAAGAGTACTCCCTATAGAACCTTAATTTTGTTTTTTAAAGAATAAATTAGCCAATTTCAATAGGGCCTAGTGAATTAAAACTCTCAACTATTAATGTGTGCGCGATTAATGATGTCAGGAATGGAGGGACCTACAGTTTTTTATGCCGAATCCGAACGGCACAGTTTTCATGCCAAGAATTACTTTTGAAGGATTTGTCGATTCCTCGCAAGTGACACAGCCAGGGATTGAACCCGAGATCTTTGGCGTGACAACCTTATGCACTAACCTAACCATTACGCCACGTTTACGACAAGCTTTCATACTGTTTGATTATCCAAAAAATATTTTTTTTGTTTAATTATTTCGATATTTTTAAAATGGATCATATTTGTTTTTTACGAAAATCTAATGTGAAATGTTTATTAACAAGATCTTAACAACTGCATACTAAAAATATTTTTAAAATAAAATTGAAAAACTTTATATATACAAAATTAATCTAAAAAAAACATTTTCCCGATTTTGGAAAAAAAAAATAGTTAATTAAGATTTTTTTGGGAATATTTTATTTCATGCGTTAAAATTTTTGAAGACAAATTTATTTTGTAGGTACATTTTAAAATATAAGTTTTAATTGTAAACAGAGTCTTTGAATACAGAAGAAAGTTTGTATCTCGTTATATATTTTTTTAATGAGTTTTAAAATTTAGAAAGAAAACGTTTTTTTAGGATGGACTAAACTTATGGTCCATTCAAAAAAGGAAAAAGGTTTTGTGTTGAGCATACTTTAATTTGGTTTAATAACTTAGTGTATTGTCATTCCAATCAGACAGACTTCGGTACTGGTAAGACTTGTGCCCAACATTTTGGTGTCTGAAACTTTCCAAAATATTGATAAATTTTGAGGTCTGAAACTAAAATCAAAGGAAAAAAATAAAAGCGCAGATCTTGAGCTCCACCTGCAATACAATACCTATTGAATCGTGTTTCCTTGGTAAGTAGAAGTATTCATGGCAAAATTTAAAACAGAAAATAGCAATAACAAATTGATGAAAAAAAGACAGGTTTAAGTAAAAATAGAGTAGTAACCGTGGCATGATGGTAAGTGCGTTAGACTATCATGCGAGAGGTATTGGGTTCGATCCCTGCCTGTGCCACCTAAAGTTTATATTCACGGGTACTACCTCTTGGAGGAATTGACAAATTCTCCAAGAGTAATTCTTGTCATGAAAAAGTGCTTTCTTAAATTAGCCGTTCGGATTCGGCATATAAACTGTAGGTCCCCTCCATACCTGCAATTACTCGCACACAGGAATAGTTGAGAGTTGTAAGTCACTAGGCCCTGGTTCTCTACGGACTGTTGCACCACCTAGTTTTTTTTTTAGCTTTTCAGTAAAAATATTTAAGTGAGAATGGGGTTTCTGATTTAAAAATGTAGTAATGGCCTTTACACATCCTATCGTTCGAGAGTTCTGTACATAAAATTGGGCTGTTACAATTCTTTGAGTGCATAAGTGTCGAAAATGTCATTTATACACTTTCACACGTCAATACCAATGATAAATCATCAAGCAAAATTTAAAAAATGAAAGTGACACATTACAAAAATTAAAATATATAAACAAATGAATATAAAAATAAATAAAATGTAGATACATATATAAAAATAATATAAAACAGAAATGCAATTTTTACAACGTTCTATCCGTTTATTTATGCACTTCAAGAAGTCTAGGCAAAATTTATTCCGATTATGTCTTTTCGACAGCTGTCAACCGATTTATACTGAGTTTCCAAGATCCAAGGGGCCATAAAGTTCATACAGTTTATTTTTTTAAAGATTTAATCTACAGATTTAGTAGTATTTGTTTGTCTGCCAAAAACACAAAATTTCTAATTTGGAAAAACTTTAGTAATGCTTTAAAATATTCTCATAAGATCAATATTAAGGTTCTTTAGAAAAAAACCTTGAACAAAAAATCGCCTCATAAATTCCTCCTTCATTATATTAGTAATCACCTTTCGAATCGTTCAATACAATTTGTATTGAATGGATTCAAGTCTAAAAACCACAAAATAAATGCTGGTGTGCCCCAGGGTTCTGTTCTATCTCCAAAAGTCTTTCTCATTTTTATTAATGATCTCCTGTCTGCAACTTCTAATCCAATACATTGTTTCGCTGACGATAGTACTTTTAACTTTTTATATTCGTTTTCAGATTCACATCCTTCTTCTTCGGATGTGGAACTGCAACGACAAAGTATTATAGGCTCATTAAATTCCGACCTAAACAGCATTGAACAATGGGGAATAAGAAACCGCGTGGAATTTGAGGCTTCGAAAACCAAATGCTGTCTTGTATCATTAAAGCGAAATATACCCCTCTTGCCATTATCCATAAATGGCGCTTGCATCAATCTATAATTGAAATAGATAGTGTACTTTTCATATCTATTCTTCATATTTTTTGTATTTGTGGGAATATTTCAACTTATACAAACTCTTACCACACATTTCTTAGAACAATGTTGAATTTTAAATATAAAGTGTGTCCCAAAATTAACGCAAGATTTGAATTAAATAGAAAACGCCGTTTTTAGTCTTTTGATAGTTCTATTTTTATTGACTCGTAAAGTACATAGGATAGGGTTATGTATGGAATAACACATCGGACAAATGGCCTCCACGGCTTTGCATGCACATGCGCACTCTTTTGTTGAAATTTTCCATGACCATTCTGCATAAATGTGGCTGAATTTCGTTGATGCAGCGTTGAATCTCCTTCTTTAATGCCCGGGTGGTTGTGGGCTTGTTGACATAGACTTGTGATTTCAAATAACCCCATAAAAAGAAGTCTAATGGTGTTCAATCACACGATCTAGGAGGCCAATTTTGATCACCGAAACGAGAGAGTACACGACCTGGAAATGTCTCATGCAGTAATTGAATTGTGTCACGGGCTGTATGACATGTGGCACCGTCTTGTTGAAACCACATATTGGACACATCAATATCATCCAATTTTGGCAGAAAGAACTGTGTAATCATGTCGCGATATTGAGCACCAGTAACCGTCACTGCTTGACCAGCATCATTTTCAAAAAAATATGGCCCAATTATACCTCCAGCCCAAAATCCACACCATACGGTCACGCGTTGTGGATGCATTTGTTTTTCGACAATCACATGTGGGTTCTCCCAACCTTAAATACTGAAATTTTGGCGATTGACAAAGCCATCAAGATGAAAATGTGCTTCATCGCTTAGGATGATTTTGCTCGAAAAATCAGGGTCCATTTGTTGATGTTCAATAATCCATTCAACGAACTCTCTTCTCTGTCCATGGTCATTAGGCTTCAATTGTTGTGTTAATTGAATTTTGTAAGCATGAAGACACAGATCTTTGGTGAGTATACGCTGTAGAGAGGTTCTTGAAATTTGCAATTATTGTCCACGACGTCGTCACGCAATGCTTCGACATTCACATTTGAACGGCTTGTTTTTGGACGACCAGTGTGTTTGGCGTCTCCAACGGATCCAGTCTCCATGAATTTTTCAATTAATCTCTTCACAGTTGACGAAGTTAAAACTCTATTCCGACCATATTTTGTATGAAATTTTCGAACTGCAGCCGCCAAGCTTTCACTATTTTTGAAATATTCTTTAATAATGAAGACATGTTGTTCTATCGTGTAACGCTCCATTTTTAATAACCCTATACTGTTAGCTGTCAAATTGCTTTTTTTTTCAGAGTTGCCATCACTTCACTGCACAAATGGCGGCAAATTCAAATCTTGCATTAATTTGGGACACCCTTTATTTGTATTTGTTAAACAAAAAAGCAGTAAACTTTTTTTTATTGGTTAACAAAAATGATTTTTTCTTTGACCTTATTTCATTTTGCTTTTTTTTAAATTCCTGTCGGGCACAATTTCTAGCATTTCTGCATGAAACACACCCAAAACACCTCTTAAGTATTGTATGTTAGCTCTTTAATTGGGCATATTTAGAAAACTGTTACATTCTTGGAATTTTTTCATATGTAGAAAGTCGTTGAAATTAAATAGTTAGACCATGCGTTGCTGGAAAAAAGTGTTATAAAAGAATGTAATACCAAAAATTTCACTTAAGCCCTTAAAATAGTAAATATAAAACTCAGATGTATTAACATTATGTTCTTTTAATTTTGTCAGCCTCCTTTACAAAACATTAAAGAATATTTTTAAGCGGTGCTCAAAAACTTTTTATTTAAAGTGTGTGACACCTGCTATCAGCCCCCCCCCCCCAACATACAAAAGTCTGGATACGCCCTTGCTAATATTAAATTTTTGGCCATAATATTAAAGTATATGCGTTTTATTTCCTCTTGAAAACCACAGTCTCTTTAATTGTGTATAAAAGTAATTTATTTCATTTTCTACGTAGGCATTCCGTAAACAATATTAGGTCTTAAGTTCAATATGCTTTTGTCATTCCATAACACATTGATTTTGTCAATAATATTCTATCATCATTAGATTTATATTCTTTGAAAAATCATAATAGAACGTTGGAGGTCATAAAAGAATTTAGAGCATAGCATTAGTACTCGTACACATTTTTCTTGGACGTGCTTTTGCAATTACAATGAATCGATATTGTTATTTTGTGAAGGCTTTTTTTCTTAAATATAGAGGAAGAACTTTATTTTGTTCAGTTTTTTTTAACTTCACAATACTTAATGCTAAATCAAAATGTACATTTGTCATTTGAGAATCCAACGTTCTTTATTTTGACAACTTTGAATGAGTTATTGAATAAGACATAACCATTATTATTAATCATTATTAATCTTAATCCAAACATAAAAAGAAAAAAGCGGTTCTGTTCTTTACAGATTGAATATTATGTCAACTTTTATTGTTAATACAAATGTATACTTCTTAGAATTTTGTGCAACTTAAGTACCAACTCGTACTTTTCCTTATTATACCAATAAACAATTCCAAAGATACAAAAAAGATATAGAACAATTAATTTTGTTAAGGTTGATAATCTTAAATGTGAAAATCTCGTTCTTCTTGTCGTTTATCTTATTCATCAGAAATTAACGATCCGTTTCAAATTTTAGTAATTCTTGAAATTCTTGTTTTTTTTTCGCACTACAATTTATTTCAAAAGAATTAAAACTTTTCTTAATTTCTTAAAAATTGAATTGAAATTGAAAATTGAAACTCAAAAAAATTCATTAAATGCAAACTTGATTGTACATAATTCAATTAATCAAAATCAAGAAATTAAGATTTGAAAAAAAATGTTTACTCTATTTTGTAGAAGCATTATTTTTTTTATGTTTTACATGCCCACTTTGGAGACATCCAATCGACCGTAATTGATTAACAATTCAACTTTTATAATGTTGAATCCGGATCTAATAGCGATTTGCATTGGTAATATTAAATCTGGTAAAAATAGGCCGAAAACAAAACAGAGCTTATTTGCGGAAATGTTTGCATATTATAACAAGAACGCTGACAAAATTATATAAAAGAAAAACACTTTCACAAAAGCTTACAATTGGTTCACAGTGCAATTGGTAAATATTGATGAAAAGGCAAACAATGTATTGAAAATATAGATACTTTTTTTCTTCGGTAGAAAATGGTGCATTATTAAACTCTTGTAATTCGAATTTTCAAGAAAATGATATATTTTCTAATTATTTTCCCGTATATACAATAAAAAAATAAAATATTAAGCTTAGGAATTCTATTTAAATACCTTAGATCTTAGGTTAGCCATACACGAGCGAGCTGTTGGGCTCGGAGCCAATTGCGCTAGCTTTGGTATTGCAGCCAAGAGGTAAACAACCCATAGAATATTTAGTTAATGAACATTTTAATTGAAATGCTTTAATTTGAGCAATAACTGACTGCTGATGCTGATGAGAATTTCACCTCATTTTTGTTTACGGAACTGCGAAAAGTAAGTGCCGTGAACTAACGCCAAATTTAACTTTGTAAAGTGTAATAAAGCCAATTTCCAGCCGTTGGTATTATTACAGTTAAACAAAGTGAAATAAAGCCAATTTAGTTTTATTTTTCACTTTCAACAGTACATTACATACATTTTTTGGGTTAAAGAATAAATAATAAGGCCGTCGAGTGACAATGTTATTTAATTTTATATTCAATTTAAAATCATACAGTTTTTAGTTTTTCTCAAGTAATTGTTACGTATTGACTTGTAGCAAAATTTACTTTTAATTCAAACAAATAATAAAAAGGAGAGTAGTTGTGACTTTTAGATTAGTCGAAACAAAATTACTTTAATTACTTTTACTGGAAAATGAAAATTGCTTAATTTAAGTTTATTTACAAAATCCGAAGAAAAACATGACTCTTAGTAGACACAAAAATACAACAAAAAAGGTAGTTTAAAAATTTTCATCTATGATTCTTCTTCTATAGATCAACGCCTCGGTGCTATATTTTTGGATAAGCAACCAATCTTCTCCATTAAGGTCAAGGGTGGATCCAGACTTTTCATCAGGGGGGGGGGGTCACGCACTTAGATGAGTTTTTACTCTTCACTTAAAAATGTTCTTTAATGTTTTGTAAAGGAGGCTAACAAAATTTTAATAACATAATGTGTACGAGTATATTAACCTAACCTTTACACATTTTAATTTATAAAATGATAACTTTACTTATCAAATTATTTTAGAACACTGTTATTCAGCAAAGTATGGTCTAACTATTTAATTTGTATGACTCCCTACATATGAATGCATTCCCAGAATCCAAAAGTTTTCTAAATATGCCATATTTAAGAGCTAAAACACAATAGTTTAGTTTTTTTTTGCTGCATTTCATGCAGAAATGTAAGAAATTATTTTGATACATAGCTTTTTTTCAAAAAATAAAATATACGTCTGTTGTATCCATTTCTATTTTTGCTAAGAACGCTAAAAAATTAAAAAATCCAGAAAGTGAGAAGGATCTGATATGAAGAAATGCCGGGATTTTTTGACGAAGTTTTTCGAACTCTGTTTTCGGGAGTCTATTATTACTATCGCTATCTGTCTGCTTACTCGTATTTTGATCTTAAAGGAGTCAACAAAACCTAAACATTTTAGAGAGAAAAATGTTTGGTGCTGGAAATTTAAATTATGGTGCTTTTGAGTACCTGCATAATTTCTCTAAAAAAATAAATTAAAACAAATTAAGGTAAACAAATAAGTTGGGAAGAAACGTTTGTGTGGCACTCACAAGTTACAAGACTCAGAATCTCTTTTCACTTCAAATCGCAAGAAATTCAAAGCTTGTATATCAATAGATATGACCCGTTTATTATGTTTTTCAATTAGCCATTAGTTTAACAAAAGTGTCACTTTTGCTGTTTTTGGAACATTTATATTATCGAAATTCGTCTTTAAATATAAGTTCTAGAGAATCCAAAAATTGACTTCAAAGTAGATTTATTTAATTTTTTAAAATCTTTTAAGATCTTTTGTATTCAACAGAAAACCAATTTAGAAATAAATAAAATCCACGACATGGTCTCTAGAACTTACTAGTTTCTTCCAAAAAGTCCCTGCAAAATAAGTTTTTTGCCAAAAATTTAAATGCCATTTTATTTTTCAAAAAATTTAGATTAACTAATTTTTTTTCGAAAATTATTTTAAATTTCAAATTTTGTCTTAAAAATAGATTTGGTAAGCACTAAATAAAGAGCTTATACATGTACATTTTACATTTAAATTTCGTCAAACAAAATAAATATTTTTCTTAAAATAAAAACAAATACATTTTTGATCATAAAAAATCATCATCAATTCGATCATTTGATCATCAAAAAGAGCTTGCACAGAAAGTGAAGATTATTGAAATCGGTCCATTAGTTCTTGGGAAAATTTAAAAACAAAATTAAGATTTTTGAGGGGTACACTTCTGGAGTAATACCAAAATATGTTTTTCTTGTGGAAGAAGCGAAATTAAGAACACAAAATTTAGAGAAAGTTTTAAAAAATCACATGTCTTAACCAAAAAATTTGTATGGGGATTGCTGTTATTTTTCGTATTACGCTAATCGGCTGAAAACCTTATTTATTTATTTATTTATTCAGCTTAATACAAGCTAATTGATGCTCTCTTATTCAAGGTTTCTTCTTAAGAACCTAAATATTTGCTGTTTTTCTTAGAATCAATTTTAATGAAAATAATTTAAAGCATTACTAAAGTTTTTTTTCAAATTCTAAATTGAGTGAAAAGAAAAATTTTAGTTGCTTATGACAGTAAACCACTTTTTGGTGAATGTCGTTAAATTACTAATAAATCTTTAGATGAAATCTTTACTTACATCTCATATGACCCCCCCCCCCGGATCGTCATTTGGTCAAAAGTTGATGAATTTGTGCTGCGTTTTTGGGAAAGGCTGAATTTTCGATTCATATTATGTTCTTGGTCCAGTCCTTAGTTAAAAGTAGTACTTTTAGTAACAAAGTTTAAGGAAGTAAAATACAAATGTTGTTTTGATACACAAAAAATAAATAATTTATAATATAATGGGGGTCATATCCATTAACGCAATGCGATTAGTTTTGAATTGAAGGGAATTCCTACGAAAAAGCAAACAAATTATTTCCCAGTGGGGGGTCATGACTCCTATGACCCCCCCCCTGGATCCGCCATTGATTAAGGTAACCTACTATTTTATTGTCGCTCCTTTAATATTGGACTTACACCGATGGGGTGGATAGTGTTTTAGTTCACTCCCATATTGCATAAGGAGCAAATATTAACCAAATCGTTTTGGTGTGGCATACAATTAAAGTTAAGGAGTTCACCTCTTACCTAAAAAATAGTTCCAATAGTTTTTCTTGAAAAATCGAGCCTAAAGTAATTATGTGCATTTAAATTATAGTTAAGTTTCGAATAAATGTCCCTTTCCGTAGATGTTCTCGCCTTTTCTATGAATGTGTTCCTTCATTCAGTTTAAGAAAAATTCCACAATTTGCAGAAAGATCAATCCAATCCTTAAAGAATCCAGCTTTTCGACGCATCACACTTCTCAACATAATATTTGGCAATCGGTTTCGGTTCATATACCTGTATCAAATAGTCTGCGCTCACCTTCAATGTTGATACAAAGAGTGTTGAAAGCCCTGTTTCCAAATGATACATATACTTAGGCGTACTTAGAGGGAGGAGAAATACTTTTCTAAGGAAGAATCGAAGCGGATTTTCAACAATTTCGTATATCCGAACACCCCAAATCTGTTCTCCATAAAACAGAACTGCTTTTGCAGTTGCGTTAAAAACTTCATATTTGGCGCTTGTTGATATGTTGTTATTATTGAACATTTCTTCCATTTCGAGCAAATAGCCGTTCTAGCAGCATCAGCCTTGGCTTTGAGGTGTTTGTCCATATTTTTTTTTAATTTATTAATATCATATTCTCCTAACAATTTTTAGATATCTTGTTTCTAATTTAATAATATATGTATTTTGTACAATTAATTAGAGAGAATAGGTTGTAGATTGTGAGGTGGACAGATTATAAATAACGTATATGATAAAAGAACAGAAACAGAGAAAAAAGTTTTTTATGAAATGATCACTATGATTGATTTGAACTGCATAAACAAAATTTTAATTATTATATACGGAAATAAATAAAGGGAATAAATATTATCAAATGACGTAGTTTAACAAAGATTCAATGTTATAAGTATCGAAATTAAGGAGCCATAATTTAACTGATTTTAAGAACTGTGGACGGTTTCTAATGCTTCGTAATTCAGCTGGAAGACTGTTGTATAATTTTCGAGACACAATAGTGTAAGAATTCCTAAAAAGTGTAGTTCGAAAAATTTTTAATCGTACCGAGTTAGAATTTCTCATATTATACGTATCACTCATAGGGCTTTCCAAATAACCACTCCTCATAAAAAATATTTTCAAAACCTTAAAATAAAACAAGTGTCTTACTGGTAGAATACCTGTTTGTCTAAATAAATGTGCAGAGTGAGTGAGGCGGGCAGCGTTGCATATTTTTCTTAGGACACTTTTTTGAAGAACTGTTAATTGTTGGATTTTGTTTAAGTATGCACCTCCCCAACAACTGATACCATATTGTAACTTCGAGTGGAAAATACCATAGTAAACCTTTTTTAACGTGGAGAATGAACAATATTTACCGATAAAAGCATCTTATAATAAAGAAGATATTGCTTTAAATCCATAATGTGCTCAGTTCATTTTAAATGTTGGTCAATTTTGACACCTAAATACTTAAAATCTTTCACTTTTTCTATATTGAAGCATGTACTGCAGCAGTTTGCTTCAGAATTGAAGGTATTTATTAAATGAGATACTAGACATTTGCTATTGAAGAGTTTAAAACTAGAACAAGACGGAGCATGGAACAATAATTTTATGTCATTTAGTCCATTGCTGAACATCATAAGTTTGGATTTGTTACTGACTAAAAGTTTATGGTCCGCAAACCATAGCCTTAATAAATGTACATCATGGTTTATATCCGAAACCAAATTTAATGGACTAAGTGAGTTGTATCCAATTGCTATATCATAAGCAAATGCGTTAACTTTCCCAAAAAATGGCAGATTGAAGATGGAATTTATATAAACCAAGAAAAGAATAGGCCCAAAAACAGACCCTTGTGGGACACCCAAGTTAATATCCATGGAATCACATAGAACATTACCTACTTTGACTATCTGAGACCTTTTACACAGGTAGGATTCAAACCAATTGTAGATGAATCCTCGGAAACCAACATCATGCAATTTTTTCATTCAAATTAAACGTGAGAGTCATTCCCAGATAAACATAACTTTTAACAGTATGGTTTGCCATAAATACAAAGCAAATTTGCATACACTCAACTTTGCACCTTACACAATCTTTATAGTGTACCCAAGCAGGGGTGTTTTAATTTTATTATTTCTCAAAATAATTGGACCTTAATTCACTTTGTCAAAGTGCAATATGACTAACAGCTGAAAATTTGTGTCATTTCAATTTTGCAAAGTGTAATAAGGAAATTTTTGAAAGTTGGTCTTATTTCACTTTACTTGGCTTATTTCACGGTACCCGAAAAGTATGCAGTCAATTTAAATTGTAAGTGTTTTTAATTTTTTGTAGTAATTCTTGTTAATTTGTATTTGATTATAGACTCAAACCCCAAAATACACCATTTACTAAATTTTTGATTTGAAAATTACTTTTAAATGTTATTATCTATCTACATGCATTTGTTTATTGTGTTGTACTTCACCCAGCAAAATATGTCTACATTTCAAAAGTTTAAAGTTTTTTTTTTAATTAATAAAATAATAGATCCTGTAGATACTTATGAATTTAATATGTAAATAAAATAATAAATAGAAAGTTATTTCATTAGAAAAAGCACTATACGTACTTTGGCGTTTTGACATAACGAATTGTTATACTTCTTGACATTAACGATTTTTGTCTACGTAATAAATATTTTTAATAAATTTTGATATTTCAACTTACAGATTTACACATTATCGGTTATACTTCTTCCATTTCGAGTAATTGGAACTGTCCTCTCACTACTGACAGCATGGGTGTTTGCCTATATAACACTTTATGGATTATCATTGGACGATCTTAGAAATAAACCACTAACAGGTTGGAGAAGGTGAGATTTTACTTTATAAACATTGTGAAAAATTAACTGTAGTTAATATTGTACTTTTAAAATTGATCGCATTACACAACTTATTATTTTTGTTCCGATCTAGTTTATTCTTAACAATCAATGGCTAATTATAATTTGCGCACCATAATTAAGCTATTGAGTTGTGATCAAACTGGCCTTCGAGTGTGGCCTATTAATGCACAAAGTTTAATGTGTAATAATTCAAAGGCTGACGTGGTTTGCGTATCTGAAACTAGGCTTAATGTTTCGCTAAACGACCAGTTATGCTCATTAGGGGGTATAAATTTTATCGTTTAGGAAAGGTGCGTTGCAGAGGTGGGGCGTTGCTATGTATGTGAGGGAAGGGTTAAAATGCAAATTTAGGGTCTCTTCTGTAGAGGATAGTAAAATTGAGTATATTTTTGTTGAGTTAACTAATGACAGTGGAAAGCTTCTTATAGGTACCATATGCAGACTAAACAGAAACATTAGTATCTCTCCACTTATTTCTACCTTAGAACAAATTTCAGTTTCATATCCTAATATTATTCTATGTGGAGATTTCAATTGCAACCTTTTTGATGAAAATAACTTTCTGAACGAATTTCTCTCTCTTAATCTTTATTTCGTAAACACATGTACTGCCACCCATTTTTCAAATTCTGACCCCACTCTGTTGGATTTATTTCTTGTGACCGATCAAAGCAAAGAGATTCTTAACGCTCAGTTGTCTGCGGTAGCTTTTTCAAAGCATGATTTGAATTTTTTTAACTTTCGACTTTCAAGTAGAGATTCATATTCGTTCCATCGAATACCGTGATTTCAAACAAATCAACTATGCTTCACTTGAAATGGATTTAGAAGCATAAACTGAATTAATATCTTGGAAATCCGATCCCCCAGCGAGCAAGTAGATTTTCTGAATAGCAGGGTGAATAGATTATTTGAGGGCCATGTACCCTTAAAAACCAAAATCTGCGGTCCTCACAACAAACCATGGTTCACAAATGACATAAGTTCTTTGATGTGATAGCGTGACCTAGATTATAGACGGTGGAAACTCTTTCGTCTTGACAGCTTTCACCAAAAATTTACCTCTTTGCGCAACAAAACTGTTTAAAAAATTCGTAAGGCAAAATCCGCTTTGTATGTAACTTGCATCAACGCGTCTCTAGGAAGTAAGCAAATTTGGAAAAATTTAAAGAATATCGGTGTTGGAAAAGTATCTTGTGATTTGGCTGAAGACATAGACATCAACGTTCTCAACAAATCTTTCGTTTCTAACCCAATTATTAACCACCAATCGTTGATCCCCTACAATATTTTGAAGAGATTTTTTCATCGCATACCTCAAACTCAAATTCAACTATGTTTTCTGCAATAACTGCGGAGGATGTTGTAGAAGCACTCCTCTCTAATAAGTCCTATGCTATAGGCCTTGATAATATGCACCCTTCGTTTTTGAAAATTATTTTACCAACGCTCTTGCCCGTTATTACCCATATTTTAATTTCCATCTTGATACAAAATGAATTCCCAACACAATGAGGGAACACAAAAGGGCAAAAGTTTTACCCATTCCAAAAACTTTAAAAGGAGAGGAATTTAGACCAATCTCAATTTTGCCATTTTTATCAAAAGTTTTTTAGAAAATTATACAAAAACAAATGAATGAGTTTCTTAATCTGTTCAGTCTATTAATCCCCAAGCAATCAGGCTTTCGAAAAAAAAAAAACTATAGACAAGGATAATGTCACATTTTTAATACTCCTCGATTTCTCGAAAGCGTTTGACATGGTAAATCACACGGTTCTTTGCGAAAAACTCTTACGTCATTTTAACTTTTCTTCCTCCGCAGTCAGGATCTTATCTTCATACCTTACTGATCAGAACTCTTTCCAACTTCCTACCTGTCGTTAGGGGTGTTCCACAAGGTTGATTCTTGGCGGTTGTTGTTTTCAATCTTAGGTTTAGGTTTAAAAATTCATTTATTTCTTATAATAAGTTTAGATACATCAAGTTTAATAAGACTTAAATGTAAATAAAAAAATTTGAAATAAGTAGTGGCATTATTGTTAGAAAATAAAACAGTATTAAATGCCACTTCGGTAATTAACAAAAAATCAAATAAATAAATTGGGTGGGGTGACCCTTAATTTTAAACTTCAAATATAAATATAAATATGTACAATTGGAAAATAAATCAAAGAGAATCACAATTAAAAAAATAATAAAGCAAAGTCCCAAAAATCTTAATTAAGGAATTACAAAAAGAACGACCAGATACAAAAATTTCAACAAATTAGAAAACCAATTCCCAAAAATTCACCAGAAATTAAAAGGAAAATACAAAAAACATTAAGTTTATGAAAACATAATTTTTTCCAAATCACCGAAATCAGATTCAAACAACCAACTCTTAAGATGTTTCATAAAAAGATTTGGTAAAATAAGTGACCTTAACATACAAGGTAGTTTATTAAATAATCTAGAAGAAGCAACAGTATAAAAATTTCGAAAAGTAGTAGTCCGGAAGTTAGGAATAGATACAAGATATTGCAAGTTGTTTCGTAGGTTATGACTGTCTAAAATTCTAAAATTTAGATTTCCTGAGCGCAAAAAAAAGTTTTTATGACTTTGAAACAATAGAGGTGACGAATTGGAAGAATTTTTAGTTTCACAAATAATAGAAAACTGTGATGCAGTCGCCGTTTTCTGCTTATTATTCTAATAACATACTTTTGGTGAGTAAGAATTGGTTTAACTTTGCAAAAGTGCGTTCCACCCCAACAGGCAATTCCATATTGTAGTTTAGAGTGGAAAATCCCATAATACATTTTTTTAAGAATTTCGGGTGAGCAAACTTTTTGGAGAAAGAAGAAGTGCCTGAGTGTAGTACGAAAATATTTTTGTAAATTCTCAGTTTGATTACTAAAGGTCATCTTTGAGTCGATTAGCAGTCCTAGATATTGAAAAACATCCACTTTTTCAATTTGAAAACAAAGATCACTACAAAATAGGTGGTCACAGTAAGTGATCGTGCTTGTTTCAAAAGAGCAAGAGCAACTATGTAGTTTAAACTTTTTGCACTCAGGCTCATGAAAAAAGATTTCCGGTTCGAAAACATTCTGAGAAGAAAGGCTGAAGAACATAATTTTCGTCTTAGAGCTTATTAATAATTTATGTTCAGCAAACCACGACCTAAAAAGATTCAAATCCCAATTTATACCAGCAACAAGACCAAGGGGACTATCAGCACCATAGGCACAACCAACATCATCTGCAAAAGCGGTAATTTTCGACTTGAATGGTAATTTAAATAAAAGTTAATGTAAATTAAGAACAATATTGGACCAAGCACAGAGCCTTGTGGTACTCCAATATTAAGAAATTTGAATCCACTTCTAGTATTGTTAATTTTTACTCGTAATGATCTATTAACAAGGTAGGATCCAAACCAATCTCTCATAAAACTTCGAATACCAGCATTTTCCAATTTAGACAACATGATATCATGATCAACCATGTCAAAAGCTTTAGTGATATCGACAAACAAGCCAGCTGAACACTTTTTACTATCTAGGTTAAAGAAAATCTCGGAGCAAAATTTTAGAAGAGCGTCTTCCGTGCATTTACCTTTCTGAAACCCAAATTGCAGGGAACTAAAGAAGTTGTTTTTATTTAAGAAATCAATTAATCTGTTCTTGATACTTTTTTCAAAAATCTTACTTACAGAAGATAGAATTGAAATTGGTCTATAATTTTTCACTTCTTTCGCTGACCCTTTTTTAAAAATAGGAACAATGTCTGCACACTTCAACGCATTCGGAAATTTTCCTGAAAAGATGCTTTGGTTAAATAAATAAGCCAAAACATCAACTAAGTAACAAGCTATAGTTTTAAGCATATTGTTTGAGATACCATCAGCTCCACAAGTCTTCGAATTTTTGAGCGAACCAATACTTCTCAAAAGTTCAAATGCAGTTATAGGTTCGAAAAAAAATGTGTTTTGGTTCAAAGGATCACCACAAATACTGGAAGAGCTACAGATTGCACAGGTGGGACAAAAAGAAGATTGCAAGGAAACTGAAACATTGGCAAAGTAATCAATGAATTTATTAGCAATAGCTAAAGTCTTATTAATAGACATTTCATCTTCATCAATTTCTATGTTAAAATCCTTTTTGTTAGAATTTGGTTTATTAAGAAGACTGTTTACTAATTTCCATTCCTTTTTAATTACACCTTTAGCTTGCTCAAATTGATTTTCATAGTATCTGTCTCTACATAATGGAACTTCTTTTCTAAGTTGAGAG